>NC_090265.1:415859510-416168135 GCF_040414725.1 Anabrus simplex | reverse complement strand
TTCCGCCATGTTTGTTTACATCACAGATGAACTCCACAGACGTCAACAAAAAGCTCTGTAAGTTACTTCCCAAAGCTATAATCTCTGATCAGTTAGTTCTACATAATGTCCAACAGATGGCAGAACATGTCAGAGATCAAATTCGCACTCGAAAGTGAACCGGGAAACTAAAAAAAAAATTCTCGCGCACCGTCTATAGATGGGCGTAGCACTGGTGGACCGGCCGCGTCAGCCCGTCTATAGGCGGGCGTAGCACTCATCGGGTTAATGCATTTTCTTACTATTCTTTCTATTTTTAAAATTTTGTCTATGTTATTCTTTTGCTTTAGTTTATATAATGTTTTAGTTCCATAAGTTATTTCAGGTTGGACTACAGTCTTATAATGTTTCAATTTTGTATTTCTTGACAAACATTTCTTGTTGTATGTATTTCTGGTTACTTTTTGGGCTCCGGATAATTTATTTGTTCTCCCTGTCCAAGAAATTTTTTCATTTAAATTGTATGTTATAGTTTCTCCAAGGTATTTAAATTGTTTTACAATTTCTATTTCTTTCCCACATATCAGAACACTGCTTATTAAAAGGAGATCTATTGCCATTATTTTAGTTTCTTCCAATGAAATTGTTAATCCTATTTTTTTTTTAGCAATAGTTTGGAGACTTGTGATTTGATTCCAAGCTTTATTAAGGTTATTAGCTAATAGTGGCAGATCATCTGCAAATCCTAAGTTATTTAGGCTAATTTCATCTTTAGTGTAACCAATTTTTAATATTTTTGTTATTCTCTTTATACCATTCTCTCATCAAGTATTCCAGAGTACAATTAAACAAAAGTAGAAATAGTACATCACCTTGTCTTAGTCCTGTTCTGATTGTGAATGCTTCAGATAATTCTTCTCTCAACTTCACCTTTGATTTAGTGTTTGTTAATGTTAAGCTTATCATTTTAACAAATTTACGATGTAATCCAAAATTTCGTAATATTTTTAATCCTGAAAGTCGGTGAATGCAATCATAAGCTTTCCGAAAGTCTATGAAAGTGATAATTTGTTTCTGTCTTCTTCTGTAGATGTCCATTAATAATTTTAGTGTTATGTTTTGATCTGGACAACTACGCCATGGTCGAAATCCTCCCTGGAACTCCCCTAATTCTTTTTCCAGTTGACATTTGCACCGATTGTAAATTATTCTTGAGAATATTTTATAAGTACAATCCACGAGGGATATTCCTCTATAGTTATCAGTATCTGTTCTATCTTTTTTGTGTAAAGGGTGGATTACTGTAGTTATCCAATGAAACAGTAATTTTTCATCATTCCAAATTTTTATCAAGCATTGGTGAAGTGATTCTCAAATTGATTCTGCTGCATTTTTCCACAACTCAGCAAATAATTGGTCTTCCCCACAAGCTTTATAATTTTTCAGTTCTTTAATGACTTTATTAACTTCATCAAAGCTGGGGGAATCAATATTCTCTGGTGGAGTATTAATGGGGATTTCCGTGTTTATATGAAGTAGTTCTTTTGGTTCTTTACAATTCAATAATTTATTGAATGTGTCTGCTAGAATTTGTGTATTATCTTTATCATTATGTGCCATCTTTCCGTTCTTATCTTTCAGCATAAGTGTTGGTGGTTCATATTTTTGAAGTTGTTTACTAAATATTTTATAGTAATCCCTAGAATTGATCTTTATGTGATCTGTTTCTATTTGTTGAATAATGCTTTTTTGATGTTGTCTTTTAATATTTCTGATTGTTTTTTCGGTTAGTTTTCTTTGCTTGGTAAATTCTTCATGCGATGTCTTTGTTTTCTGACTTTGATGATTTAACCATGCCTGATATCTACTTTCAAATGCTTTATCGCATACCCCATTCCACCACTGATGCTTTTTCCTTGGACTTAGCAAGGCTATTTTCTCAGCTATGTCTTTTAGTTTCGGGATGATCTCTTCTAATTTATCTGTTTTATCAATGTCTCGAGTTAGTTCTTTATACTGTTCATTGTTTATTAGTTTATGGGCGATCATAAACTTTTCTCAATTTACATTTTGATTTTGGTGTCTTTACTGGTGTGAATTTAATTTTGATTTTCACCATGTAATGGTCAGATCCTATGTCTATTCCTCTAAGTACTTGGATTTCCTTATGATAATTCTTTTCCATACAAACATGATCTAATTGCCATTCACCTTTTCTCCAATCTGGGTGTTTCCATGTCTTAAGTTTATTGGGTTTTCTCATAAAATACATAGATTTTGATATAATATTATGGTTACTACAAAAGTCTATCAATCGTATGCCATTTTTATTGGTCTGTTTTTGAGCTGGTCATTTTCCTATTATGTCCCTGTATCTCATTTCTTTACCTAATTGTGCACTGAAGTTGCCTATTAACATTTTGGTATGATTATTATTTATATTTGTCACTGTTTGATCTAGGAGGTCCCAGAATTCGTCCACCTCTTCTCTGGTTTTTGTCCTATTGTTTTTATCATTTGTAGGAGCGTGGGCGTTAATTATTGTGTAGATTTTATTTGATGCCTTTATTGTTAGCATCGCGAGTCTTGGGGACTGTACCTGAAAATCTATTTGAATCAATTATTTTCAAGTTGACTATGAATCCTGTACCAAATTGTGGACAATTCCTCATCACTCTTTCTCCAGGGATGCCTTTGTACACTTTATACCCTTGGGATTCCATGGGTTCCTGGCCTGAATTCCTCATCTCTTGTAGTCCTGCTATAAGGATCCCTTGTTTGTCTAGTTCATTAGTTAGGATTTTTAATTTTCCCACCTGTGCCAGAGAGTTGATGTTATATGTTGCTAAACAGTTTATCTGTTTCACTTTTAATCTATGGTTTAGCTGTAGGTTTTTCTTGGGTATTTTCAGATGCTCAGACTCATCTGACTCATCTTTCAAGCGACTGCCCACCGTATCTGATTGCAGTCTTCCCTGGCTAGTACCAAGCGGTGGAAATTTACCGAAAATATCTCCGTCCATTCTTGACTGTCAAAGGCATATAGCCTTGGATAGAGCAAGCTCCGAGTTACAACTATGGTTGTGAACCACAGACATTGCCTCAAGATGTTCTCTGGCTGTCATTTTACAGCATTGAGCCAACCCTCCTCCTTTCCCTGGGCTTGGGACCGGCAACAGCAACTACCGAGCTACTCAATCCACCCAGTAGGTACTGCAGGCTTGTCTTGTTTTATATATACAGATAGATTATTTTCACAGTTCTAGCATAACAATGTCCGGCAATTATTGTTGTGTAATCTTTCAAAATAAGGAACTTTTAACCTTATAGTTCAGAGGATTGCTGTGTAAAATTTACTGGTAACGGTGAATATTAAAATACAGGGTCTCCCACATAAACTACAACCGAATGCACACTGTTTGTAGTCTGTGCTACGACAGCTGCCTCAGCCGAACTTATGACGTGTGCGGCCGCCCTGTTTTAAGCGTGTGTATCTTATATGAAACGTTACCTTATAAAAGATGTTGGAAGTGTCATTCGTCATGGGTTATATAGGCACTGTATCTGGTAACCACGTTCTGGCCGACGCGAGTGAGTTCTGTCATTGTAATGTTTCTGATGTCATTCATAATGTTTTCTTTCAGTTCCTCCTAAGTGTGAGGATTTATTCCATATACTTTTTCTTTCAGTTTACCCTACAAATAAAAATCACACTGCTGGATCTGGATAATGAGGGGAAAATAGACCAGCACTAATCACTCTGTCTGCAAACACTTCCGAGATTGTAAGAAGGGAATCTTCTGCTGTATGAGCAGGGGCTGAATCTTGTTGCAACCACCCATGCGATTTTTCTTCTTCCGTTAACTGATGGAAGAACGACATCAAAATGTCATCTTGGTATTTCTCTGCATTTGCTGTCGTCTCAAAAAAAAAAAAAAAGGTCCAATTATTCATCTTGCACTAACAACACACCAAACACCAATCTTCCTATCATAATGAGGGAATTTATAAACCCCATTAGGATTTTCTGCATACCAATATCAATGAGTTATAACTGTTCACATGACCATCAATATGAAACCAGGCCTCATCCGAAAAGAACACCAGCTGAGGGTTAAATAAACCATCATTCAATGATAGAAGATACCACTCACAATATCTTACTCTTGTGGCTGGATCAGCAGGTTTTAAACAATGGACCCATGTAAACCTGCACAGTTTAATGTTTCAGAGTTTTGTAGCTCCGTTTGCAGAAGAAATCGAAAACCCTACTAGTTGTGCTAATTTTGTAAGTGATTTATTCGGTGACTGTTCAAGATTTGCACCAATGTCACTTAGCTTTTCCTCTGTTAAAACTGTTTGTGTGCATGCATGTTTTTTACTGAGCACTGGGCCAGTAGTTTCAAATTTATTTACGACGTGAATCTGTGCTTGTGAAGGTGGTACTTCACCAGAAAATTGCTGAGCAAATGGACCGTGTACCCACCAAGCCGACTTAAAATAACTTTTACATACGATAATACGGTGTTGCAATGATAACTGTCTCACCATGTTAACAGCTGAGATTAAGACTGGCAACTGATGCTTGTGAGGTCGAAGACATGCATGCTGTTTGCAAGGTTAAGAACTAGGCATGAGCCTCCAATACTGCAGCTTACGTATTGGAGAGTAAAAACACCGCTTCGGCGGTCTTGGTTTATATGGGAGACTCTGTATTTATGGCTTCCTACTGTACTTCATGCCGGCCCTGTGATGTAAGGGTAGCATGCCTGCCTCTCAACCGGAGGCCCCAGGTTCGATTCCTGGCCAGGTCAGGGATTTTTCTCTCAACCTGAGGGCTGGTTCGAGGTCCACTCAGCCTACCTGATTAGAATTGAGGAGCTATTTGACAGTGAGATGGCAGCCCCCGTCTCGAAATCCCAGAATAACGGCCGAGAGGATGCATCATGCTGATCACACAGCCCCTCATAATCTGCAGGCCTTCGAGCTGAGCAGCGGTCGCTGGACAGGCCAAAGCCTGCCGAGGGGTTTGGTTTGGTTTTTACTGTACTTCATAGTTGCAGATGGCCTGTATATAATGGTACATTTGTTTACTTCTGGGTTCCTTTCCATTACATGTAAAGTCTTCTAAATGTTATGTCAGTAAAGAAAGTTACAAAAACAACTGCCAGAGAAGTTCAGTTCAGGGAAAGAGGTAAAACAAATGTGGTGTTATGTTAACATTTTCCCAGAGTGAATCAGAATAAGTGTAGTATTACCAACCGTCTTGTGCATACAACATTAGTTACTTGTTACTTGCCAAAAATTTAACATCGAAGTATACATAATCTTAAGAGCTTACGCATTTCTGAAACCTAATTATTGCAGTCTTACCCCTAGTTCATCCTTGGGCTCAGTAAACATAAAATCAAACACTCGGTCCATATTTGCCATTTTTACTGCAGCTCTGTTCAGGAAAATGGCTCCACGTATTGTTTCAAATGGATTAGAGCGAGTACGGGCTTTCCTCATCTCTTCAGGCTCAAGTTTATCGAAAACACTCTGCAAAAAAAAAAACAGTATTAAGAGATTATACACACAAAAATATAAAGTGTGTGTGCAAAGATATATGAAAGCAGCTGAAGGGAACTGAATGAACATCAATATTACAATAACTCTTACAGAAATGACATACATACAGTGGCAGCAGAAATAATAACGCAATCAATTCTTGCACTTTCATTTTAACTGGACTTACGAATTTAAATTCAATTTATTTTGGTCTAATGGAAAAATGTACATGAGAAGGCCTTAAGTCAAATACGATCCCAAATTTACAAAGAAGATAAATTTGGAGGGGGATCAATAAAATAAATAAAATATTTATTATTTTTGGGGTGTTTTTCCCATAATGATGTCTAGGCCCCATATTCTGGATTGAGAACGATGACAAAAGAGATTTAGAGAGATTCAAAATGATACTATGCTACCATATGCGAGGGAAAACATGCCAGCCAATTGGCTTTGTCAGGATGATAAATAACAATCTGAAGCACTCCTCAAAATTTGTCAAGAAATGGTTTGAAGACAGCAAGGTGCTGTTATCCGTTGGCCAACACAGTCACTTGACTTGAACCCAATTGAAAATCTGTGGAGGGGTAGTGAAGAAAGCTATATTGATGGAAAAATTTACCATTAAAAATCAGTTGTGGAAAGAAGTTCAGAAGCTTGGATCAATATTCCAAAGGTAATATGGAAGTGTTTGGTGGATTACATGATCAAAACTGCAAGAAAATGCTAGAAAAGCAAGGGAAATGCTACCAAATATTGACTTGAATCAAATGAAAGAGTTGTGGCCAAATTAATTTTTGTTCTTTTAACACGCTCATGACAATGTTCTTATTCTTTCTGTTGTGCACTTCTAGTAAAAGAAAAAAATATGATTTTGTAGTTCTGAAATTTGAAGAACAATAAATCATAATGGTTGTTGTATCGATCTGCAAGTTGACTTACTGAAAATGTTCACAAATTTCATTGTGACGTTTAAAAAACTAGACTTTACGTTGTCATTCTTATTATTTCTGCCACCACTGTACTTAACATACTCCTTTATAGACCGTAATAGCTTCCAAGAAGCATCTGTGAAAAATGCCTCCACAATCCTCTATTTGCAACTAGCACTACGGCCTCTTTTACATCTATATATATATGCCCTTAAAATCACAGAAAATTGAGTCCATCCATAGTCTCCTAGATCTACCACTGCTTCTCTTGCCCTCCTAGGTAACATACCCTGCTCCATTTGTCTCATAAAACCGAACCATTAATTCATATACATAAGTTCTATATGCCCAATGTCTAGTACCAAAAACATTAATATCAGGGTCACATTTATACAGAAAGGCACCAGACATACCTTTTTTTTTTTTTAACTGTGCCAAGAAACATTTGAAAAAAGATCTAATCAACTCTAAGAGTAATGTAGTGCCCTTCTTTATATCAGTAGTTTTTAAATTAATTAAAATGGCACCTGTTATAATATTAATCCCCTCCTCTTGCCTGTCAATAGAAGCAAGCCTTGTGAAAGCCCCCTGTATCTTGGCAGCAGGACGCTTGGGTACAAAATAAGCAGCATTCAGTTACAGACTGTGTATGTGAAATTTGTTCTAGGCAAAGATCAATATCAATACAGTATAAAACCACTCTTACATTCCCAGAATTAATGTTTTCCCACAATTTACAACATTTTTTCTGAGTTCTTTCAATTTTTCTGTGTTCACAATGCAGTCCAGTCCCCATGTTTAAATTTACTTCTTTTTTTTTTTTTAATATTTTGCCATTTACACATTGTAGACCAGCAAACATAATTGTGATATAATTTAATCCAGGTTTTTGGCACGCAATCTAGCGATTAGAAATTGTATACTACCACCTCCCCTACCCAGCCTGCTAACATTCTGATGGTGAACGTTTTTCAACCAACGGGACTCGAACCGGCTAACCTCGGTGTCAGACCGTTTCGACATCAGTGCCTTAACGATCATGGCCACCAGGCGGGCTCCATATGACCAACATGATTTTTAAAATTTTTAAATTTTTTTCCTGCGAGTTTAGCAAGTTCTATAGGTCCTCAAAAATCATAATTTGAAGGCCTAACAGATGGTGTTGTTCCAATGATGAAATATTACCTGCTGATCTTTTCAGCCAGTGCGACCACGGACAATATATTGTCCTATATGGTCCTATAAAGATTAATATCTGAATGTCTCTTGAATTATAAAGATACTAAAATAAACCAGGGTGTCAATTTTGTGCCATAGTAATTCCTTAAGGTGCAGGGAGCCGACAACACAGAGTTGTTACATTTAAACACCTTCAAACATCAGCGATCTCAAATATGATCCAATTTGAAAATTTGGAAACAGAAGAATGACAACAAACCGACTACACCACATACCAGCGGGATCAGTAAATACATATCAAGGTGCGTCCACACCAAGATGTTTTCGTTAACTTTGTTAATGAACAATGTTCATGAACATTTTTGGGTGTTAATACACAAAATAGCGTGTTTTCGAGCATGTTGATAAACAAAATTTCTTTTATCTTCTGTGAATGAAACTTTTCATTAACTTTTTGTTTTTTCATTAACATTTCGGCTCGCACATGCGCAAGCACGCAATTAGAGCATGCAAATTTGTAGCGCGGAATACAATGATTTCTTATTTTTTCTAAAAATTTACTATCAAATCGCAAACGAAAGTTCTAATATACAGTACCTTTAATTCTGTATGATATTCTTTTAGCTGTGTTCTAATGTAGTTTCATTTCCAGCTGCGCTCCTCGTTGAATAACCTAACCTCCCATAATTGCTTTTATATCATCCAGATAATACTACCCTAAATAGGTTAAATGAAGATTTTCTTTATTTCGTACCTTTACTAATTTCTTGATACTGTTGTATAAAACTTCAAACACCTCAGACACAGTAACGGAAATTGCTTATTTTGATACTCTAGACAAATAAGTATATAAGTGAAATGTCACCAGTTGCTAGGAGTCTTAAAGTTATAGCCTATCTATAAAAGAAAATAGCCTGTCATTAGTGGAGCCGGCTTTCCGATAATCTGTATCATTACTTGCAATTTCAGACCCAATTATTGTCAACAAGAACTGAAAGTCATGTGGGGACATTCTCAAGAGAAATTTGAAAGCCTGCTGCATCATGAATTAAAAGTTCTGACATAAGTATTCTTTCCAAACTTAATTCTACTCGCCTTTCTACTATTTTTCTTTGCCACACTTCGCATCTCCTAAACAAGTAGCAATATACATAGAAAAGGAATGGTGTGCCTTCTCCAGTTTAATGATTCAAAATAAACTCAGTTGTCAGAACGGCTATTTCAGCATTAGACTTTAGAACGTTAATGTAAAATCAAGAAATGCTAAACCAATGTTGGCAACTGGGAGGATGTGTCCAATTGACTGATGTGAACCCATGTTCATGAGGGCCCACAACATTTTGAACAACAGGGACAAAGGCATTGACAAGGAGATTGCAGAAAAGAACAAGAAAATCTCAGAAGATATGACCACCCAATTCTACAACAGCTTAGGCTGTTTTGATGACCTAGCATTGTGGCAGAATTGCTCTCTTTAGCTACCTAGGAATTCATGATCAATGACCTTGATGCATTCGGAAGACATCATTATACTCGCTGGTAAGTGAATGCCTACGATCATGACGATGATGATGATGATCTATATTTAACTCTTTAACATGTTAATATTCTGCAATATTAATACATAATAACCATTTCACAAGTTTCAAAATCACAAATATGAGAGAACAAGTACACAAATGAAACCTGTAAAATTAGGGACAAGAAAATTTTGCCCTGCAAAATCCTATCCACAAGAAAAGACAATTTCCATCAGAAATTTAAAAACAAAATCACACAAACTTTCCATAATTCATGGGATAATTGTACTGAAACCTGAACAAGAATGAAAGAAAGATCAAATATTTCTGATAATAACAAGAATAGTAATACTTTGGAAATCATCCAGGCCTACCTTGAATGAAGCAGAAGCTAGGTGCTTGGGACTTAAAACTTGCAAGATGATTTTGTCTTTTTTGATGCCAGAAGTTCTTCCTGAATTTCCATAGCACAAAAAAAAAAAAAAAACTTCAAATAATCATAAATATGTTTGGAAATTAAATGGCATGTTCTTCGTTCTATCCTAAGTGTTGTAACATGAAGTTCATAGTTGGTTAACTTCCATGAATGCTGTAAAAGGTACCGTATTACCCCATTAACTACTCATGGGCTCTACCTTCAAACTAACGATAGTCTCTATTTCCATTTACACTTTCTGAAAAGTTAATTAATTTATTCAACTTTTGGAAATCCACTACTGCAACACTGACACAGTAACAGATCAGGCCATACAGTAAACAACTCAACGCCAGCTGGTGGGCAACGTAATAACCCAACTTGGTAAAGGAGCCAAATGGCAAACACACTCTCTTAGAAAGATGATGGTTCTTCAGTGACTGAAATGTTTGGTGAAAACCCCCAAGTAGAGTTTTCTCCATGGCAAAGGCATTTGTTCCTACGATAAGGACGGTATGTTGTATAATCTTCCAACATGAAGAGAAGAAAAAGAAAATACCCATAGTCCCCCCTGCATTGAAGGGCATGATAATGCTAGGAGACTTTCAGCTATGTCGAAGAAAGGTCATGACATTGTGCAAAATGCTACTTCCTAATGCACACAATTAGAACAGCTTGTAGGAGAACAATTAACAGAATTGGATGCAGGGCTTGATCAAATAAAAAGGGGAATATTTAGCTTATCAGAAGTGAAATGAGTAGGAGAAACCATACAAGATACAGAAGATAGATTCCTCTTCTTCACTGAAATTGAAGGATTATCACACATTAAAATCGAATTCTGTGATTAACAGAGCCCATCGCATCGGTTTAGATTTCGAGCCAGAGACCGAGTTTAACCATTTGAGAGCTGCATTATAGGTGTACAGCTTGAAATGTCTTCTCTCCAAGTAGCCTCTGAATTTGCCCATGGCCCACACCACGGCTAAGTCTTCCTTCTCGGCAGGCAGTAGTGTTGTTCGGTGGGAGATAGCTTTGTGCTGGCATACTCAATGTCCCTTCCACCGTCACTCTTCTCCTGGAATAACACTGTTCCTAAGCCGGAATCGCTTGCACCCGTCTGCAGGCACATCTTCCATTGAGGGTCGAGATGGGCTAAACTGGGAGCGTTGCATACCGCAGCCTTAATGCCTTGGAATGCTGCCTCTTCCTTGCTGGTCCATTGGAATGGGCAGTAGTGATGGAGTAGATCAGTGAGTGGTATTGCCTTTTCTTCAAAGTGTGGCACGAAGCTGCTATACTATCCACACAAGCCAAGGAACTGACGTACTTGTCTCTTGATCCACGGGCGTTCAGTTTCTCCGCTAGCTCGATTCTTCTCCGGTTGCCTTTCTCAACCTTCAGAAGTTAGGACATGGCCAAGATATTCTACGCGGGGCTGGGTGAAGTAGCACTTCTCCAGTTGGCAAGTCAGTCCACGAATTTTCAGTCGACCGGGCAAGTTGGCTGTGCGGTTAGGGGCGTGCAGCTGTGAGCTTGCATCCAGGAGATAGTGGGTTCAAATCCCACTGTCGGCAGCCCTGAAGATGGTTTTCCGTGGTTTCCCATTTTCACACCAGGCAAATGCTGAGGCTGCACCTTAATTAAGGCCATGGCCGCTTCCTTCCAACTCCTAGGTCTTCCCTATCCCATCGTCGCCATAAGACCTATCTGTGTCGGTGCAATGTAAAGCCGCTAGCAAAAAACAATTCAGTCATTCCAGCACTTTCTTCAGATGTACAAGGTTTCTTGAAAATTCTTGCTGTGGATTAAGATGTCGTCGAGATACACTTGGCATAAATCTCCAACATATCCTGACAATACCTTATCCATCAGTCACATGAAGTTTGCAGGAGCATTCTTCAATTCGAAAGGCATTACTGTAAACTGGTACAATCCTCTCAGTGTCATGAAGGTGGTCAGTGGCCTAAAAAACTTTCCTCGACCTCCAGTTGCCAGTACCCAGAGTTGAGATCCAGTGTTCTGAAAATCCTACATCCACTTGTTTCTACTTGTTTCAGTGAGTCCTTCAGGTCAGGCATGGGGTAGGCGTCACTGAGGGTCTTCTCGTTTAACTTGCGGAAGTCCACACACAAGCAAATTATCACAAAATAATTTATTCTATCGTACCACCTATTCAATACATGCCACGGTGGTATGATAGAATAAATTATTTTGTGATAATTTGCTTATAGTCAGCTTCAATACGGGCCAACCATGAGAATTATCTCTTGCAAGTCCATACACAGTCGATACTCCCCATTCTTCTTCTTCTTATTCGGTAGGACGATACGTCAAGCCCAACAGGATATAGAGGGTTCGATGAGACCTTGTCCTTCCATCTCTTGAAGCTTCTCAATGCCAAAGTTGTGCTTATCTGGGTTGATTGGATATGGGCATTGCTTGATGGGTAAGGAAGTGCTGCATTCAATGGTGTGCGTTACAGAAGAAATTTCTGGTCATGGGAATATTAACTAAAGGAAAGTTAGGTTAAGGTTAACTCATGTTTATCACGGTAAGTAACCATCTGTGTTTCCCAAGCCTTTCTCATGGACAGTCGAGATTTTCTTCTTACGACGCAGAGCACAGTTCTCTGCGAAACGTTAAGAATTTCACCTTATTTTCTTGACACGGCATAAGCCCAAAAGTCTATACAGTATCACGTCTACTGTGTATTTTGCTTGTAAAGAGTTCAGTGAGCGAGTTACAAGTTCAGTCAGTCAGTTGTTGACATAGCGAGCTATCGTAGATCAGTCATACCATATTGATAACTCTTCGCAGATCAATCGTAAATTATTGTGCATTTATTTCAAGCATTATCATTGAGTTTGTGTTGAGTGAAAATTATATGTGTTGTCAGTGATAGTAGTAGTGTTACTATATTTAACTACATTGCCGCACCTACATCAATGGTTTCCTAGTGATGGTAGGCTTCCTTCTTTTCGGAACAGCATTATATTTTAGAATTATTTTCCCAGCCTCTCAGACCTTTTCCCAAATATGCAGCACAAAGCGCGCCTAGTGAAATTTTTTACAATTTGTTTAACGTCACCCCAACACAGATAGGTCTTACGGCAACTATCGGATAAGAAATGCCTAGGAGTGAGAAGGAAGCGGCTGTGGCCGTAATTAAGGTAAAGGCCCAGCATTTGCCTGCTGTGAAGATGGGAAACCATGAAAAACTACCTTCAGGGCTGCCGACAGTGGGATTCAAACTCACCTAGTGAAATAAAATAACATGCCAGTCATTCCAGCGAACTATACTGTAGGTATTCAGATTACCTTTAAAAAACATTAAGGGTTGATTGCAGAAACGGTATTTAGACAATGTTTACGGTTGGACAATGTTGAAGTATGGCTGCCATATTGCATAGACATTATTTATCACTTAGACAGCCCCTAAAACCGATATTCAACCGGCCATGTTTAAACACTGCTTAACCTCAAATTTTAGGAGTGAATCACAATCGGAGGTTACGTACCATGAAATATATGATACTTTTTTTTTTTTTGCTAGGTGCTTTACGTCGCACCGACACAGATAGATCTTATGGCGACGATGGGATAGGAATGGCCTAGGAGTTGGAAGGAAGCGGCCGTGGCCTTAAGTAAGGTACAGCCCCAGCATTTGCCTGGTGTGAAAATGGGAAACCACGGAAAACCATTTTCAGGGCTGCCGACAGTAGGATTCGAACCCCCTATCTCCCGGATGCAAGCTCACAGCCGCGCGCCTCTACGCGCACGGCCAACTCGCCCGATAATATATGATACAAGGGACAGTCCAGTAACTGTCAACTTGACTATAATTCTTGGTAACCAATATATTTTATTATATTTGTGATAATTTCCCTGGAATTATAGATCATTTCGACTATATACATATCAGAATAACTTGTCCCGATTGTCAGAGGGTTGTCACATACATCAATCGGGACGGATTCAGTTATATTTACTGCCAAGTAAATACACATAATAGTGATACTACAAAGTAGGTTGAGTGCGATTTTTTTCTCCCACTTAATCGTCGTGCTAATTCAGATAAGTTTTCAGCAACTATGAGACAGGAAAAGGCAACAACTGAGAACGAAGAGCCGTGGCCATAATAACAGCCCCAGTATTCGTCTGCTGTACAAATGGGGAAACTACGTAAACAATCTTTAGGGCTGCCAATGGTACGTTTCAAACCTATGATCTCCAGAACGCAAGCCGCATCTATTTGGCCCGTACAACTCATTCAGTTACACAGTGCTATAGTTTCATCTTCCCTTTGCCGAAGCACCAGTATCTAGATTACACCCACCATAACAACACTATAATCAAAGCTTTACTTCCTCGCACGGTGGCGTGTCGTTTTAGTGTCAATAATATTATATGAGATTTCATTTTCAGCGAAAGTGATATTCTTATCTGCGGGCAACTCAAGCTCACGCTTAGCCATATTTTAGTAATGTGTAGAAAGATGACAGCTGACTAACGTTTAGCGTGCACACCAACGAATTTCACTGGTTGTGACAAGCAAGGAGTTGCATGGAAGATACTCCTATTTCCATTTTCAAACCAATACTGAAATTTTAAACAATGTCTAGCTAAACACTGACTGAACATTGTTTATGCAATGGAACATCGTACGCAACTTAAACTTTGTTTATGTAGATGTAGGCTTAAAACTAGGCTTTGTTTATGCAATCAGCCGTAAGTATCATAGACTTGCTTCACATAAACACAATGTGTCAGTAGGAGACCACAATTCTCTTTTAACATGGCAGCCCATTGCTTCCTTCGAATTGGGTCCCTGGGAAATACCTTCATGATAAATCCTTTCTCCAGCCTGTTGGTACAGCCAAATGCACAACAATTTGGCATTTTCACCAACTCTGCAAACTACGACCATTAAAACAACATGTTTACAATGCACTGCTAGGGAGGAATATGGTGCATTGTGTGCAAATCTAGGCCAGCCAATCAGAAACTGAACTGACTTGGCCGCACTGTATCAATATAGTCACTATAGTTCTATCAAGTTTGTCAAATGAACACCACTCAACTAGTCTCCAACGTAAACAGTTAATGCCCAAACTCCAATTCCAATCTTTCCTATACCTAAATTATCTGTTACAATAACAAGTTATAGTTCTTACTTTTATAAAACTTTTGTTGGTCATTACATTAACTTACCTTAGAACTCAATACATTCTTCAATACATTTGGATCACAGAAATGAGTTTCATCATCAATTGCAAGTTTTCGAGGTCCTTCTTTTGCCCAATGACTGAGCTCCTTTTCTGAGATAGGTTTATGATCATCCTCTGCAAGCCATGCTACTGTTTCTTCCACTGTCACCACCTAAACACCATATAAGAACATAAAATCAACAATCGTAGCATATACATGATTATTAGACACAAGAAGTTAAAAGAGAACTTGGGGTTTCCGCAGAGGCCTGAGGTTGGGAAAGGATGATAACCAATTTTCCCAATGAACATGAACATTTGAAATGAATTACATCTGTAGTCCTCTTTCTACTTATAAATCACAATTCCTTTATTTTCTGTTTAACCCAAGCCTTGTGTAGTAGCATTTCTTCCCAAGTGAAATGACTTAACCATCACTGAAGTATTTGGACGAATACTACCACCACCATACACAACAGGAACCAATTATCCTCTCCCTCTGATCTGCTCGCAGCAGCATTTCTGAAGCTGGACATTAGACAGCACTCAGGCCCAACAAATCCCACAATCTGAAATCAGATTCATCTTATCTCCCCCTAGCTACTCTCCATCTGCATACATCTTTAGTTGATGAAGATGACAAGAAGATAATCTACTAGAATTTCAAATTATGACCCTTCCTTTCTCACCAGACAAGTTTTCTGAGCCATTCTTCTTCAAGTCTTACTATGCATTGCATTCCTCATTTTTAACTTTTCAACCCAAATATTCCTGCTTTGACCTGATAGTCACCAGGAGCTTTATTTACACAGACAACATGCATATAGCTAAATTATAATAAGTGAGTTAAATCCAACTTTTCAATACAAATTAAATAGTATTTATTAAATAAACATTTAATAGAACTAGTTTTGACCTATTTAAAGGTCATCTTCAGCCATATCATGTGTAGGACAACATATTTGAAACACAGTTGTTTTAAAGACTGTCTTAAAAACATAGAAGTTTGACACTATGAAAATATGTTTTTAGAATTTCCTTAAAACACTTGTTCACTAAGCTGTGGGAATATATGTGAAGAAGAAGTCTTTTAGTATTCTTCATAGTATTCAGGAACGTAGGTACAAGTCAAAACTCACAATCTTGATGAGGTATGGAATTGGGCATATATGTATTAATGTTGTTGTAGTAGAGAAGAAGAAGTCATTTGATATTCTTCATATCACTGCGAAGTGTACATATACTTTTACACTTTAAATCATTTATAATCTCGATGAGATGTAGAATTGAGCATAAATGCAAAGTAATGTCCTAATTAAAGTATGAGTATATTATTATTATTATTATTATTATTATTATTATTATTATTATTATTATTCAAGCATGCGACGTATCAATGACCAGAATCAAACAACGGAGAGACAAGCGTCCAGCATATCGGTGGAATGAAGAAATTGCTGAGCTGAGGAAACAATGCCTGCAACTCAGACGAAGGACACAAAGAGCACGACATAACGATGAAGCTCTCTCAGTAGAGTATAAGACTATGAAGAAAAGACTGTGAAATACACTGACTGACAGAGCAAATGCAACACCAAGGAGGAGTGGTTCGAAAGGGATGAAAGTTGGGGAAAAAACAGAGTCGGCACGGAAGAATAATTGATGTTTATTTCAAACCGATATGCAGGTTACACAATGCGCACGGCATCGACTCAGTAGGATGTAGGACCACCGCGAGCGGCGATGCACGCAGAAACACGTCAAGGTACAGAGTCAATAAGAGTGCGGATGGTGTCCTGAGGGATGGTTCTCCATTCTCTGTCAACCATTTGCCACAGTTGGTCGTCCGTACGAGGCTGGGGCAGAGTTTGCAAACGGCGTCCAATGAGATCCCACACGTGTTCGATTGGTGAGAGATCCGGAGAGTACGCTGGCCACGGAAGCATCTGTACACCTCGTAGAGCCTGTTGGGAGATGCGAGCAGTGTGTGGGCAGGCATTATCCTGCTGAAACAGAGCATTGGGCAGCCCCTGAAGGTACGGGAGTGCCACCGGCCGCAGCGCATGCTGCACGTAGCGGTGGGCATTTAACGTGCCTCGAATACGCACTAGAGGTGACGTGGAATCATACCCAATAGCGCCCCAAACCTCGATGCCGCGTTGTCTAGCAGCAGGGCGCTCCACAGTTACTGCCGGATTTGACCTTTCTCCACGCCGACGCCACACTCGTCTGCGGCGACTATCACTGACAGAACAGAAGCGTGACTCATCGGAGAACACGACGTTCCGCCATTCCCTCATCCAAGTCGCTCTAGCCCGGCACCATGCCAGGCGTGCACGTCTATGCTGTGGAGTCAATGGTAGTCTTCTGAGCGGATGCCGGGAGTGCAGGCCTCCTTCAACCAATTGACGGGAAATTGTTCTGGTCGATATTGGAACAGCCAGGGTGTCTTGCACATGCTGAAGAATGGCGGTTGACGTGGCGTGCGGGGCTGCCACCGCTTGGCGGCGGATGCGCCGATCCTCGCGTGCTGACGTCACTCGGGCTGCGCCTGGACCCCTCGCACGTGCCACATGTCCCTGCGCCAACCATCTTCGCCACAGGCGCTGCACCGTGGACACATCCCTATGGGTATCGGCTGCGATTTGACAAAGCGACCAACCTGCCCTTCTCAGCCCGATCACCATACCCCTCGTAAAGTCGTCTGTCTGCTGGAAATGCCTCCGTTGACGGCGGCCTGGCATTCTTAGCTATACACGTGTCCTGTGGCACACGACAACACGTTCTACAATGACTGTCGGCTGAGAAATCACGGTACGAAGTGGGCCATTCGCCAACGCCGTGTCCCATTTATCGTTCGCTACGTGCGCAGCACAACAGCGCATTTCACATCATGAGCATACCTCAGTGACGTCAGTCTACCCTGCAATTGGCATAAAGTTCTGACCACTCCTTCTTGGTGTTGCATTTGCTCTGTCAGTCAGTGTACAATTAAAAAGAGTAAAGCCGACAAGTGGTGGGAAATGTCTAAAGAAGTGGATGAAAATCCATGGGGATTAGGGTATAAAATTGTCATGAAAAAATTCGGGATGCTACCAAGCCCTATCATGGATCCACGCACCATGGAAGAAATAGTACACACACTAGTCCCTGATCATGCAGAGAGGATTGATGATGAGGCCGAGAAAGAACTAGATAATGTACCACCTTTCACAACTGAAGAATTGATAACAGCAATTAATTCCCTTAGAAATAAGAAAGCCCCTGAACCAGATGGTATTCCAGCAGAAGTACTAAAGGTGGCAGTCGAATTATGTCCTCAACTGCTGTTCAGAATGTATAATAATTGTTTGAAAGCGGGAATTTTTAGCTTTCGTTGGAAGGTAGCTAGATTGGTTCTGATCAGTAAAGGGAAAACTGGGGGTATGCTGGACACTGCCGGGAAAGGTTTAGAGAAGGTACTACAACCGAGAATACTAGCAGCAGTCCGATTAGCTGGCGACCTATCTGACCAACAAAATGGATTTCGCAGAGGTCACTCAACGCTAGATGCTGTGAAGGAAGTAGTGAAGATAGCAGAACGAGCTCAAATGGGTAATCATTACTCTAGAAAGCTGACGCTTCTTGTGACTCTAGATGTTAAAAATGCTTTCAACTCGGTAAGATGGAGTTGTATTTTGGAAGCTCTACAAGAAACTTTCAAGCTACCAGAATATCTCATGTATACACTGCGAGACTATTTGAAAGACCGTACATTGTTATACGACACGGAAGATGGTCAGAGAAGAAAACGGCTCACAGCTGGTGCAGCGCAAGGCTCAATTCTCGGACCACACCTTTGGAATATCATGTACGATGGTTCGTTACGGTTGGAGATGCCCGAAGATGTAAAACTTGTGGATTATGCTGATGATGTGGCTGCTCTGACAGTAACCCGTAACCTAGAGCTGGCTCAATTTAAATTGAATCAGATGATGCGACGTGTTAAAGAATGGATGATAAATCACAAGTTAGAACTCGCAGATCATAAAACGGAAATTGTCCTCCTGACGAGGAAAAGGATTAATACTGTTGTACCGATGCAGATCGGGCAGATAGCCATCGAAACAACTAGGAGCACAAAATATCTTGGTGTAACGCTTGATACTAAGCTTACATATTGGGACCACATCCAACAGGTAATAGATAAGGCAGCGAAAACAATGACTGCACTGAGTAGCCTCATGGGAAATATCAAGGGGTTGAAATCTAGTAAAAGGCAGCTTCTCATGTCGACTGTCCAATCGATACTACTATACAGTTCAGAAATTTGGACTGAATTGTTAAAAATTGTGAAATATCGGACAAGAATTGCAGCTGTACAACGGAGAGCAGCTTTACGAATTGCTTGCGCATATCGTACAGTATCAGAACTTGCGATTCTAGTAGTAGCAGCAGTAGCTCCTATTGACTTGTTAGCCTTCGAAAGACAAGAAATTTGGCTCACACAAGAAGAGCTAGGAAGGAAAAGGGCTCTTAGTCGCAGAATGCAACGATGGCAAACAAGATGGGAAGATGATTCTAGAGGGAAATGGACGAAAAGACTGATACCTTCTCTGGGCGTATGGGTTGCCCGAAATCATGGTGAAGTGAACTACTATCTCACACAGTTCTTGACAGGTCATGGATACTTCCGAAAATTTCTTCATAGGCTAGGGCTAGCAACTAGTCCAGTGTGCATATACTGCGGTGATATCGATGACGTAATACATACTTTCTTTGTGTGTGTTCATTGGCTGCCACAAAGAAGATGCTTAGAAGTTATGCACGGAGAATTGACGCCAGAAGGGATCGTGTCAGTAATGCTACGAAGTCAAGAATCTTGGGATCAGGTGGCAGTCTACGTAGAAAATATTCTGCGTCAGAAGAAGAAGGACCTGGACGATTACGATAGACAGTAAAGCAGAAGAAGGAAGACGAAGCACAAGATGCATTAAGCACGACATCCACCCTGAAGTAATGCGAGAGCGGTTTCCGGGGCGGAGATAAACGTCGTGGGAAAAGGGAGTGTGGTTTTTAGTGGGTAAGAATCTCCACACACTTGTTGAGTGCGGACCCTCACAAGCGTCTTATGAAAGATTTTCCACACTCCCTCGCAAAAAAAAAAATATATATATATAATTATTATTATTATTATTATTATTATTATTATTATTATTATTATTATTATTATTATTATTATTATTATTATTATAGCTATTCTATATATTGCAGCCTATGTAATAGGTAGGAAATAAGGATATCAGATGGAAAGGGGAAGGCTGCAAACATGCCCTGGGCATCATCCTAGATTGCACTTCAGCCAACACTACCTTAATATGAAAGGCAAAGTTTGTGCGAGCTACATATATTCAGTCATTCAACGCTACCATAGCAACAGATTAACACCATAACAGTCAAAGAAATAAATGAACTTTTTATGATAAGATTTAATTCTTAATTTACTAGATCTTTTTGTAGTGAATAGGTGGATTTTAAAAATAACACTTGTAACATACTTTGTATTTACGTACATTTCAATACGGACTTAACATGAGAATTATAACGTGTAAGCTTTGGAAACACGTAGAAATCCTAACAATTTTAACAGTGACACTGGCTATCATTTAAGTAATACTGGTTGCCAGCCATTAAGGATTTACGTAGTTCCCTTGCCTGTTCCTTCACTATTGTTATTTCGTTTCGGTGTTTCGCAAATTCGTACGTTCCTCACCACCAGATGTTTCATTCCGGGCTTGTGTCAATGTAATATGTTGCGTACACATGTTATGTTATGTGACCCTCTTATTCTGATGGTGTCCGACTCGTTGGCTGAATGGTCAGCGTACTGGCCTTCGGTTCAGAGGGTCCCGGGTTCGATTCCCGGCCGGGTCGGGGGTTTTAACCTTCATTGGTTAATTCTAATGGCCCGGGGGCTGGGTGTTTGTGCTGTCCCCAACATCCCTGCAACTCACACACCACACATAACACTATCCTCCACCACAATAACACGCAGTTACCTACACATGGCAGATGCCGCCCACCCTCATCGGAGGGTCTGCCTTACAAGGGCTGCACTCGGCTAGAAATAGCCATACGAAATTATTATTATTATTCTGATGGTTCCGTCAGCTTCCGCTTCGAACGCTAGCACTGTACCGCGTCCGGGGAGCTATCTGGTGACGAAAGAACGTACCATTTCCACTTCTATTATAACTTCTAAATTCAAAGTTCATTGTTTGAGAAGCCTTTCTCAAGGACAGTCGAGATTTTTTTCCTTCTGATGACGCAGAGCAAAGTTCTCTGCGAAAAGTAAAGAATTTCACTTTATTTTCTTGACACAGCATAAGCCCAAAAGCCTAGAGGAGACTGGCCTAAAATGACATACCCTAAATATAAATTTAGATACGTAGGTCAAGTCGTAAGTCATGGCAACAATTATTTTCCTCGCGAAGAGGAGACAACACAGAAAATCTAAGATAGGCATTTGGAAATGTACGGTATGTGCCTGCGTATGATGCCACAAGATGGTGTATGTAAACAACAGTGTGGGTCTAAGCATGCCCCCAAGTTCAGTGTGTGAGTGATAGTGATGGGACATTCAATTCATTTTACTGAATCAATTCATTTGATTCTATTCATGTTACTGAATCGATACAGTGATCCGATTCACGGTTCATTGGTCACCGCTCCTACTGCATCTGTGTAGTATGTGCTGGTACGACAGCAGCAACAGCATTCAGTGCTCGTAGCTGCTATCTGGTCTTCATACTATGAACTCCTTTCTTAGGAAAAATGCTAGTTACTCTAATACATCGAAGGTTTCCGGCGACGCAGGGTGGGAAATGTTAGGATTAGGAAGGTAGCAGCCATGGCCTGAATTAAGGTACAGTCCCAGCATTTCCTGGTGTGAAAAAGGAGAAAACTACGGAAAACCATCTTAACGGCTGCCGACGGTGGGATTCGAACCCACCATCCCCCGAATACAAGCGCATAGCCACGCGATATTAACCACACGACAACTCGCTCATTCATTTTTGAAAATGTGTATTTTTCTCTATCTGCTGAGAATTTTCTAAATCGTCATATTTTGTATAGGCTACCCGAGATGTAGAGTAGCCCGCTGATTTTCTGATTCAACATACTGTTATTGTGTCTGTCCACATATGATTGAAGTCTTGTGCAACGATGTGACATATGAACTGAGAGAATACTGAGCCGTTCTTCCCAATATAAAACGGGTACTTTTGAGTGGTTATGAGCATGACTCATAGTCATAGGGCAGGCTAAAGTCGAGTTTAATTGCCACAGTCAACTAAGTTATAATACTAAGATTCATTAAACTAATAAATAGTATAGCCTCATAGCCTACCTACTTACTAGCTACTTCAGAAATATGTTGTGACTACCCTTTTTTTTTTTTGCTAGGGGCTTTACGTCGCACCGACACAGATAGGTCTAAGGGTGACGATGGGATAGGCAAGGCCTAGGAGTTGGAAGGAAGCGGCCGTGGCCTTAATTAAGGTACAGCCCCAGCATTTGCCTGGTGTGAAAATGGGAAACCACGGAAAACCATCTTCAGGGCTGCCGATAGTGGGATTTGAACCTACTATCTCCCGGATGCAAGCTCACAGCTGTGCGCCTCTACGCGCACGGGCAACTCGCCCGGTAATACTACCCTTTTAACACTGCAAATAAATCCATCTATTATTTAAACCTACCTGTAAGAAGAGGACAGTGAATGCAAATGGGTATTATTTTCAAATGAGCTGAGCTCGAGAGTCCATTATAGCACACGATTCTTTCAGTGTAGCATGGCTCACTGTATGTCTCGCTGCAGTGAGCCGTTAAGGAGCCGTGTGTATCTTGTGTCTCACTGAGCCGGCTCGTTCACGATTCTTTCGATGTGACATGATTCACTGTCTCGCTGCAGCGGTAGCTCGGCTCTCCGCGCGTCCAGTGAGCCGAGAAGGAGCCGTGTGTATCATGTGTCTCACTGAGCCGCACTCGTTCACGATTCTTTCGGTGTGCCATGATTCGCTGTCTCGCTGCAGCGGAAGCTCGGCTCCCCTTGTAAGTCCAGTGAGTGCACCACTCAGCACTGTCCGCTGGGAGTAAGCTGAATCATGGGCCATGAGCTCGCCGTTCCTGTGAATCGATTCACTCGGACACTTGAATGAATCGATACACTGCTTCAAATCATGCATTCAGTAGCCAACACTAGTGAGTGAGAGGGTCACAAAATGGAAGTCAACAAGCAGGAGTAACAATCGTATATTAAAATAGAAGTTCTCCACGACAGAAATGCATGCCAATGCCATGCAGAGCTGCAGGAAGCATTACGCGTGCATGCCATGCCCTACAGAACAGTGGCGAGGTGGGTGGAGACGTTCAAACGGGGTAGAGTATCAACTGCCGATGTTCAAGGTGTTCTTGTGTGTCATCCAGTGTGTGAGGGGCACAATGTCAATGCAGTTTATTACAATTCCTTTTTGTTGTACCAATTGTGCCGTGCAGTGCGAACCAAACGTCCAGATCTTTTGGACAATGCCATAATCCTTCACAATAACGCAACAGCTACACAGCAGCCATCGTTCAGCGTCGCTTACAACCATGGAGATGGGAGGTTCTTCCACACCTGCCTTATTCGCCTGATCTGAGACCATGTGACTATGATCAAATCCCCAAAGTCAAGAAGCCATTCCGTGGACAACGGTTTGCTAACAAAGAGGACACCGTAACAGCATTTCGGAGAGAGGCGTCATACGTTAGCGATACACATGCAGTGATTGGTATTCAGCGCCTGCCCCACTGCTGGCAACGCACAATGGAAACCTTGGGTGATTATTTCGAGGGTCTGTAACTAGTGGAGACCTGTCCTTTGTACGTAGTCTTGTGTATTTGCTGTCTATACCATAATAAAACAATGTTTAGCAATGGCCTGTGTTCTGTCACTTTCCTACGAGAATCTCCTGAAGTCAGAATTTGTCTTCAGGTACTATGCATAAGTACATGCCCTATATTTCCAAATGCATATATTAGATTTTCCGTGTTGTCTGCTGTTCGCGAGAAAAAAATTAGTTGCCATGACTTATAACTCAACCCTCGTATAAAGTTTGTCTTAATGCATAAATAAACGATTACAATTTTCTCACGACATAGGAAATATTAGTAATCATTCAGTATAGTTGCAAAGTGTATTTCTCACATGTCAGTTATTAAAAAGACAAAAATCCAAAAAGCTCACAGTATGTCATTTTAGGCTTGGTCTCTGGGTAAACTGACATACGTAGATTGAAATTAATATGCATTCTGAAATTTAGGCCTGTATCAAAATAACTGAATATGTAATTTTCCCAAAATGAACAATAAATTTGATGCATCTCCTGCTACTTCAAGAAAAAAAGTTGCATTCGATTTTGAAACATTACTCTATAGAACACATTCATATCAATCAATTTGCTACACATTCCAGAGGAGCAATAATATTAGTTTACTAAACTAAAACAATATTGAATAGAATGATAATTTGCCCATAGGCCAATGTGAGCAAAATGATTTTGTTAAGAGAAATTAATGTAAATAAATTGTAGTCTGCACAAAGTTCAGACAAAAACGTTTGGCTGAACGAGGAACACCAGCACACTCAGAATGACACCATTTACCATGCTGCTTGCATTTCAACCAGTGCTCTCTTGGTTTTGACCTACTGAAGAGATCATTGCAATAAATGCATGCAGTATCGTCTTCATCATCACTAGCACAGAGGTCAAGTTCCAGTTCCTCCCCTTCAGCTGGTGCATCAAAGAGAAGGCGTCGCTTTGAGGTTGTCCTTTGTGTCTTTCGGAGCTGTTTTTCTTCTTTTTCAAGAGCCTTTTCTTTTAGTTGCTTTATATAGGGGCTCTTTGTTAACACCTGACTTCCTGAAGGAGTGCCAGCTCGTTTTCTTTTTGTGATCCTCTTGCCAGAGATGTGAGGGACTGGTGAAACTTCGTCAATAATTCTTGTAATTTCATTGCTGGAAAGTGGATCTTCTTCACAGTGTTGAATCTTAATGTCTACGGACAAGCACTTTTTTGTTATAAGTTGACCAGGTTAGAAATTGTGCTTTTTTCAATTTGTTGGTTCTATTTATCCATGTTGCTTTCTCGCTTAAGTTGTGCATAGCCTAATGATTTCTCCAAGGTATTTAAATTGTAGGACTATGTTAATTTTTTGATCATTTATGATGACTTTGTTTATGTCAAGGGGTTTCATTGGCATGATCTCAGTTTTCTCAAAGGATATTTGTAATCCTATTTTTAATGCACTCCAATTTTGATTTTAGAATCAAGTAAAAGGCTTTCACAGCTTGTATCTTGCTTAACCCGTAGACAGCCAGACAACGATATATCGTTGTTTCATATATACGCGAAAAGTGCCAACCACGATATATCGTTGTTTGGATAGCGTGCAATTCTATACGAGTTAGTACAACTTGGGCCGTCAGATTGCAACATCTTATGTGTCGAGTCCATAGAGAATTGTCATTAGATTTTAACTACGCCACTAGATAGTGCGTAAATTCATTCCCTATCATGCACTGAATTTCTAAAGTCCGTGTGCATCTACGACGTATGATCTCCATGCCGCGTGAGTAAAATGGCGACTAGCGGGAGAAGTTATTTTGTTAACGATGACGAACTGGCTGTATATCTTAATAATTTTTAGTGAAGAAAAGGATGATGAGGACTCTGATGAGGAATTCATTCCTCCAACAAGAGAGGAAGGGGAAAGTGAAAGTGTTATTGGGGGTGATAACGGCGCGTTTTCTGTAAACACTCAACCACGTGCTCATTGTCCGAGTGTAAACATTGAAAAAGGTAATGAGTGACAGTACTGATGATGATGACGGCTGTAACAATATCCAACAGCAACAATTTCCTGTTTTCCGTGAAATTCAATTTGGTCAAGATGCAAAATACCAACCCTAACCTGATTATTATATTACTCCTGGCCCGAGACAGACGCAGACGCAAACCTATAGCGTATTTTTATTTTATTTTTCACGGCTCAATTATTGAATCTCATAACTACAGAGAC
Organism: Anabrus simplex; assembly: GCF_040414725.1. NCBI lineage: Eukaryota > Metazoa > Arthropoda > Insecta > Orthoptera > Tettigoniidae > Anabrus > Anabrus simplex. The sequence continues at coordinate 416,142,250 of NC_090265.1, read as the reverse complement.
AAGCAGATATGAGAAATCATGTCTTGTCACCATATGCCAGAGCACAGCAGTGGTGCCCGGTTACATTGACTGAAATGAAGGCTTTCATTGCTGTTTTTTGGAAATAGGTATAACTACAAGGCCGAGCATATTTTCTTATTGGATCAAAAACTCCCGTTATAATCCATGGTTTGGAAATATGTTCTCAAGAAACAGATTCCAATTGATCTGAGATTCTTTCATCTTGTGAACAATGATAATGTATCACCATCTGGTCACCCTGATTACAACCCATGTGCCAGGTTCGATCCCATTGTTGAACATGCCAATTGTATATTACGATACCATTGTACATAACTCTTAAACTACTGAAGATAAAAATGTAAAATTTTACATGTTTATTCACATAAAATAGGACATTTCAAAGAAGTCATCAATATTTATCGTTGAGTTAAATTTTCTGGGTTTTTTTCTGTTTTGTTTCTGATTTTTAATTTTTGGTATTTTAAAACTGTTTGGAAAATCTTTTTTTTTTTTTTCAAAATACCCATGAGTATTTTAGTGCTGTAATTTAGTTCAGTGGTAAGAATGTCTTCTTGTTAACATTTAGTAAAAATTTCAAGTCATAGTTATGATATTTGTGAACTATATAGTCCAGAGAGTGAGAACCTGCAAAATTCTCTAAATCTGTCTGGCACTTTTGGCATAGTGTGAGCAACCGGGCCTGACACTAAGAGGGTTAAATCTTACTGAAATACCTTGACTATCAGGGTATAAAATGGTTTTTAAACCTATATTTCAGTAGTATATTCAAACATGTGAATGGACTGAGGCCGTAGGTGAATGGGTGCGAGTTCATGAGAAACAATGTTTTCAGGTGGTCAAATGTAATTCTAGAAGGATCCTGATTCAAAACGGACCTCAAGCACCACGATACCGGCGAGAAGTTAAAACGGAACCTACGGCCTCAGTCCATTCACGTGTTTGAATATCATCATTGCCGGGACAAAACCTCCTATGTGATATTTTTGGAGATATACTGACCCGCAGCACATACATTATGAAGAGCGAGAATGCCTTGACAGTGTTCACACAATATTGCACCTTAGATGACAGTACCTTACCGTCCAAAGTTCTACGCTAAAATATTTCACATAGGAGGTTTTGTCCCGGCAGCGACGATATACTACTGAAATATAGGTTTAAAAACCATTTTATACCCTGATAGTCAAGCTATTTCAGTAAGATTCAAGCAAGATACAAGCTATGAAAGCCTTTTACTTGATTCTAAAAAATACGACCAATTTATGATGGCTTTCCGATTATAATCCATTGAGGAATTATCCATAACAAACATCGGACAATAAATGCTCTTCTGCCTTATACTATATAGTAATACTCTGAAAAATTTAGCTAACAATGTATATATGCTGATATCTCTCATGATAGAATGTTCAAAAAGATTTTATATATTGCTTCAAGGTCAATACTCTAATTTTAATCAGCTGTGTAGATAGTCTAGACAGAAGGTTTTACAAAAACTTGTTGGCTACTGTAACTCTAAACACAATCGTAGCATTTAACATCACCAGGTGATAGAAATGCACAGAGCTGTATATAGATCAATTTTACCTTTTGTTTAGAACTTTATTATGATGTATATATGAGAGTTTTATGCAGTCAAATGTTCTATATTGTGATGCAATTATAAATTGCTAGACTTTTAGAAGGTTTATTTGTGTATATACATATGTAATTTACTCAATGTCCCTGTTTGCTAAACCTAGGCTGATGATGGCATAAAAAATGTCGAAACTGGTACCTAAAAAAATTATTAATAAAATGTGACATTTTAATTTATATCACATTTTAAGTTGTATTGAACAGGTGGAGAATCCTACCCTTTATTTTTGAATGTAAGACTTTTATGGGTCTGTGCCCTCTCTCCTTACCTACCCTCTCAGCATTATCTACATCGACCTCATTGAAGTTAATTTTCATTTTATTTTGAATGACATCTACCACTTTATAAAGAACGTCCACTTTAGCTTCTGCCTTTTCTTCCTCCACACCGTAAATAAATATGGATTTCTTCGTATGATCCTGACTGCTGGCTGCAATTTCTTTCTTCAGATTTACCAGCTCCTCTTCCATATTTTTTATTTTCTCCCTTAGTGACAATTTCTCTCACACTGTTTTCCATTTTTGCCTCAGTATCTTTCGTGTATTCCTGAATCCACTGCCTCGTCTTTACGTGCTCCTTACAGAGCTCCTCCACTACCACCTTTACCACCTTCCTTATAACTTCTATGTCTTCCCAGCTCATGTTGCCACTGCTCTGTGGGCCTAGATTTACTTCCATGCTCCCAATAACTAGCAGCATGGTAACCACCGCTGCCACCAACAGCATCCCCCCCTTAACTCCCATCTCTACTTTCCCTTCCTTTCTAGTGGTAGTTCCCTCCTTCATTCTTCCCTGCCATCTCCCGATAATGACCCGATATTGCTCTATACTGATCATCTTCCTCGTCACACTCCACTTCACCCATCCACTTCCCCCCCAACCTGACTTCACTCAACTGGCACATACCACACGACACACCCATTCCCTTTGCTTGCTTAAGTTAGACTGTGCATCACGGGGAAATAGTCCATAAAGAATGGTACCTTACTAATCCATGCCTTAGATAAATACTCAGTAATATCCGTGAAGGGGTGAAGCCCCATGTTTATCACTACTCCTAAGAGTGCTTTTATATCTGATTCTTGAGGATGTTTCCATTCATTTAGTCTTGACTTCTGTGTGAGGAGGGTGTTCTTTTGTTTCTTTATGTCACTGTAGAGACAGGTTTCATCACGAATTATATTTATCAAAAAATAGCTCAAAATACTCTACAGGCTCCATAATACTATCAAAACTAGATGGAAGAACTGGACCAGGAAAGCAGCAGGAATAGATGAAATTAGACCTGAAATGGTGAAGTATAGTGGGAAGGCAGGGATGAAATGGCTTCAAAGAGTAGTAAGATTAGCATGGAGTGTTGGTAAGGTACCTTCAGATTGGACAAAAGCAGTAATTGCACTTGTCTATAAGCAAGGGAACAGGAAGGATTGAAACAACTATCAAGGTATCTCATTGATTAGTATACCAGGAAAAATATTCATTGGCATCTTGGAAGGGAGGGTGCAATCAGTGGTTGAGAGGAAGTTGGATGAAAACCAGTGTGGTTTCAGACCACAGAGAGGCTGTCAGGATCAGATTTTCAGTATGAGCCAGGTAACGCTACGAGAGAAATAGACAGTTGTGTTTATGTTTCGTAGATCTAGAGAAAGCATATGACAGGATACCAAGGGAAAAGATGTTCACCATGCTGGGGGACTATGGAATTAAGGGTAGATTATTAAAATCAACCAGAGGCATTTATGTTGACAATTGGGCTGCAGTGAGAATTGATGGTAGAATGAGTTCTTGGTTCAGTGTACTTACAGGGGTTACACAACGCTGTAATCTTTTTTGCTGCTCGTAGTTAATATGGATCATCTGTTGAAAGGTATAAAGTGGCAGGGAGGGATTCAGTTAGGTGGAAATGTAGTAAGCAGTCTGGCCTATGCTGAAAACTTGCAGATTGTGCCAAAAGCCTGTAGTCTAATATCTTGGAACTTGAAAATAGATGCAATGAGTATGGTATGAAAGTTAACCTTTTCATGACTAAATTGATGTCAGTAGGTAAAAAATTCAACAGAATCGAATGGCAGATTGGTGATACAAAGCTGGAACAGGTAGATAATTTTAAGTATTTAGGTTGTGTGTTCTCCAAGGATGGTAATATAGCAAGTGAGATTGAATCAAGGTGTAGTAAAGATAATGCAGTGAGTTCACAGTTGCAATCAACAGTGTTCTGTAAGAAGGAAGTCAGCTCCCAGACAAAACTATCTTTACACTGGTCTGTTATCAGACCAAGTTTGCTTTACAGGAGTGAAAGCTGGGTGGACTCAGGATATCTTATTCTTACGTTAGAAGTAACAGGCATGAAAGTAGCGAGAATGATTGCGGGTACAAACAGGTGGGAAAAAAAGGGCAGGAGGGTACTCGGAATGAGGAGATAAAGGCTAAGTTAGGAATGAACTTGATGGATGAAGCTGTACACATAAACCAGCTTCGGTGGTGCGTTCATGTGAGGCGAATGAAGGAGGATAGGTTACCTAGGAGAATAATGGACTCTGTTACAGAGGGTAAGAAAAGTAGAGGGAGACCAAGACGACAATGGCTAGAGTCAGTTTTTAACGACTTAAAGACAGGAGGTATAGAACTACATGAGGCCACAGCACAAAATGCACATAGAGGATTGTGGCGACGTTTAGTAAATTCACAGAGGCTTGCAGACTGAACACTGAAAGGCATAACAGTCTATAATGTATGTATGTATGTATGTAAACTCCACTGTCATAAAGCAGCAGGAATAGATGAAATTAGACATGAAATGGTGAAGTATAGTGGGAAGGCAGAGATGAAATGGCTTTATAGAGTAGTAAGATTAGCATGAAGTGTTGGTAAGGTACCTTCAGATTGGACAAAAGCAGTAATTGTACTTATCTATAAGCAAGGGAACAGGACGAATTGCAATAACTATAGAGGTACGGTATCTCATTGATTAATATATCAGGAAAAATATTCATTGGACCGTTGTCTTTCCCGGATGAATTCATCAATGTGAAACATGGCCTTCGGAACTATGTATGTTTGTAGATTGTAGATTGTAGATGTTGTTTGTGGGGTTTATTTTTGTAAGTAGTAAAATGAGTTGGTCTCATCATGTGATTAATATTGTTGGTGTTTGTTTTATTATATTTTATTTTGTTTCAATAGTAAATTCTTGTAGTGAAACTTATGGTGAATCTTTTATTGGGCAAGTAAGGAAAAACCTGGCTAACCAAATTTATTTTCAGAGTTAAGTAGTAACAGGTAAGGTAATGAAGCAAGTTAGGAGCTTCGTCAGCCTGATGACCTTCGCCTTGGGAGAAGAGTTCTTTCATGATCTACAGAGTCAATTATTCCTGTAAATCTTTTTCAGGTGGCGCACAATTTCATTATATACATTTTATTCTAGCTACAAATTATCCATTTCATGTTCCTATTTCACAAAGAAGTTAAAACCTATATAATGTAAAAAAAAAAATCCTCATTGTTTCTTCATAAGATAATGCACCTCCTCTTATCTTAATGGAATCTTCTCCTCGAAAGTTTTCTGCTAGCAACCTGACATTTTCCCTCTCAAATCAGTAAAGATCCTTATAGTTAAATAATGATGAGTCTCTGCAAGGTTTATACATTTTTATGTGACCTAAAACCATTATATACTCAATCATTGCAATTAAAACTCGCTGCTCTATCAAACAGGAGTCACCTATTGAGGCAATTCCAAAATCTGAGATAAATTTCTCCTGTAAAAGAATAACTTGTAATTTTTTATACAAAAGTGGAACATATTGCTCACAACCCAATGTTACAGAGTAACATCTCTTGGAGGGGAATATTGCTCAGAAAATGAATACACTTTATTGATATGGATGTGAGTACTATCTCAAAAAATGGAATTAAAAAGCAATTTCTCCACTTTATTGACATCACCCAATGGCACAGTATAAGAACAATTGATTCAATTTATTCATAACATGAATGTAGGAAGTAAACCAAGAAACTTAATAGCTCATAGTTTACCTCCAAGCTGGAATCCCATTCAAGCTCGGCAGCTTCCAGTCCAGGTATGTGCAAACCCAAACCTCTCCTGCCTCGTTGCCGGGACATCTCCACAGGATCCACTCTTCCCTGTGCATGTTTTCCCAGTCCTTTTCCAGCTCGATAACCCATTCGTTCCTGTAAAGATTGATATTAGACATAAGCAACAGGTTTTTTTGTAATTCTATCATTAATTACATTTTTAAAAATAGATATGTACTGTATACAAACCATCATTTTCTGAGCTTTGTTGTCAATAAAATTCTTTGGTTTAGTTTCTTTCACCATTTTCCTCATCCGATTATCCTCATCACTCAATGGACTTGAAAAATCTTCATCTGGGAGACTGTGATCAGTACTACCACGGTCAGATGATTGAGCTGAAATTTAAACAGAGTAAAAGATATTTAGCCAATGATTATATAACATGATTCTGAGCCCAAGTTGGCAGGTTAAATCCTGGCTCAGTCTGGTCATATTTGAAGGAGCTCAAATACGTCAACCCTGTGCTGGTAGATTTACCGGCATGTGAAAGAACTCCCAAGGGACAACATTCCAGCATCTTGGCATCTCCGAAAACCGTAAAAGTGGTTAATGGGACATAAAACAAAAAAAATTCATTATTATTAAATTTAGCATAAAAGATGAAACTGTCATCTCATTTAACCTGTTTCCTCGTTACATTATACACTAATGTAAGAAGTACAAGTTATAGGCTGGTCCTCCGAATGTATGTTTCAATCTCCATATTCTGGCCATTCAGCAGTCTGGCCTTTTTTCTTTTGCCTGACGTACTATGCTAAAACATCTGGATTTGAATTGCAACTCATCGTAGTGTGGTCTTTAAAACTATCCGCCATCATCTGTGTTGCCATTCACCTGGATTATTGTTACTACATGTACTGTATGCCACGCCATTCCAACTCAGGCTACGGAACGTTGACGCTTCCCTGTGTCTGCCCTCGGCTGGTTCCCAGAACTCTCTGTCACTGTGGCAGTGGTGATGTAAGAACACGAACTGAGTCGCTCACCTTGACGTTTTAGCCAACAATACAAACCATTTGAGTGATTTAAATGTTTTTTGCAAGGTAAAATGTGTTGACTGATGCTATGTGGAACTAACTTCATGTTTTTAACCCATTAGTGCCCATTGATACCATATGGTATCAGAGTGTAATAGAAGTTTAACTGAGCTGGTACTAGTCTGAGTAGCAAGAGGGGTTTAGTTGGGGTTTTATACACTGACTTAGCAAATGTCATGGGATAGTCACCTAATAGCGCGTGGGTCTCCTCTGGCCCCGTGAACTGCAGTGAGACTCTGCGGAAGTGAGTCGACAAGTCCCTGGTAGTCCTCTGGATGCAGCTGACACCAAACCATTTGCAGAGCGGCTGCCAATGCTGGTCTGTTCGTGGGTGCAGGATCCATGGCACGGAGCCTGCGTTCCAGGACATCCCAGATATGCTCGATAGGGTTCATATCGGGGCTCCTGGGTGGCCATGGCAGTCGCTGGACCTCCGCTGCATGTTCCTGGAACCATTCCCGGGCAACATGGGAGAGATGTAGTGGCACGTTATCATCTTGAAACACCGCAGAACTGTCTGGGCGCTGGAAGGCCAAAAATGGGTTGAGATGGTCTCCGAGCAGCTCAACATACCGCGTACCATTCAAAGTCTCTTCCAGAACAACTAGGGGGCCCATTCCATACCAGGAAAATGCACCCCAAACCATAACAGAGACACCAGCGCCCTGGACCACACCTTCGAGGCAGGCGGGATCCATCGCTTCATGTGGTCTGCTCCACACACAGTGCCTCCCATCGGCATGGTGCAGTTGAAATCATGATTTGTCCGACCATATTACGTTATGCCATTGTTCCAGTGTTCATCCCTGGTGACTGACGACAAATGCGCGTCGTTGTGCGCAATGACGTTGGGTTAACAGTGGCACCGGCTCCCATACCCCTTACAACCCATGTTCCTACGGATTATCTACTGGGAGACGTGTCTAGCACGGCCTGTGTTGAATTGAGCCATGATTTGTTGCACAGTTGCCCGTCTGTCACTACTGACAATCCGTCTCATATATCGCCAATCACGGTCATCGAGGGTGGCTGGATGGCCGGTCGTTCATCTGTTGTGGACGGTGACACCCGCATTCAACCATTCACGATACACCCTGGACACGGTTGATCGTGTGAAGCCGAATTCCGGCACTACTTCCGAAATCGTACTTCCCATCCGTCAGGCACCGACCATCATACCCCGTTCGAACGGTGTCAGCTCACGACGACGTTCCATGTTACACCTGTCACATGCACGGTCACTGCTCACAAGGTCTCCTATACAACTGCCGCTGGCACAGGGGGCGTGTGGTGCGCAGACAATACACCGGCGCATCAGTGCTCCGCTATCCCATGACATTTGCTCAGTCAGTGTACATTCGGCTTGAAGTGACACATGTGCCTGAGAAAGCTTCCAACACTTACAAGTGGTTTGTTGGCTGAAGCAGTTGCACAAATTTAGCTATGAATCTCAAAAGAGTGAAAATCATGGATGTTCTATATGTGTAAGTATAATATTGCCCATATTATCCATTATTTCTTTCTATCAGTATATTATAATGTTAACAATGAATCAAAGAAACATTGGGTAACATTTGAACTTGAACAATATTATTATTGTCCTAAGTTCATTATACCTTATGGTAATCACTGGGCGTTTATCGTATAAAGCAATTCAAAAGTAATTCTTTAACATTACACTTGATTTGTTATATTGTACACTCAACGACTACATATGTGGTAAATATATTTGGTTACATAATTGTGTTTTCATTTATTTATCTATCTATTATTATTCCAGGGGTGGACTGACCTTTTCAGAAGTAAGGTTATATTAGAAGCAGAATATGAGTTAAGATTTCAAAAATGGTTTTCACGGCCACAAGTCTTAAAATCACGGGAATAGAACCAGCTTTTGGGTGGTTAGGCCACGTGCATTTGCAGACTTTCGCCCAGATGTGCCATTTGGGCTTATCAGTTGGATTGGCATGCCCCTCCAAGACTCTGCTTAGCAGAGGCAGTAGCAGTGAATTGACTGATGGTGACTTAGAACATGTTAATATTCCCTCCCCTCCTCCTGACCACACATCCTTTTTTAATATGTCCTGTGTTGATTTAGTTTAATTGTTTCTTTGATGATGAAACACTGGAAGACTTTGCTGAAGAGAGTAAGTGTTATGCACAGTACCAAAATCAAACCAACCCTGTAATAACCGTGCCAGAACTGCAATGCTTCATTTTGATTCTAAGTGGGTACAACCTTTTACTTCCAAATATGTAGTACTTCAAAGCTAATTAAGACATTAACAATGTTCTTGTCAGCTCTTCAATGAGAAGAAATCGGTTGGAATAATATTAACACTTGATTATACCCTGTACAATGGTAGTAGAGTAACCGCCCAGTGATAACACATGGTATCAGGTAGTATCTTGTAAAATAAGTTCCTGCTCGAACAGATTGTGATATTTTCCCAATTCTTATATACTAGTCATAAAATAGTGAAAATATCAACAAAATGCAACTTTTAGAGAGGGGGCATTAACGGGTTAAGATGGGATTTTCACTGTTGAAAATCAATTACAAGAGAGATTTTCAAGAATTCTCTTCTTTAAAACCGTGTGACTTCTCCGACTGTAACAATGATAGGTATTATGAAGTCCTTAAAAAATTCGCCAATGGTTAAGAAACATACAAAAAATTTCACTAAGTACTATAGGTTCAAGACAAATTTCAAAGAAAACTGGTAAGACCTCAATGTAGAATAATTTTCTAAGATATTACAATATTCCAGGTGGCCGCCTTGCATTTTATACGAACTTGGAACAAAAATAGTACCACCATGCATTGGCATACAAATTAGTTGCTTGTATACACAATATTCAGTCATGACTACTACTACTACTTGGGATAAAAGTAAAGCTAGGTCACATTTGTCCAATGTTGTATTGGAAGCCTAAAGTATATACATTTTTCTTAAAAAAATACCCAGGCGTTATAGCCTATAAATCCCAATAAATTCTGCCCCCTTCAGTCCCAAAAAGGCCAGATTACTGAGACTACTGTATACACACTTTATAAATCTTGTCTTGCATTATGTTGCAGGCATTTTCTACCACTTTTACTGCTATCTTCCTCTGTTCCACAAGGGGTGAGACCAGAATCATCGATGTTCCTTTAGAACAAATTCTATCTTAACCAATTTTGATGCACAGAACTAACAACAAAAGGGTGACAAATATAATGAAAGATGCACCCAAACAACCATGATGAAATTTTGTTCATATCTCCAGAAATTAAGAGCCAGTAAAAAACTGAGATATTCTTCTTCTTCTTCTTCTTCTTCTTCTTCTTCTTCTTCTTCTTCTTGGCCCTCCCTGATTACCTGGGGTTCCTTCATGGAAAACTTGCACCAAGTCAAAATATTTTTACGTCATAAAATCGACCACAACAGAAACAGCGTCCTATTTGACGTAGAATATAAATGTAAACAGCACTTTAAGGCTGGGAAGGGGGAAATAATTTTAGCACTTTAAATAAAATAATAAACTCAAAGCTAAACTTGTACATGTTCAAAACAAAATATGAACTAAATGTCTCTACTGATGTTAACCTAACTTTACTGCTAGTGGTTAGAATCATATTCTCCAACAATCTGAGAACCATATATGCACCTACTAAGAATGCTCAGAACTTTCTAGAAAACCTAATACATAGAGTGTATCAAAACTCAATGGCAAAACTTCAGGAAAAGAGTTCTCACACACAGAGAAGGAAGAAAGGGTATGGCAACACTGATCCCAAACTACATAACTGCACAGTTATCCAACCTTTAGGCTGGCTACCACACTCTCGTGACTTAAAGTCCCTGGAGCTTTACCCTTGAGGATATGTAAAGTCTGTCATGTATTCGACTACTACTGATAATGAATCACACTGTGTTAGACATTATCCACTAAACCAAGCAATTCTGATTGTATTCAGCAATTGATGAATATCATGTTTGTTCCATACTGACTTTAACTAATAACATAATTCATTAGCTGAAGATCTCGCTGACTGAAACATGTACTAACATATGTAATTATCCATCTGATACCTGAACAGCGTGTTCCAGCTGACATTACAGATGTATTCAGGGTAACAATGAAATAGTGTTGGGAGTGTCGGATTGCACTGTTACCAAACGCCAGATAACTTTGTAACTAAGCATTTTTGGACCCATGTTGTCATACTCTTTCCTTTTTCTCTCTATATGAGGAAACCATTCCTGAAGTTTTGCCAATGAGTTTTAATACATGCCGTATGTTGCATGTTTCTTACCTTGTGAATCTGAACTTGTGCCAGGCAATGTAAATACTGACTTTGGTCGCTTAGCAGGAGGTGGAGCTCCTGTATCTGAACTACCATCCTCTTCACTGCTATCTGTAACAGAAATTTTTAACATAAGTAATGGAAAGAAAAATAAGCAAGTCACACATAGGAAGATAAATAGGAAACACAGTAGGAAAAACATGGTGATAGGTCAGTGTACAGAGTGGAAGCAACAGAAGGAGGAAACAAGGACAACAGTTACAACACTAACCTGTCATAGTATGTATCCATTTATTTTTAGATTTCTTACCCATATTCTCATCTTACAAACAATTTTTAATGGATAACCATGGAATTTATCAGTATGTTTGGAAATAAAATTATGAATTAATTTTTTAAAGCACTCTCAACACTTTATGCAAATTTCTTATTGAGTTAAAATAAATGGTAGTAATGATGAGTAAAGAAAGAATGAAGTGAAACGTGCTGCATTTTCTAATACTTGAAGTTCCCATTTTGTGTTAACAAACTCAATGAGGAAACATAGCTTGTCCTTTCTCTGTCACAAGTGAATGTGGTGATAACAAACAAATCCTCATACACAACAAAAAACCACACATTTCTTTGCAAGCTTTCACCCCCCCACCCCACATAAATAGACCGAAGTAATCCACTGTCCCTAATTCTCAACTAAAAAAGAATATCAATAGGTATCTAATAGCAGCTGAGCCAGCTACAATGAAACAAACAATACAGTGGCACATATTCCTCAGTTTAACTTTTATACTGTACCAACTGCCCATAGTTTGATGTTGCACCGAGCGAGTTGGCCTTGCGGTTAGGGTCGTGCAGCTGTGAGCTTGCAGAAGTCTTCCTCATGAACAGTCAAGATTTTCTTCTGAAGACGTGGAGCAAAGTTCTCTGCGAAACATAAAGAGCGTCCCCTTGTTTTCTTGACAAGTCCAAAAGCCTATAATTATCACGTCTACAAATATGGGCCATGAAAGCATCAATGTTAACAATCGATTTATTCACTCAGTTAATATGATGAATTTAAGATGTTATGCTAAGGGCTTCCGAATAACAAATGTATAATTAAAACTAAATCCACGCTATAATGATATGAAATGAAGTAATGAATTTCTCATGTATAATCTGGCACAAATTGAGTAGCCTGCCTGGTGGCCATGATCGTTAAGGCAGGGGAGATGGTGGTATACAATTTCTAATCACTAGATTGCGTGCCAAAAGCCTGGATTAAATTTCAAACCTCTCCACAGTGCTCATATGGAGTGAGGGCATACGACGCTGTTGATGGTGATTCATCCATCGGATGGAGACGTTAAGCCTTGAGCAGACCCCTTGGTGCTATTCGACAGGAGTAGGCTATGTGCCGGCACCGGGTTTCATCCTCTCCCTACTATCATATATCACATCATTCATTTCATCCCATTAACTCCTCTGATGAGGTTGACGTCAGGAACGGATTCCAGTCATAAAAATCCGCCATGACAGATTCATCTCACCTCATACCCGACCCCATAGAGAAACAGGACAAGGGTTGGACAAACGAACAAAATCTAGCACAAATTGGGTATGTATAGTGATGTTCACGAACTTTGTTGTGTACAGATGTACACACAGTCACTGCTACATATCCAACACATACCAGATACTCACACGGAAGCTATTTCGAATTTATGTAAATAAGCCTCATAAGATTTCTCTATAGACAGCATTAAGCTTTACTTTCATCCTGATGTATGTTGTTCACTGCAACTTTTTTCAAGGCCCTTATGGCTGCCTGCCTGTTAGATCGTTCCTTTCTCCCTATGATATATACTTATTTCTGTGCTTTCACTAAAAGCAGAAATAATTCCTTAATCATGCATGCAAATAATATTCAATGAAGAGTATTTTCATCCTTGGCTGAATGGTCACACTGAGACCTTCAGTTCAGAAGTTCACTGGTTTATATTCCAAGCCAGGTCAGAGATTTTAACTGTGCCTAGTTAATTCCTCTGACTACAGTGTCGAGTGTTTGTCCCAACATTTTTTCACTTGCACACGAAACTCCACAAAAATGCATATTGTTGTTGTTGTTGTTTCAGTCATCAGTCCATAGACTGTTTTGATACAGCTCTTCATGCACCCTATCCTGTGTTAATCTTTTCATTTCTGCGTAACCATTGTATCCTACATCTGTTCTAATCTGCTTGTCATATTCATACCTTGGTCTACCCCTACCGTTCTTACCACATACACTTCCTTCAAAAACCAACTGAACAAGTCCTGGCTGTCTTAAGGTGTGTCTTATCATTCTATATCATCTTCTCGTCAAATTTAGCCAAATCGATTTCCTCTCACCAATTTGATTCAGTATCTCTTCATTCGTGATTCGATCTATCCATCTCACCTTCAGCATTCTTCTGTAACACCACATTTCCAAAACTTCTATTCTCTTTCTTTCTGAGCTAGTCATCAACCATGTTTCACTTCCATACAATGGCACGCTCCAGATGAAAGGTTTCAAAAACATCTTTCTAATTCCTATATCAATGTTTGAAGTGAGCAAATTTCTTTTCTTAAGAAAGGCATTCCTTACTTGTACTAGCCTGCATTTTATGCCCTTACTTCTGCCACCGTTAGTTATTTTACTACCCAAGTAACAATATTCATCTACTTCCTTTAAGACTTCATTTCCTAATCTAATATTTCCCGCATCACCTGCCTTCGTTCGACTGCACTCCATTACTTTTGTTTTCACCTTGTATTCCTTACCCAAGACTTCATCCATACCATTCAGCAGCTTCTTGAGATCTTCTGCAGTCTCAGATAAAATTGTGATTCACTTTCCAAATTCCTCTTTGATTTTCTTTACTGCCTGTTCTATGCAAAGATTGAAAAGGAGGGGGGACAAACTGCAGCTTTGCCTCACTCCTTTCTGGATTGCTGCTTCTTTTTCAAAGCCCTCAATCCATATCACAGCAGACTGATTTTTATACAGATTGTAGATAATTCTTTGTTCTCGGTATCGCACCCCAATCCCCTTCAGAATCTGAATAAGCTTGGACCAATCAACATTATCGAATGCCTTTTCTAGATCTATGAATGCCATGTACATGGGCTTGTCCTTCTTAATTCGATCTTCTAAGATCAGACATAAAGTCAGGATTGCTTCACGTGTTACTACATTTCTTCTGAAGCCAAAATGATCTTCTCCCAACTCAGCTTCAACTTGTCTTTCCATTCTTCTCTAAATAATATATTAAAATTTTACATGAATGAGATACTAAACTAATGGTGCGGTAGTTTTCACACTTGTCAGCACCGGCTTTCTTGGGAATAGGTATAACAACATTCTGCCGAAAATCGGATGGCACTTCTCCTGTCTCATACATCTTGCACACTAGATGGAATAACCTTGCCATGCTGGTTTCTCCTAAGACAGTTAGTATTTCAGAGGTAATATCATCAATTCCAGGTGCCTTGTTTCTATTTAGATCTCTCACAGCTCTGTCAAACTCTGACCTCGAAACTGGGTCTCTCATTCCATCAGCATCAACAGCCTCTTCTTGTTCCAGAACCAAATATATCTTCATCTTTACCTTGATACAACTGTTGGATATGTTCCTGCCATCTTTCTGCTTTGTCATCTTTCCCTAGAAGTGATTTTCCATCTGAGCTCTTAATATTCACACATCTAGATTTCCTTTCTCCAAAGGTTTCCTTGATTTTCCTGTATGCAGCATCTACCTTTCCTAGGACCATACAACCTTTGACATCCTTGCATTTCTCATTCAGCCATTCTTCCTTAGCTACCCTGCACTTTCTATCCACTTCATTCTTTAACTGCCTGTATTCATTTCTGCCCTCTTCATTTCTAGCATTCTTGTATTTTTGTCATTCATCAATCAGGTCTAGTATCTCCTGAGTTATCCACTGGTTCTTAGTTGATCTTTTCTTCCTTCCTAACATTTATTCAGCAGCCCTACTGACTTCATTTTTCATGACTATCCACTCTTCCTCTATTGTTTCCTTCAAGCCTTTTCATTTAGTCCTTGTGCAACATGTTCCTTGAAACAATCCCTCACACTCTTTTCTTTCAACTTGTCTAGATCCCATCTTCTTGCATTCTTTCCTTTCTTAAATTTCTTCAACTTCAGATGGCATTTCATGACCAGCAAGATGTGCTCAGAGTCCACGCCTGCTCCTGGGAAAGTTTTGCAATCCAACACCTGGTTTCTGTATCTCTGCCTAATCATAATGAAGTCTATTTGATACCTTCCAGTGTCCCCAGGTCTCATCCACGTATACAGTCGTCGTTTGTGGTGTTTGAACCAAGTATTGGCAAGGACTAAATTATGATCAGTGCAGAATTCAACCAGCCGACTTCCTCTTTCATTCCTTTGTCCCAATCTGAATTCTCCTACTCTTCTCCTACCTTCTCTTCCTTGGCCTACCACTGCATTCCAGTTTCCCATCACAATTAGATTCTCGTCACCTTTTACATATTGTATTAAATTTTCTATCTCTTCATATACTTTCGATTTCCTCATCATACGCTGAACTAGTAGGCATATAGACCTGTACTACTGTGGTGGGCATTGGTTTGGTGTCTATCTTGACGACAATAATTCTTTCACTATGCTGGTCATAGTAGCTTACCTGCTGCCCTATTTTCTTATTTATTATTAAACCAACTCCTGAATTTCCCGTTTGATTTTGTGTTGTTAATTCGGTAGTCACATGACCAAAAATCTCGTTCTTCCTGCCAATGTACTTCACTTATACTAACTACATCATCTAGCTTTAGTCTATCCATCTCCCTTTTCAGATTCTCTAACCTACCACAACAATCCAAACTTCTAACATTCCACGCTCCGACTAGCAGAATGTCGGAATCCATCTTTTTGATGATCGCCCCCTCTCATGTAGTCCCCACCCGGAGATCCGAATGGGGGACTAGTTTACCTCCGGAATATTTTACCCGGGAGGAAGCCATCATCAGTACATCATTCATACAGAGAGAACTGCATGTCCTTGGTAATTAGTTACAGCTGTGGTTTCCCGTTGCTTTCAGCCATGTAGCAGTATCAACACAGCTAAGCCATGTTGAGTATTACCTTGCAACTTCCGAAAGGCTGCTACCCCCCTTTCGATGAACCATTCATTAGTCTGGTCTCTCAACAGATACCCATCCGATATGGTTGCACCTGCGGCTCGGCTATCTGCTTCATTGGGACACGCAAGCCACCCCATCGCAGCAAGATCACATGGTTCACAGAGGAGGAAATGCACATTAGTGAATGCATTCCTCCACACCTGGCATAAGAAAGGACATCCAGCTGTAAAACAGGGCAGGTCCACATGCGAGACACAATTCACACCTGCAAACCCACCAAGGTGTGGGAAAAGCAGCAGAAGAAGATGATTTCTGAGATGTTTAAACATTTCCCGTAAATCCAACCTCTCCCTGAGAGAAAATCTCCAGCGAGTCCAAAGGCAGTAAGTAGGCAGCGCCTCCACTAGACTGGCTCATCGTATGGCTAATAACCTACACTCGAGTAACTGCTCTACAATACCAACTGATTGTAGGTGGAGAAGTCTGGTTCGGGTCTAGGATACACCAAGACGCTGCAGAACTCCCTTCATCACCACTGACTCAAAATTCTTGCCCTGGTCACTTTGCAGCTCCCTCAGAACTCTAAAGCAACAGAAGTTTTTCATCAAGACATCAGACAATGTTGATGCTTTCTGATACCGATAGGAAATGGCATAGACCTCAGGTAACTTGGTGAAATAGTCCATGGCTAGAAGCAGGTAGCGATTTGTGGCATCTGATTCGGGAAAATTGTCTTGCAATGTCCATTCCTATCCTCTTGAAGAGCTTTTCAACGTTTCCAAGTTTTTGGTGAGACTTTCCAGAGATTTTCCAGATACTCCTGGAACATGCGTTCTACCACAATGATGTCATCAAGGTAGACCATGCAGGCTTCATGCATGAGCCCTCTCAGTACAGTATTCATCAAACGCTCAAGTGCATTACACAGTCTGAAGGGCATAACGGTAAACTTCCATTACCCCTGGTTGGTAGAGAACACTGACTTCTCCTTGTCCTCTGAGTGGAGTGCAACCTGCCAACATCCTCATTTCAGGTTTAGGGTTGAGAACCAATGGGCTTCAAAGAAGGTGGCCGAAGTGTTATTTTCTTTACCAGCAATTCATGACCATAGACTGCTAGATTTTTCTGTCACCCCACGGTCCTTCGTGTCACTCAGCATCAGGTCAAACTCAGTATTCTTGGCCAGAGGTACCCACTAGGATGATTGACAGATAGGGATTGCACCGCCGGTGATAATACAATGGATCACCCTGTCGGTTCTCCTGTAGTCACCTCCTCCTGATGTGAAGATGTCCTGGAACTCTATGATCAGTTTCTTGAGCACCTCAAAATGGTCTGCCCTTACGTGGCTTCCAGCATCACATATCACCCTCAAGAGTTTGTTGTCCAACTCCCTGGTTTCAAATGCCTGTGTGTCCTCCTCGTCTACTGTTACCATGCAATTAACTGATTCATATATTCCAAGCTCAGTCATGCTGAGTATCTGCTGGTTCCGTGACATCACATTCATACTGGCATGAGCACCCTGGCCAGGCAAAGTCCACATTAGGTACCTGTCAGTCCAGGTTCCACAACTCCACTGTCCTCCTTGCATTTTTGCCATCACCACTACCTTACTATGAGCCAGTATCACTTCCTCATTGGTAGCATTGCGCTCACTACTCGGAGGCACGTTATGGGGTGTCGGAGTATAACTTTCTGATGACCCAGCCATTCATCTACTGTCAACTGTCTTTTATGCCCCAAAGTTGGGTTCAACAGCACCTCATTCAGGACAGCCGTCTGTAACACATAAGGTCAGCTCGGCTCCCTCTCAATCTGCCCATTGGCAATGTCCAGACTAGCAATGGCGAGTACCACTCGCACATTCATCATGACATGTTACAGCTTGTCTCCAAGCCACCCATCTGTGATTAGGCTGTCTTCAGTTCTCTCGATGACTACTTTCAGGGTGAATTGAGGGGGTGGTAATGGCAGCACCGACAGGTCCCTCTTCCTGTCAGCCGCTATTCGTTTCTCTGGGTGAAAACTTCTTCCTACTGGCAGTCCTTCCTCAGATGACTGCGCTCATCGCATTGCCAGTAGAAGATTCCCCTGAGTCTCGGCATCCTGGCGGCGATGTACATGACTCCAATGGTGGCCAGTGGATCTCTGGGTTCTCTTCGCTCCCAACAGCTTGTACACTCGCCAATGAAATTGAGATTGCTGTCATCTTCACTGCTTTTGATCTCAGGATGATAGTGAGGGCCTCCTTGAGGCAGTGCTCCCCATCGAGCATAAGGTATTGATAAATCTCGGTGACAAAATAACAATTAAGTAAAAGGTTCCACCTGATCGATACTTTTTATTATTTAGCCTTCGGCTATATTTTTATGTCATTAAAAAAAATTGTCATTTTAAAAAAATTTAGCCAAAGGCTAAATAATAAAAAGTATCGATCAAGTGGAACCTTTTACTTAATTGTTATTTTGATTACAATATCGATATGGAATGAAGTGGATAGTATGTAATAAATCCTGGTGTTGCGAAGCCCATCAACTAAGTTGTATGCAGTTTCCCCTAAATCTGTTCTCGAGGCAAGCCCCCTAAAGCCATTTGAGCCAGATGATCTACTTCCACAGAAAATTCCTGCAGCATTTCAACCGAGCTCTCTGTCCTCTTTTTTAGTTGGATTCAGTAGGTGGCAGCCAGCTGGCAATCACTGTAACCTCTCTCAAGTGCCCCCATAAACAGCCCGGATTGTGTGTAGTACCCCATGCAGCCCGGCAGTGAGTTCTACTGTCCTCTCCTCCAGCACCCAACCTTTAAGGTTGGCCATGGTTTCGAACAGGAACATCATCTATGATGTACTTCCAGCAAAGAAATGGGGTTTGAGTAACTACTTTTATTCAGAGACGCTGACGTGCCGGAATTTAGTCCTGCAGGAGTTCTTTTACATGCCAGTAGATCTACCAACACAAGGCTGACGTATTTGAGCACCTTCAAATACCACCGGACTGAGCCAGGATCAAACCTGCCACGTTGGGGTCAGAAGGCCAGCGCCTCAACTGTCTGAGCCACTCAGCCTGGCTGGTTTCAGTTTCACAATGTTAGCACTGCTGTAACTACTAGTAGACTTCAGTCTGGCATCTAGGGCAGTTATTCTTCCCTGCAGATAACTCACCTCTTACCTGGAACTATCTACTTTATCGACCGTTTCATTCATTATCTGCCTCATGTCTCGAATATTGGACATAAACTATGAATTTTCTAGTGCAATCAGCTGACATTAGAAATTTTCCCCTATTTAGTTGGGCAACAATCAGGTATTAATAATAGTTTCCATTCCATAACTTGTGTTCAACGAAGTGATTCCAGACATGGATTGAAGGGCTTAATCCAACCCAATATTATCACTCATACCTCATACATCTGCCTAGAGTGCCAACTCTGTTGTTGTCCTATTCTCATGGAAACAGGTTTTCATGTCAGCTAAGGTTCATGGCATTTAAGGATATCTAAATGCAACAACTTGTTATTGGTTTCCAGCACATTAAAGAACACACAGTGGGGCACCGCAACATTAAAATTCATAGCAATTGAAGGGACATTAAAATAATTATTATAATAAATAATTTATCATCCATCACCATTATGAACAGTAAAAGTGACAACACACTTCCCTCTTTTAGTCCAGTTTCAATCACAAACCATACCATTTTATCCACTGCCATCTTCACACAACTGCAACAACTCCAGTACATTTCTTTTACCATTGTTATTAAATCCTTTCCTGTACCTCTGCATGTCAGGCTTTCCCAAATGTATGTTCAAGGGATGTTTTTTTTTTTTTTGCTATTTGCTTTACGTCGCACCGACACAGATATGTCTTATGGCGACAATGGGATAGGAAAGGCCTAGGAAGTAGAAGGACGCGGCCGTGGCCTTAATTAAGCTACAGCCCCGGCATTTGCCTGGTGTAAAAATGGGAAACAATGGAAAACCATCTTCAAGGCTGCCGACAGTGGGGCTCGAAACCACTATCTCCCGATTACTGGATACTGGCATAGATATCAAGGATAATTTAATAAAAAACCACCTATTCAATACTTTCCACGTTTAATGTGGTTATTCTCTACATGATTTTATGTAGACTTATTTGGTCAGGTACATGTTTCACCCATTATTTTGGGCATCTTCAGCCTGTAAACAACCTTTAGGTCAAGGTTTGGGACCTTTTTAACCAAACCCGAGGTTTACCGATGGCTGAAAGCAAGGTGGAGTTACAAGAGAGGCTGTGCCAGGATTTGATAGAAAATGAGGAGGACCCAAGCAGTTTCAACTTCGAAGTCACCTCGGAGAAGGAAACCAACGACCGGGTAAGCATTATGCTTGCACAACTAACTACTTTGATCAAGGCCCAGTCTAAAAACATTGAGACCCAATCTGAAAAACTCGAAGGGAAAATCGAGGCCCAGTCTCAAGAAATAAAGGGCGGAATCAATTCCTGGGTCAAAGAACTGAAAGAAGATATTTCAAAAATTAATGACAAAATCCGCAGCGTAGAATTAGATGTAGATAAAATAGTAAGTGATATGCATACCTTGGAAAACAAAGTCAAGAAGAAAATTGGAGAAATCGAGCGGGAATCCAACAGTTTTAAAACCGAAGTAGGCCAGAAATTTACGAAGTTTGAATCTGAGGTTAAGAGAAAAATTTTAACCCTGGAGAAAAACATTTCTGTAGGCAGTGGTCAACCTAGCAGAGGTATGGACCTCCCCCTTGGGATATTGGTCAATCCCAGAGTAATCAAAGACAGCCTGCCGAAATTTCATGGGAGACTCAAGGAGTGTCCTAAAGCATTTCTAAAGACATTGGAGTCTCTCCTGGGTAGGAAAAATATACCTACAGAAATATACTTGCAAATTGTCAGCCAGCATCTAAAAGCATCAGCAGGGGCTTGGTGGCAAAACATTAAAGGGCTCAGCCTCAACTGGGAGGAATTTAAGAAAGAATTCGTCCAGAGGAGTCTGCCCAAACTTCGGTACCAAAAAAGTCCATAACTGAAGCGCAACCCAGTGGATTGAGAGCAGGAGCTTTCGTAATTCAAAAACCCCAGCTCATTAAGCGATTCCAGGAAAAGGGAAAATATTGATACGAGCGTCCCTTATATAATTGAACTGCTACATGATAAGGTTCAATCGCTTCTTCTTCCTTTTTTGCTTTACGTCACACGGACACAGATACGTCTTATGGAGACGATGGGACAGGAACGGGCTAGGAGTGGGAAGGAAGCGGCTGTGGCCTTAATTAAGGTACAGACAGCCCCAGTATTTGCCTGGTGTGAAAATAGGAAACCACAGAAAACAATTTTCAGGGCTGTCGACAGTGGGGTTTGAACCTACTATCTTCCGAATACTGGATACTGGCCGCACTTAATCAATCGCTTCTTAAGGTGGCACAGCCAAAAACCTTTGAAGAGCTCCGTCACATGGTGGGGAATTGAACTCTGGATGACACCGATCTACCATCCACAGGTGAATCCCACCGAACGGAGAAACCAGGAGCTAAAGAAGATGTTTTTGATTCACTTGGTTGACAGAACACACCAAGTGGGACCAAGTCCTACAAGAGTCCCTTCTGGCCATCAGACAGCGGGTTAATCACATCACAGGTTTCTCACCTGCAGAACTTTTCCTTGGACGTCCAATCAAGAGAACTGACGACTGGAACTTCATCCATGGACAAGGAGATGAACCGGAGGAACCTGATACTGATACATGGCATGTGCGGAACCAGCGGCAGATTCAACAGGTGCACCGCCACACCGAAGAGCATTCAAGGAGAGAAGCCGAGAACAACGATGCACCGGAGGAAAGGGAGCTCAGACCTGGAACACTAGTTCTTCATCAAAACGATCCCCTCAGCAACAAGCTTCAAAAGTTCCATGCTGGGATGGCTCCAAAGCGGCTCAGACCTTTCGAGGTGGATAAAATGTTGGGAAATGGTATGTATCTCCCGAAGACTACACCGCCGGCGTAGGTGCATACGTCAGAATTGAAGGCGTTACCTCGACCCCTACAAGAAAGCGGAGAGACTGTAGAGTGGACACTCTCTAAGGGGCCCCAGAAGAATGGGGACTCCAGGGAGGATCAACACACACCGATACCTACCTTGGAAGATAAGAGAGATGAAGACATAGATATCAGGACACCTAGGTATAATTTAAGACCTAGAGAAAGGAAGGTCCAGGATAGATATTGAAGGTTTTAGGGGGGATGACTGTCATAGGTCCAATATCCTAACTGTGGTAAAAGCTTCAATAATCATATTTAATATTACACATAAAATAATAGGAGTTACGATGACTTATAAATTGTGTTAATATATTAATTTTTTGTGTGTCCCTGGACATATAACATCCATATACTTATCCTGCTTATATATTAGCATGCTCAGTTTACGATGAATAAGGTACCAGTGGACAGGATTTTTAAAGACTTGTGACATAGCAATAGACGTATTAACACACAAAGACTTCCAATATGGCACCAAGAAATATCACTAATAGGTCATTGGTATGAAACATGTATATATTCTTTGTAGATTGTTTAAAAAACCAGCACCTGTTTTTAAGGAATAAAAACATAACACAAGTGCGAGAATAGAAAAAAGGACGATTAAAGAGAACAGTATACATATCGTAGTGACAATAAAGTTGTTACAAAGAGAAGAGAACACATTCTCATGTGATATTTTTCTTTAGTAAGAAATAAATCTCATATTGAGAACGATAACATTCCAAAAAAATGCAATTGTCATCTGAAGGAGCTTCCCCTTCATTTTACTCATTTTAAAGAACATTTTAAACACCATAGTCAATTCCTAAACTTGACTTGCTATTAAAAATCATTTTAACGGTATCCAACTCGATTTTATTTTAATATGATTTTAACTCTAAGTCAGGATTTCCCAAACTTTTTTTCTGAGGCCCCCTGAGCGTATCGCATGCACGTCCAAGGACCCTTAGCCACAGAATATAATACTATATTCAGTAAACAAAAAACAAAATTTTGTAAGGATACCATGTTTGATTTTATTTGTATAATTTAGGACTAATACTAGGAGGAAATAAAATACGCTAGAGATCGATTTTTGTTTCAGAACACTATGTCCTCTTACAATTTCCGTAACTTATTTTCAAACACCCTGTATCTACGCATGGTTAAAACTAATTTGATAGAATCTGAGGATGTTCTTGTAGAATGAAACATGTCATTCGTTTACTAATAGTTTGTTGTTGTTGTTGTTGCAGGTATGTTACAGTGTTCTAGGTGTTATTTTTAATAATTTTGCTTTACAACGCATCAAAACAGATGTCTTATCTGGATGATGGGATAGGAAAGGGCTAGGAATGGGAAGGAAGCGACCGTGGCCATAATTAAGATACAGCCTCAGCATTTGCCTGGTGTGAAAATGAGAAACCACGGAAAACCATTTTTAGGGCTGCCGACAGTGGGGTTGAAACCCACTATCTCCTGAATGCAAGCTCACAGCTACGGTTCTAAGTGTTATATTTTGTGTTTCAATGGATTGAAAAACTTGAAAGTTATATTAACTCAGTCGACACTGAAAAAGAATGGCTTCCTTCTTCACAAAACCTTATCCATTACATCCTATATATGTTGAAGGAATCAGCAGCACCCATTCTTTCTTGAACACATGCAACCAGCTAAGTATTAAATGTTTCTTAGTTGTATCCTACGCAACATCATACAGCAATTTTATGTACACACAGCCTGTACAAAGCAAACCTCATTTAAGAGACAGTAAGTAAGGCCCAACTTGAAAACACTGTATCATTTTATGTGGAGCAAAGTCCACTTCCCTAATCATTTTTATGAGATTATATATATAGGCCTATATAGATCAGTTTTATTAGCTATTGATATTGTAGGCCTTTAAATTTAGTTTTCTTCCGACTCTGGGATATTAGAGCAACTACTGTAAAGGCAATCCTTCCTTCTTTCACGACTCCCTCTTGTCTTATTCTTCAAGCGATCGTTCCTTAACGATTTTTCTGATTTTTTTATAATAACATTCTCATTTCTCCTTGTTGATATGAACCGATGACCACGCAGTTTTACACCTTAAGAAAATCATGACAAAAACCATCACCAGTTAACACTATTAAACAATACTTCCATGTTAACAATGCCTGGCAATGATATGGACTACGCAACACAAGTCTAAATTCATTACCGGTATTCTACTATCATAGTCAGTACAGTAAAATTGTATAAAACATAAATGATTGAATTTGTATTCTATATAACTCTTGTTATGGTATGTACGGTTATTTTTCGATAGGACCAGTAACATAGGTATTTAAAAGATTAAATTTTTAACCACCTTCCCCTAAACTACCATTTTATCCAGCGTGAAAAAAAAAACTTATTTATAACCTACAGTGTTGCGTCTTATTCCCAGACTTTACATATCAATTTTCATTAAATTCTGTTCACCCATTTTCTCGTAGTTCAGCATTGACATGGACTTAGCAACAAAAATCAAAATTCACTAATATCTCCAGTGTTCTCCCTAGGACCTTTTTAATGGGCGCACCACCCTGCTGTTTTTACTGACCGTGTGGCTAACATAATCTAGATGTATGCTACTTACATAATATTAATACATATTTGAGTCATTGGGTACTCCAAATTAAAATGTAAATACTGTAAAACTGATTATTTAAATGATAAATCTTCATTATTATCAGCATAATGGCATCGATTACATCGGAGTTTAAATGTTTAGCTTGACTATAATGTACGAGTCGTGTGCGAGCCGGTGTGTGGATTAATGTGGAATCCCATGCGAGCACTTGATTCCGTATGATGTCACTCTACAGCATCGAGTGGTAAGCCCTAGTGTTACATGATCATGAACGAGGGGTATAACACTAGAAGTTCAAAATACTCTGTAATGTCTTGTTCGTGATAATAACACTAAAATATTAACATTGATGCTTTCACGGCCCACGCCTGTAGACATGATATGGCCTTATGGGTTTATGCCGTGTCAATTAAACAAGGTGAAGCTCTTTACGTTTCACAGAGAACTTTACTCCGAGTCTTCAGAAGAAAATCTTGACTGTTCTAAACCCAAAAGCCCATACCACGTCAACACTAAAATAATTCAATTTTGTAGTTAATGCCAGTCTGATATTATTGTTAATGCTCTGAGGGGAATAAATTCATATTCTATAGTCATTTTTTACGTAGTATTCCCTGCCCGGCTACTCATTCCTGCCACCCAGCTGACGAAAATTTCTGGGGATAACACTGATCTCTGTTATCATAACTGGTACGGTAAAAAATGTATAAGACATAAATGAGCGGAAAGTTAATTCGATATAACTTTAGTTATGTAGTATTTATCGACAGAACCATTAATAACATAAATATTTGAAAATTAAAATTCTAGGGCTTCCTCTAACTACCATTTCACTCAGCATAAACAAAATTATTTATAGGCTAGATTGTAGTGCATCATTCCTTTACATACCAATTTTCAGTATATTCTCTTCAGCCATTTTCACATGATGCCCGTACATACACACAGACAGAAATGATGGAAAATTAAAAGGTGCATTTCCTTGTTACTGCAGACAAAACTGATACAGAAATACCATTCTTTTTAAATTCTGAGAAATGTAAAGACAAAACCCCTCTAATATATATAGATTTACTTTCTTTGAAAGTTTATTTTACCTAAATGCACAGAAATTATAAAACAATGTTACACTTGGCTATTACAACAGTCTGGATCTGGAAAATTATTTGAAAATATTAATTTATTGCGGCTGTTGGATCAATGGGATGGATGGTGCTGTTTTCCGAAGACCAAACTCTTTAAAGTGTAGTCACTCAAAGCCAAAGATCAGCCTCTACATTAGTTCTGTTTCTGTACTTCGTTTTCATTTGCGTGAGAGCAGGAAACGTACACTCACATATGTATGTTGTCATGAAAGGCATTAAATGCAGTATTTCCTTTCTAAAAATTGTACGGTATAGGGGATGTAATGGACCCAAAAATCTATCAACGACGTGGATTTGTGATACATTCATGGAACTTCCTAGGGCTAAATATGCCACTCCATCTGATTCTGCACCCGTGTCATATTTCAATTTATTTTTCACTACGGCTAATTGATCTTCCTCAAGGGAGGGCAGTTGATGTTCGGTTTCATAGAAGAAATTTCTGATCCACAAGTTTATCTCAACCAGAGGTGGAAAATATGGTGTGAGCATGGATACTAGCAATTCCACGGGTCTCATAATTACATTAATTACACTGCCTTGTAGTATTTCTTCTCTTTTCTGCTGCTAACTTGTACCATCCATCAGCCAAATTAAGTATTACATATACTGTGTGTAAGTTATACAACAGTGAAAACATAGTTCCTAAATTTAGTATACTGGTGTATGAATTGTGTGTGTACAATAAAATTTCAATCTTCAAATACTTACAACTTATAACTACAGACACCCTGGATTATAGTCGCCCCCCAGTGGTCCACGTAACACAATTTGCGAATGACTGCTCAAAGTGTGTGTTCATGTAGACTGTAAGCTTGGTGCTCAAGATATAATTTATAGTACGCGAACCTTTTCTTGAGCCCTGAGCTCCATAGTAATGAATGGGAACTAGGGCTCAAGAAAAGGTTCGCGTACTATAGACTGTCATCCATATAATGTTAAGGTTATCCTTACAATATTGAATTTGAGTGTGTGTACACATAGACCGCAAAATGATGCTCAAGATAAAATTTAACCTATAGACCAGGGGTGGCCACTAACCTTACTTCTGGGAGCCGCAAATTTAGGAGACAAAAAATTGGGAGCATGTTTAGAAAAGAGTTTATAAAATGAAGACAAGTTTTTCATTTTATAACCAATGAAGGAACATTTATTTTCTACACTACACAGAACATTATTTTTCAGGTGCACATCAAGGAATGAGATTTCACTTTTGAGAAGTGCTTTCTTTTTAGTGTTCATTTTTGGTGTTAGTTTTTTTTTAATCTGGCTGATAATTGGTAAGCGCAGTTCGCACAAGTTCACTTAAATGTTCATCAGTTCGTTCAGATCGATATGTAGATTTAATGAATTTAATCGTTGAGTACAGTGATTTGCACACATAAGTAGTCCCAAAGATTGAGATTAGTCTTTTGGTACACTGTTTCGTTAGTGTGTATTTTTCCTCTGGACCATTCTTCCAAAATTCTATGGTAGAAATGCCACTTCGTTTGAGTCCTTTTAGTCCTTCGTCCTCTTGCAGTTCTTGTAGCTCCAACTCTACAGCTGCTGTATCCTTTGTTATTGGTGATGAAACAGGACTGCCATCGCCCACAACATCAACAGAAAGAGGATTTTCCAGGAATTAAAATGAAGGTTTCAGTGATCTCAAATCATTAAATCTGCCATTGATTTCTTCAGCAAGGCCAGACATTTTACTCATGTAATCTTCAGTTTCCACCTGAACGTCAGGAAGGCTTTCAGTATTCTTCAAACATTTGAAGTGAGAAAATATTTTAGTCTGAAGGTCTTTCCCAAAAATCTTCAACTTGCTATGCAAGCTAAATACAGTCTGGGCCAATTCAGAAATATCTTTACAAGAAAGAGATTGCTTTGAGCGGGAGAGTGTGTCAGTGAGCCAGTGTTGTGAGGTGAAGCCAGTCGCGTTCACGTATAGGCAGTAGCGAATGTCGATACTGTACTGAAACAGCACACAGAAAAGTATCGACACTCGCTACTGCCTATATGTGAACGCAACTGGCTTCACCTCACGACACTGGCTCACTGACACACTCTCCCGCTCAAAGAACTTTCAAATGGAAGGCGCCGGAATTATCGTCAACTCCCATGTCTTACCACTGACCTATAGCGCTAATAACGTTAAGCCACACATCACTGCTACTGACTGCCGCCAACCGAGGGATGTCGTTAGATTCCATTAATTATATCATTTAATTTTACTCTAAGGTTGGTGTCAAGAGCCGCACAAGACTGACTCAAGAGCCGCATGCGGCTCGCGAGCCTCGTTGTGGTCAACCCTGCTATAGACATTATCTTTTAAAAGACCAAATATGTAATAGTACTAAGTATTGTCCCTGTAATCTTATGCCTGTATTTAAAGGAACTGAGGATGTCTATAAGAGATGAAACACCTGTATTCCTACGGATATGTGATGCAATATATGAGATAAAGTGTTGAACAGGTGGACCCTTTCATTTGAGAATCAGTTCTTATAATTCTTTCCTAAACTGCTCCTGAACTTCCTTTTCTTTCAATCTCCAAACTATAATCTTTCTTTCTCTTCTTTCCTGCAATTTAATTATCTTTCCTACTTTCAGCTTTGCTATCAATGTTCAATGGTCACCCTCAA
Source organism: Anabrus simplex (assembly GCF_040414725.1). Classification (NCBI taxonomy): domain Eukaryota; kingdom Metazoa; phylum Arthropoda; class Insecta; order Orthoptera; family Tettigoniidae; genus Anabrus; species Anabrus simplex. The sequence continues at coordinate 416,113,606 of NC_090265.1, read as the reverse complement.
AAGCTTCCTCAGGTATAGCTGCAACTTCCGTACGATCTTTACTTTACAATGTCTTTTTTTCCGCTAATATGTATTCAATCAAGGTTTCTGTCCTCTTGTCTTCCCGCCCATACCTGGTAATCTCGTGGCCGTTTTTCTTCCTGATCCATGTGTTCTCTATTATTGGTTGGTTCCTCTGACAAGAGACTAATAACACATTTCCTCCTTGATTCTCGTTGCCATATCCATATGATCCCAAGATTTATTCTCTTCCTTCGCACTTGTGCATTCAAACCACCCATTATTATTATTATTTACTTTCTTGTTTACTATACAGTGTGAGTCTTCTGCTCCTTTGAATTTTAGACGTTTGACCACCCTTAAAACATCAAGAGGGCGGAAGGTCTATATTCCTTTGTCTACCTGTGATGTTGTACCATGGCACTGAGCAGAACTGGCAGAGAAAACTAGCCTCTCAGATTAGACGACGTCAGATGATGTCATCACAGCAAGATTGTTGTAAAAACATGTATGAATCCAGTGGTTACAAAATGCATCTATCTGTCAAACGATGATGTTAACGGATCATGCCAAATGATCTGACAATGTAAAATATGAGGGGAATTCTGGAAACAACGATACACAGGTATTGTAAATGTCTGACTTGGTGGAATGGAAGTGATGCACATTAGTACGATTTGTAGACATTTGACAGGTGTTGTTGGCATGACTCAGTTGCCTTAACAGCATAGGTACTGTCCCTCATGCCGTTCACCAATAGTTCGAATCTACCCTTGAAATATTTTGTTTTGCAATCGGAGCTTCAGCTATCAAACACATGCCTGTTCAGGCCACATTCGACCAATAGGACACTGTTTTATTGGTATATGGATGCTAAATGTCCGAACTCAGTTATCATAACGTGCAGTCTCAGTAGTGCTGTTCATTTTCTTGCTATGTATTCAATGGATGAGTACACTGATATGCTCCTAATTTGCAGTGAATTAAGAGTGAATGCACTATAAGCACAATGCATTTACCACGAGAGATTTCCACACAGACCTCAACCAGCTGAAGTTAATTTTAGTAATGTGGGATACCATTTACATACAACCGAGGTACAGCCCCGTCTGCCCTCGGTTAGAGAGGCACCTGTGATTTCTGGAGCTAGGGCAGAGGTTGTGTTGAACGCTATCATAGATAACCCGCAAACAAGTATATGGACAGTAGCACAACAGGCTAATATCAGCCAGTCGTCTGTAGTATATACAGTATCTTGCATGGCAGTTGCTTTCACCAGCAACTATACCAGGAGCACTGCAGGGCAGTTTGCGAAGCTCAGATCAACTTCTGCGAATGGATACTGAGGCAAGTGGCAAATAATGGGATGTTCATTTCGAAAATTTTGTTTTCAGACGAATCACAGTTTCACAATAATGGTACTGTGAATCGCCACAACATACATTATTGGAGCATTGACAATCCCCACTGGATAGGAGAGGCAGCATTTCAGGTATGATGGGGAGTAAATGTTTGGTGTGGTATTTTGGGTAACCACTTAATTGGCTCAAATTCTTTTGAGGACCATTAGACAGGAGCCCACTACATACATTCTCTCCACCATCAATTACCACCACCATTACAGGATGTGCCTCCAGGACAGTGTTACCATGTGGTTTCGGCATGACGGAACTCCATTGCACAATTCAGCAGTCATATGCAACCGCCTGAACGCTATATACCCCAGTCAATGGATAGAAAGGGGAGGACCTGTCACCTAGCCCAACAAAACACCAGATTTAACATCATTGGACTTCATTCTGTGTGCCCATTTAAAACAAGTAATATATGTACAAAAGCCAGAAGATCCTCAGAACCTTCGAAATCTAATTATGGAGGCCTGCAGATCCATTACACCTAACATGCTCCAGCAAGTCAGAGTCTCAGTTCAAGGGCATGCCCAAAGGTACATTAAACAAGGTCACCATTTTGAGCACATACTGTGTTAGTGAACTTGTGTTCACATACCTCAAATCCCTCCCACAAGCCATGATATACAGATCTGATCATCAAACAGCCCTTTTTTTAAGCCACATAAACACCCAGTCACTGGAAATATTTATGTGAGACAACATCTCTGCAAAGTAAGGCAAAATAAAATTTTTAAATAGGGATTCGAACCAACTCACACTTTATTCGGCCGCTAATGAATTCACTGCCGGTTCCAGCTGACATACGTGGTAACCAGAAGATTATACTTCCAGTATGTTTGGCGTAGACCTAATACACTCTTCCAAATGTAGAAAGGTTTCACGTGTGATGATAGCTGGTAACATCAGAAAAACACTAATTGTGACTATAAAGGTTTCATTAATTGTTACAAATGGCTAATGAGTTCATTCAGGAGTGCTACTACTCCCAAACCCACGGCATAAGGCCGTCAGAGCTCTACGGGATCTCCTCCACCCACATCAATGTTCCCTTTTTATCTTGAATTATATGATCAGTTGTATCGGGCAGTATCTGTCACTTCTGAAAATGTGACAAACTGCTTTCCAAAACTTTGTGAGGGTTAAAACGTCATATGATTTCCCAGCACAACTTGGGACGTATGCATAAAGTCTAGTAAATGCTTTTGCTACCTCCTTTGTAAGCATATGCTGGAGTATGAATAAAATAATCTAGCAGTTGCTTTACTTACTGGTATTTACTTACTAGCAACCATTTGCTTAATTTTCCAGCAAATGCTGAATGCTACATGAATAAAACCTAGCATGTGCTAGTACTATGCAACCATTTGCTTAAGATTTACCAAGCTAGTCTCAGATAGCTTGAAGTTTGTTCTGTGATGACTTAGTGTTGCCTTCTGGTTGATTTAATGGCCCAAATTGTGAATATCCGACACAGGAAACTATAATCCCAGACGGCATAGTGATGAACGTGCATATAAACATTTGGACAGATTTAACGAAGAAAATGTTGAATTAATTTCGAGCTCTTTCTTGGAAAAAAGTGACAAGACGCGTGGTGGTGCGTTAACATCGAAGGAACGAATGCAGATATTTCTTCGTTTTGTTGGCGATCTGGGTTTCCAAGCTGGGATAGGAGAAGATACGGAAGTGCATCAAAGTAATGTTAGTAGAACCAATGATATAGTCAGCAAGAAAATTTTTCAAAAAGCACATCACTGGATAAAATTTCCATCACGGCCACAAGAAATCAATATAGCTAAAGATGAATGGCAGCAACGCTTTAACTTTTCTTGTGTGATCGGTGCTCTTGACTGTACACATGTACCAATTTTAAAGCCACGACTACACGGCGGCGAATACATCAACCGCAAAAAATTTGCTTCTATCAATGTACAAGCAACATGCAATTCAAGTGAACTTTTTACAAGTGTTGATGTTAGCTGGCCTGTTTCTGTTCACGACAGTCGCATATTTATGAATTCACGTGTGTATGAACAATTACGAGACTACGCGGGAGCTGCAATACTGTTGAGTGATTCAGGTTACGGGGTTGTACCCTGGGTGCTAACTCTTTACCGAAACCCTCAAAATTACAATCACGTGCATTCTCAAAACAGAGTAATTATTGAAAGATGTTTTGGTCACCTGAAGAGACGTTTCTCTCTACTAGCAAACAACGTCAGAATCTCTCTCCAGAAAATTTCACGCATTATTATCTATTGCTTTGTGCTGCACAACGTCTCTAAACATTTAAGAGATGAGGACAATTTCGATAATGTTTATACTGAAGAAAACTATGATGATGATGATGGTGCTGATGATGGGGGTGAACAAGAATATAGTTATGATGACATGAGAAGACGTGGTGCTCAGAGAAGAAATGAAATTGCTAATATTTTGTTTCAACAAGTTGCTGTAAATTAACTATGAATGTAGTGAAGCACTGTGATCTGGAAATGACAACAATATTTAACAGTTGTGTGGCTCGTATTTTTCATTTAACTTATACTCTTACATCGTTATAAATTTATTTGTGATTTACTTCATCTTGGACGCTACTGTATCATTTCGCCTCAGTTGAATACAAATACAAACACTTATCTCTCTGATTTTATGTTCCACACATCATTCAAACTGTATGTAGGTTTGTTCACTTAATTTTAAGTTTGAAGCTAATTTCCTTTCTTCTACTTCCTGCTGTTGCATGCGAGCTAACTTAAGCTGTTCCAATAACACCAATCTCTGAAGTTCCATGACCGAAAGTCTTTTCGTCTCCTCAGTCTCTGCAGCTAACTTTATTTTCTTGGTGGTGGTGTCGGACTCTGTACCGGTATGCTGTCATCACTGATATCAGCTGTGTGTTCCTTACTTCCTCCTACAGTACATCCTCCTGAAATGTTGATGAAATAGAATTAATGAACTTGATCTACAGATTAATAAAATGAACTCAACATGAATGATTCATAAAAGAACGAAATATGTTAGGCCTAATGATTCTTTTTCTAGTTACTACACAGCTTGTGGAGTGATAAGGTATTTCATCAATGAGTCCAGTAAAGTTTAATACCGGACAAGTTGGCCGTGCGGTTAGGGCCGTGCAGTTGTGAGGTTGCATCCGGGAGATAGTGGGTTCAAACCCACCGTCAGCAACCCTGAAAATGGTTTTCCGTGGTTTCCCATTTCACACCAGGCAAATCCCGGGGTTGTACCTTAATTAAGGCTAAGGCCGCTTCCTTCCCACTCCTAGGCCTTTCCTATCCCATCGTCGCCATAAGACCTACCTGTGTCGGTGCAACATAAAGCAAATTGTTCAAAAAAGTTTATAAATAAACATACCTGGTTCACGAGTGAATGTTGGATTTTGTTGTCCTTCCATTAAATTTAGAAGTTTCTCCTCCCATTTCTTCAACTGTATCTTCCTGTTTCCTGTAGTGTTACGGTCACTCACCTTTTTCACTTCGGTCTTCATGTTATGGATCCTTTTTTTTTTTTTTTTTTTTTTTCCACCTGACCTGCTGTAAATTGCTGCCCAAGTGTCTTCTCACAACTCTCACGTAACTGTTCAACAGATTGCAATTTGGCTGTTTTCGTCGAAGGAGTTTGCGATTTACTTAATAACACTGGTAACTGTTTGATCATTGAAATGAAGGGATAATTTATGTCAATTTCTACATCTGTTTCTGATATCTCTGACATCGTAGAACACTGAATATGCACTGCAGGAAATGAATCAAACTGTTACGGCGGTTAACACGTGTTTTTATACTAACTTAATTTCTTAACGGCAACCAGCATGATTTAACAACTAGAAAATGCTAGTTAGAATATTCTAAGAAGTCAGCATATGCTGGAAAAACTTGCAGCACTTTCTAGTCAGCACAAGCAAAAGGTTATTCATATCAATTTAAGCAAATGCTTTTACTTGCTAGTATTTGCTGAAAGCATATGCTTTTACTTATTGCTTGTGCTTGTAGAATGTTCTACATTTTTATGCATATGCCCCAATGGAGTACATCATAGGTGACATGGTCTACCAACAGGGTCTTGAACACTGTGCAATACATTCACATTTCAAAGATCTGCAGTAGGTTTATTGACTAAGCCTTTAGTCTCCATCCTTCAACAGGCACAATAAAGCAGCACCGGTAACACAAAACACTTCATGACATGCCAACAAACGTCTTACAGAATACCTTGTCCAGGAGAGAGAGTTGTGTTTTATGCTTCACCTTCAGTAAAAATTGTGGCAACTTCTTCATTTCGCCTGCTGGGATCTTTTGCGTATCGAGGGGCTGGAACATTTTCTCTCCGACCCACCCTCCTCGAGCATATTGTGAACAAGCTCGCCCAAACGCACATTTTCAGGTCGCTGTTCACACTTTCCTGGATAAAGAAATACACTCAAGACGTATTTCGAATCTTTGTCCATGGCCATCCAGAATTTCTGCCCATATTTGTCGGGCTTGGATGCCATAAATTGCAGAAACCAATAGCAACTCTTTGATGGGGAACAGTTGCTCATCACTTGTAATCCAAGCTCCAGGCTTATAGCAGATCTGACAACTTGAAATAAACTTTTCCCATACTTCTGATATCAGGGCAAACTTATCAGTTTTAAGTCTCTCTGACCTTGAGGATCTGATAGCGAATCTCCTGAATCTCAAAGTTTTTATAAAACGATCAGCGATTATATTGTTGAAAAGTTAATGGGTAGGAATGCCATTTGCGACAGTTTTTATACATCACTGCAGCTAGCTGAAAAGCTGAAATCCCAGGAAACCAGTCTTCTTGGTGCAATAAATCGAACCAGCTGAGTTGGCCGTGCAGCTGTGAGCTTGCATCCGGGAGATAGTGGGTTTGAACCCCACTGTCGGCAGCCCTGAAGATTGTTTTCCGTGGTTTCCCCATTTTCACACCAGGCAAATGCTGGGGCTGTACCTTAATTAAGGCCACGGGCGCTTCTTTCCCAGTCCCGGAGGTGAAAACTTCTCAAGCACAACTGTATGGCACACAAGTTCTTAAAAGGAACAACTTAACTTCAACTATTTATCAAGGTAAGGTCAGTAAGAATGTACTTGTGCTCAGTTCACTTCATCCAGATATCCAGGTGGGGATGGACAGAAAGAAGAAACCAGACACCGTAACATGGTACAACAGAACTAAGTATGGAGTCAACGTTGTAAACCAAATGGCCAGAAAGTATACTGTCAAGCCAGGTGCACATAGGTGGCGGTTACACACATTCAGTAATGTTCTCGACTTAACAGGAATAAAGCTTGGGTGTTGTACAAAGAGTTACAAATATCAAGATCTTGCAAAGAAACTTTCTCCTACAACTCGTTGAGGAACTTACTGTAGCGAACACCCAGAGCAGAAATAAAAGGACTGATACTGCAGACGATGATGATAGTGATAAAGAACTTCAATCTCGCCAAAAATGCAGGAAATGCCAAGTGCGCAACAAATGCGAGTATACAACAGGTGGGCATCTGTGTAAGACATGTAAAAATATTATCTGCAAGAGACGTATTGGAATAGAGAAAACAATCGTCACCTGTGTAGAATGTCTGTAAGCTTTGAGGTTGACAAACACTCATTGAAGACTGTGCTTGGTATGAATACATAGGTTCATAAAAATAGAGAACTAATCAGACAAGAGACTTTCATTTTGTATTCATATAATATCTGATTGTGATTTTTAGTTGATTTTACATCCATTTATCACTGAATTTTTTATATGACTGCATGGTTTAGAACATAATATTTAATATAATATTCAATCAAGAAGATCATTGATATTTATTTTCATTGTAGAAAACATATCCCCATATGTGTATTCACGAATAGTGAAATATAACTTATATATCACTCAAGGGTCATTTCTGACCCCTACATCTTTCTAGTGTTAATCCCCTTTTGTTCCCTTGGATGATAAACACACTGAGACAATTTTTGTCCTAATTCTGCTCAGTGTACCCACATCATCTGTTCACTTAGATGCCTAAGAGACATTATGTTTCCATGATGAACAATCCCACCACACACTCTGCCTTTTCCTTCTAAAATAGATACCTTGATGAGTGTGGGCAGCATATGTCATGTATTGGGACAGTGCATCTTATTGCGGTGGAGGATGATGTTATACAGTCAGTTTCTCTCATCGGTTGGCCAGCAAGCGCACCCAACTTATCTGCCTCCCATTGACTCATCACTCCTCGCTACGCAGCACAGCAACAAGGACAGCACTTTGTTCACTTTATCCGTGAACGACATGAGATAACAATTTAAATTAAGAAGATAACAATTAAGAAAATTAGTAATTGAGAATTAAGAAAATAAGCTCGTATCTTATGACAGGAGATGTTGGAAATGTTCTCCTCCTGCATCCACACTTTTCTGGCATCGTCGTAGGAAACTCCAATTCACACACATAAGTTTGTCTTCCATAACTGAGGCTATTTTCTCTCCGGATATGTTCTTTCAGTTCGTCCAACGCGCGAGGGTTTCTTGCATACACTTTATTTTTTAAGCTCCCCCATAAAAAAAAGGCACAAAAATCTGGGGACCATGACGGCCATCAATCTATACTAATAACACGGTCTTCATAAATTTCCTCAATTAAGTTTAATGTGTCATTAGCTGTATGCGCAGTGGCAGAGTCTTGCTGAAAATATCCGTTGCGACAGTCAGTTTCAGTTCGTCAAAAATGGTTTGAGAATATTATCCCTGTATCTTTGTGTATTAATTGTGCCCTGAAAAAAGGATAAGTCCTATAATTCTGTATCCATTCACTGTGCACCATACTCCGATCTATTCGTCATGTAGAGGAATTTCGTACATGCGATGGAGTTTTTCTGTACTCTAATATCTGTTATTCTGAGTTGAAACATACCCGTGTAAATGGAACCATGCTACATCAGAGAAAAATATTTAGCGTGGATCTATTATTTCATCATGAACGTTTCACAAAATCCAATTACAAAAACGTACCCACTTATGATCACGTGGATGCAGTTCGTGTACTACAGTTACCTTGTATAGTTTCAATTTTAACATTTTTGCAGCCTGCCATGCTGAGTTCTTTGAAACCCCAGCTTCTTGTCCAAGTTGTCTTAGGGATTTTGTAGGCATATGTGCTAATCTTTCTGCAATTTCATTTACTTTTTCCTCGTAAAGTACACGTTTTTAACATTTCGCTTCTTATCGAGTAAAGAACCTGTTCCTCTCAATTTGTTTACGAGTTTATGCATGGTCTCTCTATATGGAGGGCGTACACCTGAAAATTGCCTAATGACTTCGCTGCAAGAACCTGTTTTCACATAATTATCATACATAAATACCCTTTCCTCTACAGTGTACACATGTGGAGGCATTATGGGAATTATACCCCAAATTAACACTTCACAACTCTAGAACAGTTGCAGTGAGAGATCAACACTTAATACACGTTCTAAGCACAGACCTGAGCTGCGAAGTGCAGGCATTCCTGTGCTGTCGCTGCGCTGTGCAACGGGAAGTGATGAGTAAACAGGAGACAGATAAGCTGGGCGCTCCTGCCAGCCAACTGATGAGAGAAACTCACTGTATATGGTGTGTTAGTAGCAGTTATGGTGAGGACTGTACAAACACCCGTTTCTGAGCCAGGCAATTAACCATATACAATTTAAATCCCACAACCCAGCCGTGAATCAGATCCAGGGATCGGAGGCCCAAAGGCCTAATTCCATTTTGTTGGCCAAATTGTTCCCAAGGAGTGCTTAGGCTGTTAAATGGAAGTGGGACCATCACTCCCATTGTAGGGTTGGGCACTATGTCCCTGTTTCGGCACACTGTGCTGGTGTACAGTTATGTTCCACTGTTCCAGAACACCGAATGTCAATTGTTCCGAAACATTCTCAAGCGAGCCGGAGACACTGACTCGCTGTCCCGACAGAAGCGCCACTATGCACTGCCCTTCGCCTACTAGCTGAACTGTGCAGCGGGCGCACGGGACGCAGGACAGTTAACTGCACAGTGTAGAGAGAACTTCAAGAGGCAACATTGCATGCTCCGCGCCAGTGGGAATGTGCCTGTACAGAACATGCTGTGTGGTGTGTGCCTGTGTGTAGTTATGGCCATGGTCCAGCATAAAGCTGCAGAGAACGTGAACGAACAGTCGGAACACTGAAATTCGCGTCCAATAATCACGTTTAAAGGCTGCTTTTAGGTTAAGAGTTTTCCGGTCAATATAAAATACACATAACACGGTTACAATGGCAGTGCAGGTGTTTAAAAGTAACCAATTCAAGAATATTTTCACCAGTTGAATGTATTGGCCTGTATTGTGAGTAATTAGTGAGTAATTAATATCTCGAAAATTTCCCTCAACACTTTCTCGGGGATTGATGTTAAAAATTAATTTGGACTTTAAGGAAACTTTTAAGCCCAAGAAAAATATGGGTCGCCGCTTTGGAATTAAAAATATAACTGGATGAAAACATTGATGTACTTCCGTGCTGTTATGCTCTCTGCACTTCGAATTCCTTCCCTCTCAACTTCCTACTTTCTTCAATATCTTGAAAATTTCCCTCAACACTTTCTCGGGGATTGACGTTAAAAATTAATTTGGACTTTAAGGAAACTTTTAAGCCCAAGAAAAATATGGGTCGTCGCTTTGGAATTCAAAATACAACTGGATGAAAACATTGATATACTTTCATGCTGTTATGCTCTCTGCACTTCGTATTCCTTCCTTCTCAACTTCCATTTACTTTCTTCAATATCTCGAAAATTTCCTTCAACACTTTCTCGGGGATTGACGTTAAAAATTAATTTGGACTTTAAGGAAACTTTTAAGCCCAAAAAAAATATGGGTCATCGCTTTGGAATTAAAGATATAACTGGATGTAAAAATGTTTACACTCCAGCACAGGGAGGCACACAGCCGGTATCGACAGGCAGACACAGCCAAGGCCAACTAATCTATCTAGTGCGGCCTTGACAGAGCACGTTCGGTTCAGGCACATTCCAGCTGAAGCGGAGCATGTCCTGTTGCCTCGCGAAGTTCTTTCTAGGACGCAGTTACAGACCTGTGTCCCGTGTCCCGGCACTGTGTACCGAAACACTCCGCCTCAAGCTCCTAATGTTGCGGAATAAGTGAATGTTCCGGTCTGCCCAACCCTATCCCATTGGTCCAAGGTTTGCTTAAAATATCCTTACTGTGCTCAGTAAATTTCTGTGAAGTTGCTACACTCAAAGAAAAAAAAAAAAAGAAAGAAAGGGAAAAAAAAAAAGCAGCTGTAGGTCTGTAAATCTTTATTTCAAATAGACCAATTGGCCACAGGTATGTTGCCTATTACAAGTGAATTTGACAAGGTATTAGCTAACTCTTTTTGGGCAGAAGAATTTCAAGAGTTATCCAATTAACTTTCATCAATAATTATTCACCTACTTCAACAAACAACAGAATGAAAAAAGCAAGATTAATATTACTTTTGGTTACTTGAATGATAAGATATGCATGGACTGACTCCCACAGCATGAAAGTTAAGACATCCAGACCATCACATTAGGCTTCAGTGGTCCAGATGTTAGTGATCAAAGGTTCCATACCAGTTGAGGTCAGTGGATTTATAATCCTTAGGTTGGGCCAGTTTCAGACAGATCTGTTCAATAAAATCACTGACAAATATAAAGCCCCTCCCATCTGGCTTACTAGCATTGTAGTTCCAATGTGAAAATGTAAAAGTTTTTGTTTTCGTTTTTGCTAGTGGCTTTACGTCACACCGACACAGACAGGTCTTATGGCGATGATGGGATAGGAAAGGTCTAGGAGTTGGAAGGAAGCGGCCATGGCCTTAATTAAGGTACAGCCCCAGACATTATTCGCCTGGTGTGAAAATGGGAAACCACGGAAAACCATCTTCATGGCTGCTGACAGTGGGATTCGAACCCACTATCTCCCGGATGCACGCTCACACCCGCGCACCCCGAACCGCACGGCCAACTCGCCCAGTAAAGGTAAAAGTGATGACCAAGACTGCTCCAGTTATAAACCAATCTGCCTGCTTTGCCACACTATGAAGATTTTCGAACGTGTACTGGACGTGCATCTTTGCGATATTGCTGTCACTCCAAACCAATGTGGTCTTATAAAAGGTAGAGGAATGGTTGACGCCATACATGTAGCATGCCTCCTAATGGAACGCCACGAAGAGAAACGGAAACCACTCCGCGTGGCATTCCTGCATCTTGAAAAGGCATTGGACAGAGTGCCAAATGATCTTATTTGTCATGCACTCAGAATGCACAGTGTACCAGAAGTTTATGTTTGATGGATCCAGATCCTGTATTGGAACGTCACCAGCTATGTCCAATATACTGCAAGAATCTCTGCACCATTTAATATCCAATATGGCGTGCATCAGGGATCGGCTTTATCTTTGCTGTTGTTCATCCAATGTCTGGACACCATTACTGCAGAGTTGCAGACACCACATTCTTGGACTCTCATTTATGCTGATTATATCATGGTCTCAGACTGCAAATCCTGACAAGAACTAAAACAGCTAGTCCAACACTGGAAAAGTCACTTGGGTAAATACAGACTACAACTTAATGCCAGGAAAACTGAATACTTGGCATGTGAAGGGCAAAGAAATGGGTCCATTAACATTGATGGTGTTGAACCTCCTAAAACAAATCAGTGTAAATATTAGGGATCAATCATTGTTTCAGATTGTGATACACTGCCAGATGCAAGGAACAGGGTAAATGCAGCGTGGATAAAGTGGTGCCTAATAATAGGAGTCCTTTTTGACCAGAATAACCAGTTGTACTTACAATCAAAGATTTATAGAACAGTCGTTCATCCAGCAGCACAACATGTTGGAGAGTGTTGGCCAGTCATAAAAAAGACATGAACAAAATCTCCATGTCATGGAAATGAGGATAATTCAATGGCCTCTGGGACTCACTAAAATGGACCGTGATAAGAAACCAGGATGTCAGAGCGGCATTTGGAGTAGCTCCAATTACTGATAAAATGCGGGAGACTCGCCTGAGATGGTAAGGTCACGTGCTTGGCAGTAATAGTACCTCAGTAGGTCAGTGAGGTTACAAGGGGGCACTTGTAACCTAACTTAAGGAGTGTTTTATTTATTAGCCTAAAAGTTCATCCATAAGAAGGATGCCATAATGACAAATTATACCGAACATAGGGCTATGTATTGAAAGAGGGGTAAAAAAAAAAAAACAGTAATGAAAGAAAAAGAACAATAAACTGTAGGCAATATATGAAGTAGAAAAAATAAGCACACATGCATTATAGTGTGAAACTATACAGATGATGCCGGAGTATGGTCAGTGACCCTCTGATGGCACTGCTAGCGATGTCATTCAAGTGGGTCCAGTTGAGCATCAGACAACCCCACAATTCCACAAAGAATTTGGCAATCGTCCCCCAAGGGCCGACCATGAGTCCATCCTCAGAGATGTTGTCCAGATGTTTATTTTTGTAGTATCGCACAGTTAGCTGGTAAATAGTTCTCTTTTCTGTATCAACCTCCTTTGACTGACCAATGTGGGACTCAAAGCGTATTGTTGGGTCTAAAATTAGCCCATGCTTGCTGCCAGGTTGAAAGCTATTTTACTGATACCTCTGGTATTACCGCTGGTGACCAGATCAGAAACTTCTTGTGTACTACAAAACCAATCTGTCTGAGCCAGTTGGCGATCCTATGTCGGACAGTGATGACTGTGGTTCTTTAATATTTCACCATGAGGGCAGGAACACAGGACATTTGCAGTGTTTATTCCTCTCTCTGGCAATGCTGACAGAGGGAGTTATCCTGAGACCTGCCTGGCACGGTGCAAACAACACAGACTTGTGCCAATCATCTTGATGGCTTCCCTCCATTCCATACTAAATCTAAGTCATAGTACACTAAGGGCCGCTTCACACTAGGCGACAGGAATTGGCGACCAGAATCGGCTACAGAGTAGCTCAGGTGAATTACCTGTTGCAGTGCAGTAGCCAGCCACGCTACTTAGCCGCCTTCCCCAGCCTAGTGGCAGTTTTCATAATGGGTAAGTTGTCAGCGAGTTTTTAAAGTAAAATCAAGAACACTCACAACAAGGTGCCTTAAATATTGTTCTCTCCACAAATAATTAAAAATTAAAAAATGCCAGCCTGCCCTTGTAATGGCAAAATCCCCATTATTTATTTATTCTCCTTGGCCTTTTCTCAATCAATTGTGGTCGGCACCTAATGTGGACCAGACACCATTTTTCAGAGCGATGTATTCACTATTGCATGTATCTGTTATGGGTGGTAGTGTGGCGTGTTGTGTGTACAGACGAGCAAAAGCACTCAGTCCCCGAGGCAGTGGCATTAACCATACGATATCCCTGACTGAGCAAACAGCCGCGCGGTTTGGGCCATGTAGCTATCATCTTGCGTTCGGGAGATAGTGAGTTCCACCTCCACTGTTGGCAGCCCTGAAGATGGTTTCCTGTTTTTCCCATTTTCACGCCAGGCAAATGCTGGGGCTGTACTTTAATTAAGGACACGGTCGCTTCCTTCCTACTCTTATCCCTTTCCTAATCTTGTCGCCATAAGACGTATCTGTGTCGATGCTACCTAAAGCAAATTATAAAAAAAATATTCCCCAACTCTTTCGGTAATCTGCAATAGGGCCTACTGAGCATACAGCCAAACGAGTCGGGCAACAAAATCTCAATTATATTGAACATTTAAAGTTATGTCGCTTATATTTGTAATATTTTCATTACAAAGCTTGTTTCTTTCCTGGGATATTCTTTCTTTAAAGTCGTTGAAAAACTGTGTCATTACTTCATACTATGCATTCCTCTTCTCAACTTCATTACTACAGCCTACTCATCACAGTTTAAGTTCCAGATGGACGCTGCTCAGTTTGTATAATTAAATCATTCATGCTGAATGAAATATATTTATTTTGTACAGTTCATAATATTTTGAAATGGAATACTAATGAGAAGGAATTTGAAGTGCACAATGACACTGAAAGATGTTCTGAATGGACCGCAAAGAAGACGAGAAGCTGGGCTAAACAGCAGCCTAGTGTGAAGACTCCAATACGAAACAACAGTTCACCAGCTGTCGCCAGTCGTGGTTGCGGAATCTGCCTCGGCGACTGGCAGCGAGAGTGAGCTACTGCTAGGTCGGTCGCCGGGCTTCTTTCTGTAGCTCAGCTACTGAGTAGCCCAGTGTAAAGGGCTCCATTTGAAACAATGTTTCACAAGCACGGGCGGCTGGTCACCGATTCCTGTCGCTGATTCCAGTCGCCTAGTGTGAAGCGGTCCTAAGTCTTCATGTCAGGATGCAGTGAACATTCAGTTACTTTCTTTCAGCATTACAATCCACCAAAGCAGAGTTTTGGTTTCATGGATAGGAGTGCTGACTAGTAAACCACAGAGACATGACCAGTTAGTGAGATCTCAGAAGATTTACATTTTAGCTGAGCCCATATTATGATATAATTATTTATCATAATACATTTCCCTGCACACAAGGACAAATCAAATAAATCAAGCCTGCATTCTACTATTTTCATTAAACTCACAGTATTATTATTTTTGATACAAGAGGTAAAAATTGTACCATAGTATATCTGATTAGGAGTTTTCTCTCTGTATTCAACAACAGAAGATCAAATTCTCAGCAAAACAGGTCAGCATTAAGAGTCCTTCAATGTGAGAGAAGCCACTACAGAAACTCTCAAGTTGACAGCTAAATGGATATTTAAGGGGAAAAAACAACATTCTCAATTCTACACTTCCTACTCAAAAACACTTACCTACATATTCCAATTCAAATGGGTCGTAATTGGACTAACCACAATAAATATAAGCTAACAAAATAAGAACAAATGACAAACAGTACGAGGTTTTGCTACAATAAAACAATATCTGAACTCATCATAAACACAAGATACTGAAATTTAATTTACATTGCTAAAACGTAGAGAACGGGCAAGGGAAACTCCTGCAGGTAATAGTAGCCACTTCCTTAACTAACTACCACTCCTCAAACTGTTACCTACCTGTTACAGAATATAACACAACTGAAATGTGCATCAACATCACATTTGACAGTATTCATGTTCAGTAACTGTTTCATTGTTCTTTCATTTAATTTGAAATGAGTCCAGTTATAACCAAGTCTGGATGGAAACCATAATTTTTCTAAATATATGGTAACTTACTATTTTCACATATTTCTGTGTATTTTTGGAACTAATATGTATAAGGTTTCATTAATGATCATGTCCTCTCTAAAGAACCAGAGAAACAAGAAAATGCCATTTGGTTCTTGTTTAAATGACGGTGAAATCCTGACATTCACCTCCCCGCGGTAGAGAGGGGCCAACGACTGCATATAAAAAATAATATATATGCAGGCGGCTAACGAATGAAGGGACCGATTATCCCCTATACCAAGTGCCAACAGTCTCTTTGAGAGTGGATGAGCGGATATGGGTAAGGGCACTCTATTGTCCTGGGGACAAGAAATTGTTCCCAAAGGCGGAGGAACCAGTTTGGTCAACGGCATTAGGATGCAGAAGGCAACGGGAAACCACTGCATTAAAGATCCTGAGAGATATTCCAAAAAATCCACATGGCATGGCTGCAACGTCAAGATCGGAGCTGGCCGTGTGGATCGTCTACCTCCATTTGGAGACAACATCTTAAGAAGAAGAATGATCATGTCTGTGATAATAGAAGGATACAGGAATTGTGTGTACTTTCATTACAGGCTGTAATAAAAATAATTTTAAAAAATTAGAGTAAAAAAACTAATCATGAAAATTGGCAAAGCTATTACACAACAAGAAACATTCCATAATTCTAGTGTTACTGTTCACTGTATGATGTATTCACATTTACAGTAACTTATGTACATGTTCCATATCTTGTACTGAAAAGAAAATAAAATTGTTAGGAAAGTCCTTTCAAGAACAGAACCTATAGAGCAGAGATAATATACTGAAGTCCATGTAGTACTGGAATAGAACTTATGAAAGTTTTCTCTATTCACACACACTGCAAATAGTCAAGATATGCACTGGAGGATGTATATAGCTGGTTAACAAACACCATTTTCTTTCTATGGTGAATGCAATTCACAGAAAGAGTGTAAAGTGATAAAATGTAAGAAAACTAAAATGCAGCCAATAAGAAAGTAATTCGTTTACCATTATTTGATTCATCAAACCTCCCTCCATCCATCCACATACTACAAACAGGAAGGAAAGGAAACAGACTCAATGTAGCTGGGCAATAAACGTCACTTCACTTCCATGCCTAGTGAAATTAACATACCGAACGGAGATTTAAACGATATTGCACTGTAGGTCTATGCGATGGAAAATTGAATCGTTTATGAGAAGAAAACGATTTTCTATTCAAGGACTTGAACATAAAAATGTGAGGAAAATAACAGTTAATATTCAACGAACGAGACCAGTAGGACAATATGCAGGTTATAAATGCACACACTTATGGAATAGCAATTCTACAACATTCCTAAGGAAATTCAGTAAAACCAGCTTCCTAAAATGCAAGACATAAGTTATGGAGGTTGAGTTTTAAAGTATGCATATAAAGCACAAGGAAAAGGTTTAAGAGAACTTTTTAATCATTAATATAGCCTTTACAATCACTGCCGTTAACAAATATTACAAACAAGCAGTTAGGTTAGGAGTTTCAAAACATAAACAAAGTCAGATATTAATTAATTTACAAGTAATAGTATTCGAAATTTACATTACCCGTAAGAGATCCACGTTTACAAAAGTCAGCCATGGCTACTGTTAATGTCTATAAATCAAAAGTCAATACATTAACTTTAAAACATTCATAAATCACAAATACACAAACATGCCAGTAAAACACCACTTTGATATTTTCAATCCATACATCACAGGGTAACCAACATACTCGATTTTATGCCACTGCAAAACGTGTATGTGTACGGAACCAATAATGTCCATTACATGACACAGTACGTATAATGTACGGTTTTGTTGAAACGTTCCTTTGTATTGAAAATATATTCACAATTTATCATGAAAGAATACTCCAACTATGAGAGTAGCTTGATTTATCATAATGAATAAATCGTATAAAACATTAATCTTCGAAAGTTGGTTTCCTGATTCGCGTCGTCTGAGTATTACCATTTTCAGTTTTTCCTTTCACATCGTGATAGCGATGAGACTATCACTTGTTGATACTTCTCTGTCACTTCTTTAACTTCAAAAATCGTAATTAAATGTAGCCTGCAATTTAAGAAGAATAGTTCCCAACATGTAGAACTGTCATGCGTTGCCAACAATAACAAAATTCCTCTGGAAAAGTTCCTGAGGTTGGCTCCATGACCCATTCGAGTAAAGTACTAAAGAGGAATTTTGGGACTTCCGAAACAACTCCTTAAAATACTGGATATTTGTGCACAAAGATCGTATACAACTACTGAATATGAAAAGAGTAGCGTAGCCAGGATCCACCAGTGGGGAGGGCTATAATTACAAAATAATGATAGAACATTAATGAAGATGCTTGTCATGCCGTGTCAAGAAACACTTTACGTTTCGCAGAGAACTTTGCTCCACGTCTTTAGAAGAAAAATCTCGACTGTTAACGAGGAAGTCTTCTACAATAATGACGGTTTGAATTTAGAATATTTTACAGTTGGCGAATTGTAGTAGTACGCTCATTCCTCACCAGGTTGCTCGCTGTATGCTGGAACAGCGCTCCAAGCGGGAGCTGACGACAACATTAAGCTCGAATAACCCATAGCTTGGAATGAACCAAATACTGATGACGAACGTACGAATTTGGAAAACACCGAAACGAAATAGCAATATAGAAAGGACAGAGAACAAAACTGCTTACGTACTTAATGGCTGGCAACCACGTATTAATTGAGAGCCAGTGTCCCTGTTGAAATTGTTAGGATTTTTACGGATTTCCACAGCTTCCAGTATAATCGTAGACCTATATTGTTTAGTGCGGGTAAGAGCTCGAATATCTTGGAACACGACATCATAACCCAACGATAGGCCGTGCTCAGCTATTACTGACATATCTGGCTGGTTGAGACAAATATTTCTTTGGTGTTCCTTGATGCGAATCCCACCGAACCGGCATGATTGGCCAATGTATACCTCGTCGTAAGTACAGGAAATTTTGTACACCCCAGAGTGTAATAGTGGGGACTATTTGTCCTTGCTTTTACCTAAACCATGAGCAATTTTAATGACTGTGCCAAACAGGGTTTTTATATTATGCTTGTGAAGGAACTTGGCAATTCTGTCGGTGGTGTTGTGAATGTAAGGCAGATAGGCAGTTCCCTTCACCAGTCTAGCTTAAGCAAGCAAAGGGAACGGACTTGCCGTGTGGTGTATGCCGGCTGAGTGGAGTGGAGAAAGAGTGGGGGATTGGACGGGTCAAGTAGAGTGGGACGAGCAAAATTGGAAGATGATCGGTATAGAGCAATACCGGGTCATTATCGGGAGATGGCAGGGAATAATGAAGATATAGAAGTTATAAGGAAGGTGGTAAAGGAGATAGTAGAGGAGTTATGCCCGTTTGAACAGTTAAAAAGAGATGCTGCACGAGCAAGTTAAGGAACACGAAAAGACGAGGCAGTTGATACAGGAATACAGGAATACAGGCAAAGATGGAAAACAGTGAGAGAGAAATTATGACACAAAAGGAGAAAATAAAAAATATGGAAGAGGATGTAATGAAATGGCGTATATTTTAGTACCGGGAGATCCCAGGACGGGTTCGGCTCGCCAGGAGCAGGTCTTTTGATTTGACACCCGTAGACGACCTGCGCGTCGTGATGAGGATGAAATGATTATGAAGACAACACATACACCCAGCCCCTGTTCCAGGGAAATGAACCAATGAAGGTTAAAATACCCGATCCTGCCGGGAATCGAACCCGTGTCCCCTATGACCAAAGGCCAGCACACTAACCATTTAGCCATGGAGCCGGACGAATAAGAGGTGCTAAATATGAAGAATGAAATTGCAGCCAGCAGTCAGGATCATAGGAAGAAATCCATATTTATTTCGGAGTGAGGAAGAAAAGGCAGAAACTAAACTGGATATTATTTATAAAATGGTAGATGTCATTCAAAATAAAATGAAAAATAACTTCAGAGAGGTCGATATATATAATGTGTAGAGGGTGGGTAAGGTGAGAGGGCGAAGACCCATAAAAGCGTCGCTGTTATCTTCATTGATGGCAGATATAGTGACAAGGAACTTGGCAATCTGCAGAGTGAGAAAATTGGGGTTAAGATGGATTCGGGAAGAGAGGAGAATAAGAATTCCAAAATTTAGTGAGAGCAAGACTGCAGGGGTTGAGGGCGTATATTAGGGGAGAGTTACTGGTGGTGAGCTCTGGGAATTGGACTGTGACGAAACTGAAAGCAATGGAAGACAGTTTGAAGCAAGAAGAAATCAGTAGGGCAGGTGAGGACGTGCATATTAGCAAGAGAGGAGCACCGACCAGAAGTGATATCTTAGAAGTGGTTTTAAAACGATGCAGGGAAGCAGAAAATGACCTGAGGATGGAGGCCCGTGAGTGAGAAGACATGAGGATACAGGAAGAGACGGTGGGGGAGAAAACACAAGAAACGGCAAGTGGTCATAAATTAAGTGAAAATAATGGTTTGAGGGGAGAAGCAGAAGTAAAAGGTGCTTTAGCTAAAGGGAGAAGATTGAGCCTCAAGAACTATGGGGTAAGAAACGTAAAAGTGACGAAGGCATAGTGACAAGAAGTAAAAAGTTAAGTAGTAGTACTGTGTTGGTACTAAAATGAATTCAGATGAATAGTAAATTTAATGGGGAGTTAGTTTGTGTGTATATTTGGAATTATAAATGAAGGTAATAGTGATTAAGAGACAGATGTGGTGGGATACGAAGGTAGATGGTATAGGGTAGTGTGTGTTTGTTTATTGTATTCGAAGGATTTTATGAGTGATTAAAGGGTGAGGATAAGGGAGGAAGTGAAGTATAGCTGGAAAATTGGAGACTGGAACGTTTGATGGTTATTTTTACGTTATTTATGTTTAAGTGAAGGTAAGAGTGATTACGTATACAGGGAAAACTTGTGAGGAAACCATTGAGATCGTCAGTAGCAGTCAGTTGGATGAACGAGGAGAGGAGTTACTGGAGAAGTTGGATGATGGAGCACCATCAGGACGAACTGAAGGAGGGCAAGCTAAACAACCAGAAATAAGAATGTCAAGTAGGACATGGAAACGACCAGTATTACTAGAGCAGGATTTTTTAAGGTAAAAGGTAGCAATAGTTATAATCTAAAAGGAGAGCTAAATTTGCTCCACCAGAATGTTCAATCTTTAAGAAATAAAATTCTAAGTATGGAGGTTCTGTTGGCAGACAACCTACAAGGGTATGATGTTTTATGCTTAACTGAACATTGGTTGATAGAAGATGAGATTTCAAACTTTGTATTAGAAGGTTATGCTCTTGCAAGTAAGTTTTGTAGAAAGAAAATGAAGTGTGGAGGTTCATGTATATATGTGAATAATAATATCAAATGTAAGCAGTTGGATAAATTTGAATGTCTGAATGTAGAGGAGCATTACGAGGCTAGCTTTGTTGAACTAGTGGATTATAAGTTAATACTTATATGCATTTATAGAAATCCTTCTAGTAATGTTGAAACTTTTTATAATAATATTGAAATTATTTTAGATGACCTACAGAATAAGAACAAAAATGTAATAATCATTGGCGACTTCAATGTAGATTTTTTAGGGAATAATGGTGGGCGAGATAAGCAAAGGCTAGAAATGTTGTTGTCCTTGTATGGTCTAAAGGCAGTTGTAAATCAACAAACTAGAATATCTGGGGATACAAAGCCAGCAGTAGATCAAGTTGTATTGAATGAGGAAATGTGGAACTATGAAATAGAAGTTTATGATACAGGTTTTTCAGATCATTTTGCTCAAATTGTGCATCTAAATTTTAGGGTAATAGGAAACCATAATTTAAAAAATAACAATATAATTTACAGGGAAACTAGAATGTGTAACAAGGAAAATATTTCATATTTTAACCAGTTATTGGCCAAGGAAACTTGGGAGAGTGTATATAGAAATAACTCAACTAATGAGGCCTTCAGTGAGTTTTTGGGTTTGTTTGATTATTATTATCAAGTGGCAATACCAGTCAAAAGGGTAATTGTAAAGAATTATAGGAATGGGTGGATTACAACAGGAATTAGAAATTCAAGTAGACGATTAAGGTTTGTAAGCAAATGTGTGAAAGGGAGTAACACCTCATCTGAATTGAAGGATTATTATAAGAAATATAGGAACATATATCAAGTTTTGAAGGCTGCCAAAAGATTACATAATGAGAGTGAGCTGAAAAATTTGAAAAACAAGTCTAAATGTGTGTGGAACATTATAAAAAGGGAGAAAGGTACTCCAGTTCCATTAAAAAAAATATTACTCTTACAAATGCAGGGAAAGAAGTCAGTGATCCAGAAGAAGTTGCAGGAATATTTAGTAACTATTTTCTAGAAGCAGTTTTGAGGTTAACGGAAATTTTTCAAACATCAGTGACAAGAACAAACTTGAATACAGTTCACAGGAATGTATCATCGATGTTTCTTACTCCTGTGACTGAGCAAGAGATAGATAAGATAATAAAACAGATGGGTAAAAATAAGTCTTCTGGTTTAGATGGTTATTCAAACTACCTTATTAAATGCTGTTACCAATACATAATCAAGCCTCTCTGTTATTTGATAAATTTGTCACTAACCACTGGTAAATTTCCAGACAAATTCAAGGTAACCAAAGTTGTTCCGATACATAAAAAGGGTAGTGAAGAAGATGCTGGTAACTATAGGCCGGTCTGCCTCCCATCTGTATTCTCCAAAATACTGGAAAGAATTATGTACGATAGGCTGTTATCATTCTTAGAGAAGCATAATATATTAGATGGTTGCCAGAATGGCTTTCGTAAAAATAGATCAACTACCACAGCATTCATTGACTTTATTGAACGGATATATGACACACTAGATAGGAAGGGTGCATGTTTAGGTATTTTCTTGGACTTAACAAAAGCTTTTGATATAATTGACCACAGCTTGCTTTTAGAAAAGTTATACATGTATGGAGTTCGGGGAATGGCCTATGACTGGTTCAAATCATTTTTAGGGGATAAAAGACAGATTGTTGAAATATCATACACCGGTACTGATTTGAGCAAAAATGTAATTAAGAATGTGTATTCCTGTGCCAGATACATACATCATGGTGTTCCACAGGGATCAGTTTTAGGACCATTATTATTTTTAGTATTTATTAATGATATCGTCCAAATTGTCGATGGTATTCAAGGAGTGCAATTAACTTTGTTTGCAGATGATATTACTGTTTTTGTAGCTGATGAAAATTCTGAAGGGTTAGAATTGAAGGCAGGCAATATAGTGAGTAATATCCTGAGCTGGCTTGAAGATAATAAATTAATTTTAAGTAAACAGAAAACTTCTGTGATTAGATTTCACCATAAGATTAATTTAAATATGGAAATTAGTCCAATATCATTTGGAGAGACCATAATTGAGTACTCATCATCAACAAAGTTTCTTGGCTTGTGGATGGTTGAATCATTAACCTGGGAAAAACATACAGAGTGTATAGGGAAAAGGCTTAGTAGAATTTATTTCATGATAATATCTTTGAAAAATAGTTTTAATTTAAAGGCTTGCCAAATTATGTATTTTGCATATGTCCATCCCATACTAACCTATGGAATCATTTACTGGGGGAATTCACGATATAGCGAAGTCATCTTTAAGTTACAAAAGAAAATAATTAGAGGAATGGCCGGTGTGGGCAGGAGGACAAGCTGCAAGAAATACTTTAAACTTTATTTTATTTTACCATTGCCTAGCCTTTATATCTTCCATACACTTGTATATATGAAGGAGAATGTAAACAGCTACACCATAAACTCTGATGTACATAGGTATAATACTAGAAATAGAAACAGTCTGCACATAGAACCACACAAAACTAAGCTATATGAATCAAGTTTCAGTTATGCAGGAGTACATTTATTTAATAAATTACCAGACTACATTAAGCAGATAAAACCATGTTCAAAATTTAAGAAAGAATTATTCAAATTTGTTTCTAACCATTGTTTTTATTCTATTGAAGAATACTTAGCTCTTGAAAATTAACTTATGTATCACATTTTTTTTAAATCTGTGCCTCTTTACCACATTGTATATTTCTCTTTATTTCTCTTGGCTTGTATATTACTGTTTTATCCTTTGTTACTGTAAATATGATTATTGACGTGTCCCATATCACTGTATGATCAGTTGGACGAAATAAAACACAATACAACAATACAATACGTGGTGGGATGTATGAGAAGGGAGGCAGTGTAGTAAGAGGCTGAGTTGGTGGTACGTGAATTAGAAGTATGATGGTAATCTTTGTTAATTGTATCTGAAATGAATAGTGAATATAAAGAGGCAGATGTGGTGGATACGAGTGATTGTTTTTGTTAATTACACATGGGGGGAAAGTATGGTGGAAATTTTGAGTGAAGGTTATGAAGATATATGGTATAGTGTAGAGTGTGTTTGTTTATTGTATTTGAAGGTTGTTATGAGGAGGCAGTGAAGTATGGTTGGCAAATTGGAGATTGGAAAGTTTGATGGTTATTATGTTATTTGTATTTAAGTGAAGGTAGGAATGATTATGTGGAGAGATGTATGAGAAGGGAGACAGTGTAGTAAGAGGCTAAGTTGGTAGTATGTGCATGGGAAGTATGATGGAAATTCCTGTTAATTGTATTTGAAATGAATAGTGAATTTAAAGAGGTAGATGTGATGGGGAGTGAAGATAGATGTTTGAGGTATGAATAAGAGGGGTATGGGGTAGAGTGGGTTTATTCATCGTTCTTGAAGGCTGCTATAAGTGATTACAGAGTGAGGAAAAGGGAGGCAGTGAAGTATGGTTGGCAAATTGAGGTATGAACAATAGTTTAAGTTGGCGGTATGAGATTGGAAAGTGATGGTAAATTTTGAGTGAAGGTTGCTAAGAGTGAATAGACCTGATGGCAGAATTTAAGTGGAGAGTTTGATTGTGAGTATATTTGAATTATAGGTGAAGGTAAGAGTTGCTATGATTAAGAGGCAGATGTAGTGGTATGTAAGGAATGATGATAAAGCTGGGTATTCGTGCTAAAATGAATTGAAATGAATAGTGAATTTAATGTGGAGTTTGATTGTGTGTATATTTGGATTTAGGGTAGAGTGTGTCTGTTCATTTTATTTGAAAGTTGCTATGAATGATTAACAGGTGAGGATAAGGGAGGCAGTGAAGTATGGCTGGCAAATTGGTGAATGGAAAGTTTGATGGTTATTATTATGCTATTTGTATTTAAGTGAAGGTAAGAGTAATTATGCGGAGACATGTATAAGAAGGGAGATAGTGTAGTATGAGGCTCAGTTGGCGGTATGTGCATGGGAAGTATGATGGAAATTCGTGTTAATTGTATTTGAAATGAATAGTGAATTTAAAGAGGTAGATGTGATGGGGTGTGAGGGTATATGTTTGATTATAATTTTACCTTCCGCAGGCCAGCACTCGCTACATCAACACCTCCTAGATATAAGGCCTCACAACCGTTCTGGGAATGTACTGTGACGTCGGCATCGGCAGGCAAGCTTGAACCTTTTCAGTAATAACACAGCAATGAGTTTGGCCATGTAACGCTGAAATTAGAAGAGGTTTAATTCGTTTAATGGTACCAATTGCTAATACCGTTGTACGTAATGGTACTGATGTGTTGGGTACTCAACTGTAAGGAGAAATGCGACAGTGATAGCGAAGTGCATGCATTAAGTTTCCGAAAGACGAGGTTATGCGGCAGATATGTTTACGTGCATTTCCAAGACAAGACTACAGATTTACTAATAACTCAGTGGTGAGTAACTATTATTATTACATTCTCACACAATCATAATGAGCATAGGCCTATGACGTATTTAACTACACGCAAAAGCTGGTGATATGTAGGCATATTTACTCTTCAATTATATAAGGTTATGTTAGCTCACAATCATGGAATACATTATTTCAACGGTATTATTATTTTTATTATTATTATACGCATTAAAACATACCTCCTACAAGAGCTGCTGGTGTAGGCCGATTCACTCTGTAAATGCATGAATTTCGCTCACGGTGATACATTATTTTACAGGTATGCCACAGACATTTCAAAGTCGGTGATATGTTATGGGAAATAACTGGTACTGATCCTCAGGAAAAACTTTTAACTACTTCTCTTGCAAGACCATGATTGTCAGAGAATGCAGTGCCTTATGTCTTTCCGAACTGCCCATCATATTTATCGTCACATTCTGGCAGGTGAAGAGAAGAACCAGGCAAAAAAGTAGAATAGAACGAGGAGCAATAAACAGAACCATTGAAGATAGTACATATCTCATACCGTACACAGAATTTCAATCCACACTCTTACACAGCTGAAAAGTACAATAAACATGTTACCGTACCTGATGGTTGTTGTACTGTGATGAAGGGAACGTAAGTAATTTTTCTGTACGTCGATACATCAAGGCAACCATACTGCATAGCATATCTAATAAGACAGGGCCTTTATTCTAGACGGGTTTAATTAAAGTTAAAATATTTCTAATGTATATGTGAACAAAATTACTAATACAAATGCGGTATATTCTTCAGTTACAAAACATCATAGCTGCATTACGAGGAATTACTGTAACAATGTGTAGAAAGATTCAAGAAATAAGTTAATTCTAGTCCTAGTTGGTGAATTGAACACCGAGGATGATGTCCCCACATTTAATTTAATAGTCGCAGTTAAAACAATTCTTAGTTCATAAAGGAGTATGTGCATGATTTTCTTGTTATTTGTTCAACCTTCTGCCTGATATCTCCTCATGTTTACAAATTTACGACCGACCCCGTGGTGAAAGGATACAATGCCTGCCTCTTACCCGGAAACCCCGATTTCGATTCGCGGCCAAGTTAGGGATTTTTACCTAGATCTGAGGGCTGGTTCGAGGTTCACTCAGCCTACGTGATCACATTTGCGAGTTATCCTACGGTGAGATAGGGGCCCTGGTCTAGAAAGCCAAGAATAACGGCCCAGAGAATTCGTCCTGCCGAACACAAGACACTTCGTAATCTGCAGGCCTTCGGGCTGAGCAGGGCCAAGGCCAAGCACTTCAGGGCTGTTGCGTCGTACAATTTTTAGAAATTTATGAGACATAGTAGCAATTTAATGTTGCCACATGTCAATACTTTTAAAAGAATAGGCTCCAGTCTGAATGGTAGTCCAATATTAGGACAGAAACTTACATACTTTCTGGAATACATAAAACATAAAGTTCAAGGTTTCGAACAGAATGACAAATTGGCAACATCGACGGTAGGTGAAATTCTCATTAAACCATACATGAACTTCAAGGGAGGAAACATTGTAGGCTCATGTGCCAATACTGCCAGTGATGCTACATCAGCTTAGATGTTAGGCCTATGCTAATATTATACGTGCTAGTTTTCTTTTAAGATCGTGTAATGCCTATTTATATTGAAATGTATTTGTAACATCCTGTTGTGCTGTTAACAATTCGGCCCAAGTAAGTTAACATTGCAAGATGCTGTCGTGTTTTACAACTGTTTGCTCTTTATACACTGACTGACAGAGCAAATGCAACACCAAGAAGGAGTGGTCAGAACTGTATGCCAATTGCAGGGTAGACTGACGTCACTGAGGTATGCTCATGATGTGAAATATGCCGCTGTGCTGCGCACGTAGCGAACGATAAATGGGACACGGCGTTGGCGAATGGCCCACTTCGTACCGTGATTTCTCAGCCGACAGTCATTGTAGAACGTGTTGTCGTGTGCCACAGGACACGTGTATAGCTAAGAATGCCAGGCCGCCGTCAACGGAGGCATTTCCAGCAGACAGACGACTTTACGAGGGGTATGGTGATCGGGCTGAGAAGGGCAGGTTGGTCGCTTTGTCAAATCGCAGCCGATACCCATAGGGATGTGTCCACGGTGCAGCACCTGTGGCGAAGATGGTTGGCGCAGGGACATGTGGCACGTGCGAGGGGTCCAGGCGCAGCTAAGCTAAACACTCAGTTTTCTAGAACCACCGGTTTAGGATTTATTACATTTTTAATTTAAGGGTTTTTCAACCCAAAATATACTGGCGGAAAAAATATCCAAACATCAAGAAAGGTTTGTGCTAGATTAACGAACGTCGACAGGTGTGTTTATATATCTGAAAGACGACGTTGAATCAAAATTTCACGTAAATCGCATTAGCGTGACGCTAGAAGTGCCCCCTGACAATGCACATCAGGTTTCCTTTAACTACGGACTGTACCATACGAGAGCATTATATACCTGTGGGATTGGACGTAGTGTCTGTGAGTGGGTCAAGAATGCATTTACGACGATGAAGAGGCCAGTATCAACAGCTCACTGCGATTGGACCACAGACATATATAGATTTAGACTGGCAATGAGCAGCAAGATTCTGAGCGTGTGGCCGCTGCCGTCTTACATCACTTCGATGCATTCATGTAAAATAGTAGCCGAAAAGGGAATATTTGACAGCAGATAATTAAAATAATTAAAAGCACATAGATCTAATAACAATAATACTGATTAATTAGACCTATTAGCTCTTTTATCTTACTGTTAAGAAAGGAAACATTGGTAGGTATATCAATTTACAAATGCTTCAAAATCGCCACCCTCTTAAGACCGATCTATGGTCAGATCTGTTTATATTCAACTCTCTTACAGCACGATTCACACGTATTTTCAAGAACAGTGAAGAAATTATGTTAATACGCCGATAAACACGCGGGTCCATTGGGTTTAGATCTAAAGCATGTGAGCTTAACTTTGATAAGAAATTTCTTTCATACAAATAAGCTGTGGCTTCAATAGGTATGTTTCCTTTCATGACTGAGCTTGAACAATTACATGCATTCTCTCTAAAACACATCTCATTAAGCTTTCGCACATGAACATCTTTTGCAGGAACATAGAAATTACTCTTATTCTTCAAAGAAATGAATTGATAAGGAATTTCTTTTTGTACAGCTGCTTCCTTTCAAGTATCACATTGAAGAGAATTTACTAACACCTTTACCACAAATCGTGAGAAATATTAAATAATATTCTGTGATAATAAACCTAACACCTATCGATTTATGCAGGCTTACTTATACTTCCAATCTAATTTTAAACAGCAATTTTGACATCCTACAACATGTCCTTAAAGAACAGAAAAGTCTAAGACCACTATTATTTAATTACTAATATAACCAAAACAAAAACTCTATCTACAACCAAGTGTTGCAGTAACTTTATTATTATTATTATTATTATTATTATTATTATTATTATTATTATTATTATTATTATTATTATTATTACATCCATTTAGGAAGGCTCGGCTTGTGCTGGTAACATAATGGGCTGACTCGGCGTAAGCAAGAAATCCCCCTCTTGACTATGAAACTATACAGATATCTACAAACATTTACCATGTATTATTATTATTATTATTATTATTATTATTATTATTATTATTATTATTATTATTCCGCAATCCATCATAAGGGGCTGAAGCCAACAAATATACATCGGAAGGAAGTTATCTCTATATCCTACATAATTATCTTTAATAGTAAATTTAATAGCATTAATTAGACAACAAGTGTACATACGCACATATGAGTTACATACCGGTGTATTGAAACTCCTGTTCTTCGTTCTTGATGAATAGGAAAAACGACATCCAAACACTACGCAGGTATTCGCCATTCTACCACATAGTACTTTGCCGAAAATAAAAGTGAAATATGCATAAAAAACGACATACATCAAAACTGCACTAACACAGTAACATTCATGTTTACAGTGGATCCCTAGTGACGTAAGAAGGCGGCGACTGCAAGTTCCCGGCTTCACTAGCACTAATGCTACGAGATACAGAGCTGCCAGTCTATTTACTATAAATATCTGTGGGTCGAACAAGGCCGTATCATAGGGCTACGTGAAGGTGGATGTTCTTTCCGCGATATCGCAGAACGGCTTTGCAGGAATGTCTCCACTGTGCATGCGTGTTGGCGGCAGTGGTCACGAGAATGTACGCTCGCAAGAGGACCGGGCTATGGGTGTCCCCGTGGCACCACCGAGAGGGAGGATCCCCGTATTCGGCGTATGGCTGTGACGCAGCGGACTGCATCTGCAGTAGCGATTCGAGCAGCAGTTGGCATCACAGTGACGCATCGAAATCGGTTACTTTAAGGACAGCTCCAAGCCAGATGCACTGCTTCTTGCATTCAACTTACCCCAAACCACCGCCGCCTGCGTCTTCAGTGGTGTCAAGCAAGAGCTCACTAGAGGATGGAGTGGAGTTCCGTTGTGTTTTCCCATGCAAGCCGGTTCTGCCTTGGTGTCAGTGATGGTCTTGTGTTGGGTAGGAGGAGGCCAGGTGAGCGCCTGCATTCCACCTGCCTGCAGCATCGACACGCTGGACCTACACCGGGAGTTCTGGTCTGGAGAGCAATTTCCTATGACAGCAGGAGCACTCCCGTGGTTATCCCACGCACCCTGACTGCAGATGTGTACGTCCGTCTAGGGATTCGATCTGTTGTGCTGCCATTCATGGACAGCACACCCAGAGGTGTTTTCCAACAGAATAATGCACACCCCATGCCGCTGTTGTAACCCAACGTGCTCTACAGAGTGTCAACATGTTGCATCGACCTGGTCCTAACGTCGATCTGCACTCAATTGAGCACGCATGGGATACCATTGAACGACAACTCAAGCGTCATCCACAACCGGCACTAACCTTCCCTGTATTGACCGACCAAGAACTCCATCACACAAGTTAACATCCGGCACCTGTACGACACAATTCATGCACGTTTGCATGCCTGCATTCAACAGTCACGTGATTACACCGGTTATTAATGGACCAGCATGGTATACTTGCGATGGCTTTCCTCGCGCTGATATTAACCTGTAGTCTTGTAACTTTAATCAATTAAATATGTTACCTCGACAAATATATTGCCATAATTTCCGTATTCTATATTCCTTATTTCATGGTGTTTGGATATGTTTTTCCGCCAATGTATTCTTACTCTAAACGACATTTTGATATATCCTCCGACTCTTGTTTAACGTCAAAAATATTTTTATCCATAAATTTTGAAAAGAAATATTGAGGGGAGTGAGTAGATCTGTATCACCTGTTAGAGGTTAATTGTTGATACATTTTAATCTAAAATCAATTTGTTCAACTTACGTTTGAGGAGAACTGAATTTTTTAAGTTCAGGGTTGTTTTCACCCCCAACCATATTTTTACTCTTAACGCCATTTGAAGTACCCTCCAATAATTTTTAACCCCGAAACTTTGGAAAGAAACAGTCGGGGTGAGTTAATCTATATAATCGATTAGAGGATAATTTGTGATACATTTTCAGCTGTTGGGTATTCAACCCAAAGGCTGGTTTGATCCTCTACAGCTCCACCAATAGCTGTCATAGATAGCCTATGAAGAGGCATGTAGGGAAATGAGGAGTGAGGTAGCTTCCCGTTGCTTTCCTCACCGAGTCAGAAGTTGCTATTACATATCAGTCTGCCATGCCCACTGAAATGCATGCACCAACTGACCCTATGAACGATATTTTCACACAATTCATAACAGGGAGTGGCTGCCTAAGGAACGGCGTTACTAGTATCACTCATACCTCGGTCACTTTTATATTGTCAAAGCCAAGGATGAGACTGAGACAGGTCAATGAAAGTAACAAATTTATTCTAGCACATACCAGAAGACATAGTGCACTGTAAACACTACATCCTGCCAGCAAAGGCATACATTTTCGCTAAAAATCAAATTTCTAGGATCATCAGTTTAGGAGTTATTAAATTTGAAGTTAAGGATTTTTCACCCCGACCCTTATTTTTACTACAAAACTTTAACATAGTGTAAAGAAGGGAAACCTGGTGTAAGGAAGGGCAGCCTTGTGTAAGGAAAGTCAGCCTTGTGTGACGAAGGTCAACCGGTGAGGTTAAGGCCACAATTTACCTAGCGTAAGGTTAAGCCTACACTTTTACGTAGCGTAAGGGTAAGCCGACACTCTAGCTCGGCTCTAATATGCTAAGGTCATACCTAAGCTAACGTAGGGAAGAGCAGCCTGATCTAAGGAATGGCAGCCATTAAGTTCAAGCCTACACTCATATCTTTGCTTGAGGTTTTTACTACGCTCATACCTAGAGTGAGCCAACATCCCACCTCAGCTCTAAAGTCCTAGGGTCACCTGGACTTGTATCGGGAAGGACATCCTGCTGTAAGGAAGTGCAGCCAGGCGTAAGTAAGGGCAGCCGGCTAATACAGCGTGAGGTTAAGCCTACGCCCTTACCTAGCATGAGGTTTTAGCCTACACTCTTACCTGGCGTGAGGTTAAGCCTGCACTCTAGCTCAACTCTACAGCCCTACGGTCCCCCCAGACTTGTGCCGGGAAGGGCAGCCTCCTGTAAGGAAAGGCAGCCGGTTAGGTCACTGTGAGGTTAAGCCTACATTCTTTACTAGAGGGGGATAATCTTACACTCTTACCTAGCGCGAGGTTAAGCCTGCACTCTAGCTCAGCTCTAAATCTAAAAAATCGCCCCAGACTTGTGCCGGGAAAGGCAGTTTGCTGTAAGGAAGGGCAGCCGGTTAGGTCAGCGTCAGCTTAAGCGTACACTCTTACCTAGTGTGAGGTTAAGCCTTCACTCTGGTTCAGCTCTATAAACCCTATCATCGCAAACACTGAGACCAAATGTATGGAAGGGCAACCTGTTGTAAGGACGGGCTGCCTGGCGTAAGGAAGGGCAGCCGATTAGGGTAGGGATAGGTTAAGCTCACGCTCTTAGCTAGCGTTAAGATAGTTTAGGTTGGGTTACGTTAGGTTAGGTTAGGTTGGGTTGTGTAGGGTTGAGTTGGGTTGGGTTAGGTTAGCGTAGTTTGCTAACGTTTCAAATCGCCCGTGCTGTCACGGCATCGTGAGGATCAGGTCGTGAGGATTGAAGATTCAGCAGAACTATCACATTTCCACTACTGACGCAGGAGGACTGGAGACATGTAGCTTGGCCCGATGAGTCATTCTTCCAGTTAGTTTGAGCTAATGGTAGAGGTAGGACACGGTGCAGGCCACATGAAACCATGGCACCAATTTTCAGCAAGGTACCACACAGGATGGTGGTATCGCCACATTGGTGTGCGGTGCGTTCATGCTGGATCCGATGATCCACCGGAATAGGTCATTTACCAGTGACCACTACGTTGAACTCCTAAGTGACCGCTTGAAGCACTTCATGGATTTCACGTACCTCTAAAATTAGATATTCCAGGAGAACAATGCACCATTTCGTCGGGTTCAGGTTGTCCAGAATTGGTTCGAGCAGCGTTCTGGAGAATTTCAACGACTGCTGTAGCCATCTCGTTTGCCTGATATGAACCCTGTCGATCACTTATGGGACGTGTTGCTGAGTTATTTTCATACGCAAGACCTTTCACCTACAAATAGCAAGAAACCGTGGGTAGCTATCCAAACGGAATTTCTCCACAGTTATTTCTTCCACTTGTGGAATCGGTGCCACAACGAGTTGTTGCACCTCGTCGAATTAGAGGAGGACCTACACGATACTAGACCCTTGTCCTATGACTTTGGGTACGTCATTGTATAAATACGTCATTTGATTTTTAATGGGAGGTGATGGGTTTATTGGCTTAGTTTTTTATCAAGAGTTATAACGTAAATTTTATGATATTCTTGAGTTTTCTTTAACGTAAACCATGATAAGATGACCTTCACTGTGGGAATATACGGTTCTCCGACTCCCTGGTAACACCACACTGTAAGGAGGGACAGATTGTGGTGGTGGTGGTAATTATTGTTTTAAGAGTAGGTACAACTGGGCAACCGTCCTCTATCTACACTGATCAGAGAGAAAATAAGGAGGTCCAACACTTAGAAGAATGAATGTATAGGAAAATGAGCCCTTTCTTTTGCCTATGCCTAAGGCCAACGAAGGGCATGCAAATAAAAAGCCTCCTGTGCTTCGCGAACCTAACACCGCCGGGGACGGAAGAGCACAAGAGCTGACCAAGGAAGTTCGGATAGGGAAGATTAAAACAAGGAGACTTTTACAAGTGAGTAGAGATAATT
Source organism: Anabrus simplex (assembly GCF_040414725.1). Taxonomy (NCBI): domain Eukaryota; kingdom Metazoa; phylum Arthropoda; class Insecta; order Orthoptera; family Tettigoniidae; genus Anabrus; species Anabrus simplex. The sequence goes on along the minus strand of NC_090265.1, from coordinate 416,079,810 downwards.
CGAGACTTAGCTAGTGGCGGTGATGATCGTTCTTTAAAGAGGAACACTAACTGGGCGACTATTATTTATTAAGTCTAATCAGAGGAAAAAAATGGAAGGAGCCCGACACTTCGAAACATGAAGGCATGTCCAAGGAAAGATAAGGGCCATGAATTGCGTGAAAAAAATACTTCCTAGGCCTCGCAAACCTAATTCTGTCTTGGTCTGTAAAGAACAGGAATTGACAAATGGAGGTCGAAAGGTTATATAACCGGGCGAGTTAGCTATGTGGGATAGGGTCGCGTTGGTGTGTACTTGCATTCGGGAGAGGGTGGGTTCGAATACCGTCGTCGGTAGGCCTGATGAAGTTTCTTCGGTGGTTTCCCACTTTCACACCAGGAAAATGCTGCTGCTGAACCTTAAAGTCAAAGTCGCTACCTTCCCAATCCTAGCCCATTCCCTTCCTTCTGCCGACGAAAACTTCTGATGTTATAGTGCGTCGTTAAAACCATTAGCATAACGCGATGTATGTCCGCCTCAGTAGCGTAACGGTTAGTGTTATTAGCTGCCGTCCTCGGGGGCCCGGGTTCGATTCCCGGTACTGCCAGAAATTTAAGAATGACAGGGGGCTGGTATGTGGTTGAAATTGTACATGCAGCTCACCTCCAATGGATGTGTGCCTGAAAAGAGCTGCACCACCTCGCGATGAGGACACGAGTTTACTTTACTTTACTTTACTTTACTTACGGGATGTATGAAAGTGGAGAACCTGGCACATATAAGTGGAATCAATGCCAGTATTCATCCAAGGACCCCGTGGTCACCAACCCAAGCGCCTAAGTTAAGACACACTGGGTTCATTTTAGTCACCTCTTACGACACACGGTGGCTACCATGGATATATTCAACCGCACCATTCACCAAACAGCCTTAAGGATTTGTAGCTCAATGAACACTGACTTATGGTGGGACTAAAGAGAGACGTTGGCAATCGTACGAATACCTTTCTTCTGCGACGTTAAAAGTCAGCAATGCGAGAACAGCTGACAAAAATCATTAGATCATACACAAAAATACTTTGTAAAAAGGCAAGATATGCTGAATGTATGCACAATTATATTACAACATGGTTCAGATGACATAATAACAAAGATTACTCTGGATAATCTGATACAAATATGATTAATATGACATTCCCATGTCATCGGTCGCTCAAGTCAGATAATGAAAAATTCAGCATATTCATTTGTATGATTTTTAATATTAAAATTCAGGTTCTGTGTTTGTAATAAGGAATAAACAGATATCAATTTAGAAAGGCGTTATTCTACTACAGAATCAATCAATCATCAATGATGCATTTAGGGCCGTCGCCCGAGTAGCAGATTCCCTATCGATTGTTTCCTTTTTTCTTAAACGTTTTCAACGGATTTGGAAATGTATCGAACATTTCCTTGATAAATTTAAGCACTGACTGGAAAAAGGTTATATCTCGATTTGTCTGTATAGTGAACCGAAATAGCCATTTTGTTTCTTAAATGTAGGTACGTTTACTGAGCGAAGAAAGGGAATATTTCTATACTTCCAAACCATTACATGTCACATGTCTGTCAGGTGGTGAGTGGAATAAGAGAATAACTCAATAAGGTGTTCCCTTGTTCCACTCAAAGATGCGCTATTGGCCGGCTTGGTAGTTGGAAGCTTACAGCTGATAGACATTACTCGCAATCTGTTTACAACAATGTGCAACTTATCTGAAGTCCTCTTTGTCTCCAAGCAAGAGCCCTGTTTTAAGTTTTACGGTTTATTGCTCAGAGTGTAGTTTTAATCAAGGTTTTAAGTAATACAGTGGTAATTATAATGCAAGTCATTGTGATAATTTTATCAAGAAACCAACATTCAATTGTGGTGGTAGTAAAACTGTATTGAAGGTATTCTGAAGCTCTTCAGAAGAATAAACGCCTCGGCATAAGGGGAGGAAATGTGTTGCAAATACATCCGATCCGGCAGTACTACTGGACACAAAATCGAAGAAGAAGCATTCTAAGGCTATCAGGAAGTATATCCAGTGTACTTGTAATTGTGTAGCTATACTGAGAGGGCAAATAAGCAAATAAACTCGGTCATATTTCCATAAGAACATTTTAACACACGCAAAGTTCTGATCAAATGCTAAAAAGCTATGAACACTTACTGGAAGTACTGACAGATATTGTTAAATTTTTCTTCTACTGTTAATCGAGAAAGTAGTGACGGTGGGGTGTAGTTTAGATTCTGTTCGCCGCAAGCATCACTAACACATTAATCTAACCAACGGACTCAGGCAATGTCACGTTTATTCCAAGAGTTGCTTTTTGTTTTGTGTGGGTTTGTGGAAATATAAGTGGCAGACTTAATGTTTGAAATTTTCGCTACTATAATATAGTGTTCCTTTCACAGAAGTTGTGAGCATTTTATTCAATCTGTTTAAATGGTTATACGTATACCGTGTAGGCGTAGATCAGTAAAAATTGTGGCGACCCTGTGAGGATTCGTATTAATTCAAGCAACTTGAAGATTGCGTTGATTAAGAAAAACAGTTCACAAAGAAGAAGAAAAAAGTGTTCGTGTTTGTATAAAAATGGAGAGGTTAGTGAAAGCCGGAAGCCTGTAAGAGCGATCTTTACGAAGACATACAACTCTCTCATGTAAAATTGAAATCAAGAAATCCAAGACAGCGTGGATGAGGAGACCTTGCAGTTCTTGCTACCCAAGTTAGATAGGTTAAGAACGGAGCTGGCACCATTGGACGAGAAGGATTTACAGCAGATTTGTTGCTGGAGAAATAAGGGGACGAGTATGGCCGTGAGTACGGGAATGTATACGGTTTTAGGATAAATTGGTTGATGCAAGACAGAAATGTGCTCTACCGTTGCAGGCGAATGCCAATCTGTTGGAAGCGGTACCAGCTATAGCGGTTACGTCTGCTGAGAATAAAAACAAAAAGCAGTTGGAATTATATAAACTCATAAAATTCGACGGGGATTTTGGGAACAGTTTCGGCGCATTCATAAGGACTCTGAGATACAGGACGAAGACAAGTTCCAATACTTGATTCAGTCCACGAAGGTGATAGCCGTGCAAGAGACTTAGTTACCTGCCTGCCACACGACTCCACACCACCCCCCGCGCCCACTGCTGAAAATTACTCTAAAGCTGCGGAATCCCTTAAGGATGGATGTGGAAGGGAGGATTCATTGACTGAATTTAATGTCAGGGTGCTCATATGTCTTGTAGTGAAAAGGTTTCTCAAACAAGAGAGCAGATTCTACTTGCTAGTTTGTGTGACAAGTAGTAAGCACAGCTGACGGCTTTAGAGACAATAGGTGTTACTCCCGCTGGTAGAATATTGCTTGCCTGAGGAAGTGTTAGGTGCCTGGATGAGTTCATCAAAAACTATGAGGGATCACGATAATGTACATGCTGACAAACCGACTGCATTACTTAGTTTCCTGAAGGGTGAAGTAGAGTGATAAGAAAATTAATTTACTCAAGCTGGTTTTGGACGCTCTACGAAGTCGAGAGTGCGAAAACGTGAAGAGGACTCGAGCTGGTGTCACAAAAGAGACACTTCAAGCTTATTTTGATAATCTTAGCAAGACTTTGGAGGTCATACCTCCTTCAAATGTCATCAATTACGATGAAACCAAATTTACGGATGATCCTGGGGTATGCAAAGTTGTCGTAAGAAGAGGTTGTCGACATGCGGAAAGGATCATCGATCACAGTAAGCACCCCACAAGTGTAATGTGTGCTGCTTCTGCTCATGGTAATTTACTCCCGCCTTTTTTGTATACAAGGCATTTGGTTCCAGTTCAGAGTCTGGGGTCTACCCTATGTGGAAAGAAGGAGGAGTATTTGGATCAGAGTATGGTATGAGCAAGTTTGGTTGGTTTGATATGCAACTGTTTGGAGAATGGTTCATGAAGATAGCAATGCCTTATATGCGTAGATTACAAGGAAAGGAGGCTTTGACTGGAGATAATCTTCCAAGTCATGTTTCAGAACATGTGATCGGGGCGTGCAGTGAGAATGACATTGTGTTAGTCCTCCTACCACCAAACTCTACTTAACTCACTCAGCGCTTGATGCCTCTGTGTTTCGACTATCGAAAGAAGCTTGGATGAAGGTGCTAACAGACTGGAAAAAGAAACATTATGGATGTGTACCCAAAGTGGAATTCCCCAAGCAGCTGAAAAGGTGTGTTGAAGAAGCTGGAGCTAACATGGAGGCCAACATCCTCTCTGGCTTCAAAGCTTGTGGGACTGTTCCACTGGATCCAGAAAAAGTTCTTTCATAGATTCCACAACTGAATATCACGGATAAAGAAGATTGTGACAAGACGTGGATGGATGTTCTATCTGAAAAATTTGCCGTCGTCAGAACAAGTAGCCTAGCCTCAAGTAGGCGCAGGAACCTTTTGGTGTCTCATGGTACAAGTATCTCCCCAAACGACGTGCAGCCGAAGCAGTGTACAATCTCGGTCTCATTGACAAATCAAAGAAAGGATAAGAAGGTCAAAATATCGTAGAAAGTTTGCTTCAGATTTGCTGGAAGAGCCTGAAATCAATGAAAACTGGTATCGAGGAATTGTTTCTCCTGGTGTCGAATCGTTAAAAGACCAGAAAGAGATTTCATAATTGTGAAATTCGTCACACAGGAAGTTATAAATTTTATGTGAGTGAAGTAGTGGGTGATGGATCTTCAAAGGATTTTATAAAGTTTTTAAGGAAAAAGGAAGGCAACAAAATGATCTTTTCCCACTTTCCTGAAAGTAAACCAGGGCGATGTCGCGTATGGAAATATTGTGGTACGCCTGATGAAATATACAGAAAGGAGGGGTCGATACACCTTTCCAACTTTAGATGATTACGTGTCAAAAATAAAGTAGGGAGTTGATATAGAGTAGCCTCATGAACAGAAAAATGATGCCATACATTTTCTGTTTTTTTGTTTTAAATTATTTTGTAGGTACCCCATTGACGAGATGAACAATTTTTAAACAATACATTGTTTTATTCTTTCATATTACCTTATAAATACACAGTGAGGAAAGAAGGGTGATGTGTTTTTTACTTTGAATAAAATGAAGATGTATTGATATCATCATCATTATCCTCATTATTCTTTTCATTGAAATCATTGCACATGCATTTAAGTGTCCCAATTCACACCAGATGAATATGAAGTGGGACGTGCAGCAAATTACAGACATGGGACAGGACTTGAAAACACATGGAATTTTTCAAATTAACACAACAAATATATAGTTTAAGATATGTCATTGTATGTAATTGCCAGGAGATCGCAGTGATAGACTGGCTCCCAAATATATTGTTGCTCGCTTAGCACCACCCAGGGGTCACGTATAGGGTATTTTGAGGTTAAACCTACGGACGTGAGCAACATCAACATCAAGCTGTAATGAAAGTGGTTTTCCTGAAAACATCACGAGAAAAGTGATTGATGAATATCCACATAGCCAACATAAGCCCATCCTAATTGAAATTGGTATCACAATCCCTGTAATTAGATCAACACCACATTCTCGTTGGAATGTTCGTAAAGCTGACTGGACCAATTTCACAGCAGAACTTGATAAGTGCATCCGATGGATTCCTCCTAAATATAACAACTATAGGCGTTTTGCTGGTGCAGTTATAGAAACAGCTAAGTAGTTCATTCCAAGAGGTTACCGCAAAGAATATATCCCTGGATGGAACGAAGAAAGTGAAGCACTATATCAAGACTTTCAACGATGTGGAGATCCTAACATAGCAACCAAGCTTCTGTCCAGTCTGGACTCATTTTGAAGGCATAAGTGGATAGAAACAGTTGAGAGGACAGATTTTACTCGCTCTAGCAGAGAAGCTTGGAGTCTTCTCAGAAAATTAGGAGGAAGCCCACCAGTATGCAGAGAACAGGCTGAAGTTACATCAGATCAAATTGCCTCTCACATCATTGCAACGTCACGAGTTCCAGGTGACAAGAAACACACCAAATATATTCGACGACAACTTCAATCTTGAAGTCAACAGCACGTCAGTCTTCAGAATATGCAAATCCCTTCACAGTATCCGAGACTGATACAGCACTGACAGATGTAAAACCATCTAAAGCTCGTGGCTTCGATGGAATTCATCCCGAGTTCTTGATCAATCTGGGACAAAATGCGAAGAAATGGCTGGCAACATTTTTCACAGACATCTTACTAACTGGGCACATGCCTTTGGAGTTCAAAAAAGCTATAATAATTGCGATATAATTGCGATTTTAAAACCTGGCAAACCCAACAACAAGCCAAAAAGTATCGCCCCATAGCCCTCCTTAGCTGTTGCCACAAACTGTTTGAAAGACTAATATTTAACAGAATAAGCAGCACCATTTTACAGCACACTCCCATGGATCAGGCAGGCATCAGACCAGGTCGCAGCTGTTGTGACCAAGTTTTGGCACTTACAACATTCATAGAAATGGGGTTCCAAAGAAAATTGAAAACATCTGTTGCTTTTGTTGATCTCAGTGCTGCATTTGATACCGTGTGGAGGGAAGGTATGGTCTATAAACTTCTCCGGGTCATACCATGCATGAAGATAGCAAGACTTATTAACAATATGTTGAGTGATAGGAGGCTTCAAGTTATCATCGGGAACAATGTGAGCAAGGAGAGGAAGCTTAAAAATGGTTTGCCTCAAGGTTTAGTCCTATCGCCAGTCCTGTTCAACTTATATATATCTGATCTTCCTGAAGTTACATCACGGAAATTCTGTTATGCTGATGATATTGCATTAGCTGTGCAACACAAAGAACTGGAGAGAACTCAAAAGATTTTAACAAGGGATTTGCCCATTTTGGAAACTTATTTCAGGAACTGGAGACTTAAGCCCAACACCAATAAAACGGAGGTGGCTTGTTTCCATTTAAACAATCACTTAGCAAATACTAAATCGAATGTAAGTTTCTGTGGCAGGATACTTCACCACAAATGGAACCCAAAATATCTTGGAGTAATCTTGGATCGAACACTACCCTACAAGCAACATTTGCTGGGCTCTGCACAGAAACTGAAAACATGTAACATCATCATTCATAAGCTTTGTGGAACTACCTGGGGTTCTTCGGCAAGCGTTTTACGGTCTTCAGCTTTAGGCTTGGTATATTCAAGTGCTGAGTACTGTGCCCCAGTATGGATGAACAGTCATCACACAAAACTCATTGATACCGAATTGAATTCCACTATGCGCATAATAACTGGCACAATTCGATCTACAACAACTCATTGGCTCCCGCTTCTATCTGGAATAATGCCATCTGATTTACGCAGATCCATCGCTCTTATCAAGGAATTCAATAAAATCTTAAGGAACCGCGATCTACCTGTACACGAAAATCTACGAACTATCAACCAAAACAGATTACGTTCACGCCATCCAACTTTACGTAACGCCTTAGACATGGTTGCTAGGAGCTACAACCCAACTACAGAGTGGAAAAGACGGTGGGAAGCAGCAACGGAGACGCACCTGCACAGTATGTTCTCGAATGCCAAACTTCCAAGTGGATTCCAACTACCACGTAAAACATGGTCTGCTCTGAACAAAATAAGAACAGGCCATGGCAGATGCAGAGACATGCTGTTTAAATGGAACAAGTTGTCGACACCCGCGTGTGACTGTGGAGCTGCACGACAAACCATACATCATAGTCAGAGAGTATGAAACGCGGGCATATACAGGCAGCAAAGTGGATTTCCTGATGGCAACTCCAGAAGCAATACAGTGGATCAGTGATATTGACATTCAGTTGTAGGGAGCCTTTTCTTGTTATGTAAATATGTATATAATTTATATCTGAACTCAACTTGATTGTATGGGCCATACGCTAAATAAATAAATAAATAAACAAATAAATTAATAAATAAATAAATAAATATAGTTTAAGCTCGCGCAGAATAATGAAAAATACTATATACAACAATTTAAAGCTTTTCAGTAGCATTTCATGTGTAAACATTTTAAAAATTCAAAATTTCATCCCGCTTCACCCCATTTTTTATTTATATTCATCACCAAAATATTTAATGTTATGCGCGTCAGTTCCCCTACACACTCGCAATGGATGAGCGTCTTTCATTATTGCTCAACATTATTCTCCCATTAGCCACCACACTACACCTCTTACTTCCCTACTCTGGAGCTTTTCCTTCCTTATTGACATCCGATGCGATAACTGGAAAAGTTTCAAAGGAAAGCAGCGCAATTTGTTCTGGTTGGTTTCCGACAAAGGAGTAGTGCTACGAAAGCGTTGCAAAATCTGGGCTGGGAAGATTTGGGAACAGGGACCGTGCGTAACACCGCCGTCTCGATCCTCCTACACTGCCTGCTTTATGCGAGGTTTTTCGCGACTAGGCTGCGAGAAAATTTCTCCGCCAGATGGCAAGCATAGACCCATAATGTTCCAAATTTATTCTAATGACGACAGCCTAGAAAACACTATTCATTATGGTCATATGTTCACTGGAGCTCTTAAATTGCATCAGTAACATTAAATATCGGCAATATTACCTGTGTGATGTAACAGTTGGCCTCTTCATGCACAATTTAAATATTTTTCTGGACGAAGGCTCCGAGTGGTACCGTACAATTTGTGTTCTTGCCAACGCAATATCGGTTAATAGAAGTCTTAGCCCGCTGTCACACAGAGCATCGAACGATCAAGAGCAACAAACTGCCATCGAGCACTAACGACTAAATTCTTACGGCGACTTGAAGAAATATTGGTATTCGCGCCTTCCTAGTGGCATAGAGCAGGCAGTATAAGAGGATCGAGACGGCGGCGGTGCAACAACAAATTTTCGAGCGCAGCGCCGCTAGCGGAAGGGACGATTATTTATCGGTAGCATTCACCGCCGTCTCGATCCTCCTATACTGCCTGCTCTATGCGAGGTTTTTTGCGACTGCGCCGCGGCAAATTTTCCCCGCTAGATGGCAAAGACGCAAATGTTCTTAACTGTTATTTTTTTAAATTTCGTGTGGCTATTTCTAGCCGAGTGCAGCCCTTGTAAGGCAGACCCTCCGATGAGGGTGGGCGGCATCTGCCATTTGTAGGTAACTGCGTGTTATTGTGGTGGAGGAGAGTGTTATATGTGGTGTGTGAGTTGCAGGGATGTTGGGGACAGCACAAACACCCAGCCTCCGGGCCACTGGAATTAACCAATTAATGTTAAAATCCCCGACCCGGCCGGGAATCGAACCCGGGACCCTCTTAACCGAAGGCCAGTACGCTGACGATTCAGCCAACGAGTCGGACAACTAACTGTTATGATGACAGTCTACAGAACCCGATGCAATACAGTCATACGTTCATAAAAGCTCGTAAATTGCATTAGTAATAGGGTCTATTACCTTTATGAAACAGTAGTTTAGCAGTAGTAGACCCCTTCACCTCACAATTTAAAAATTTTCCGGGAGGAAGGCTTGGAGTGATATAGGCCTACCCGACGGCTAACTTGTTGAGTTCTTCCCAACGCAATATAAGTTAATACAGGTCTTACAAACTTCAATAAGATAATTTCACTAACAGTTTGTTGATGTTCTTTGACGTCACACTTTATGACAGCACATTCTGAAAGCGAAGAAGTAGCAAGTTCTCGTATTACACTCGTAAGTTTGGAGGACTTTCGACAGTAGGGCACAGCAGCTTCAACAAATTCCTGCAGGTGCTTAATTAGAGAAACAAAACAAGGTTTTGGGTATTGAAGCCCACCTCTGTCCTGACCCATAATCAATTCCATTAGTGGTGTCGAAGCTCTAGGCAGTGAGATGTTGCTGATGCAAATGTCACACTCCATCTTCTCTTCAACAACACGAACCATGTACCCGTAAACTAGAGCTTGAGAAACTGTTTCTAGATTGATTGGAACATTATCGTTTCGATATTTGAGGTTGTCCAAACGAATCAAGACGTGATCTGGGAGAATAATTTCGTCACTTTCCCTCTCAGTGGAGTAGGTATTCACACTTTCAGTTGGTAAGATTTCGCTGCAAAATTCATGAACGTCACTTACATTGGCAACTTTGGAATGAAGCATGAGTCCAGACTTCACAATCCGTTTGATAGCACATGCTGCTCTTTTTGCATCGGTAATGTCATTGCTTCCTCTCCCCATTCTTACACAGCTGAAAAGAGCTTCGACGGGATCTCCAGAAAATCTTCTCGTGAGGACGTAGAAAAATCCATTCTGAAGGTGAACTGTACAGTCAACAGTTGAGGTTACAGTAAAATGGAGTGCTTCAGCTGCCTCCTTAGTAAATCCTTTCATCTTAGCTCGTTTTGATTCAGTCTGAAGGGTTTTGATGTAATTAACAAAATCTTGCTGTAACCACGCTAGCCGTTCATCGGCTGCAGAATAAAACTCCATAAATTCTGGATTGTTTTGCGTCAAGCCTTGGGTCCTGTCACATCATGTAAAATGAAGAATTTATACATTATCTTCATGAAATTAATAGTTGGACCTGCTTTCGAAAAGTCGACATTTGTAACGAAACGGGTATGGTTATTCTTCATGAATTCAATTGTGGCCGTCACGGCAGGAGCAAAAACTTGTACGGCGCATAAAACATTCATTTTCTCGAACGTGCTTAGTTCGATGTGTTTCCTTGTTAAGTAGCGCACAGGCTTCACTGCCAAGTTTCTTTGCATCTTATACAGGGGCGGCTTTTCTGGTTAAGTAGGTGAAGTGCCACTTCACCATTTATTTTTACCAGAATGATTTTTTAAATTTACTTTTCTTATGACATTTGTTGGTTTTACGGAAAGAAAATGTTTTTTGTACGGCGTTTGGAGCACCAAGAGTTCGCCTTACTTGATGAGAACCAGGGAAACTCACGAAAGCGCCGGCTGTTGGCCATCCACAGTACGGCGCGTGTGCTTGAGTGAAGACGAGAGATTCAGCAGCTGGCTTTACCTCCCAAGTGCCGCGTGGCCTTGGCGGTTGCCATGACAACCGTGACGTCACCCGCGTACTCAACTCAGTGCGAAATGTACAAGTGAAGTTGCGGGAAGATCGGAATGTTTTGTCTTCGCTGCATCATCCTGTGTAAAGTACGAGTACTAACGCATCGTGGTTCATTCGTAGTGTTGTGCTGTTTTATTTAAACATGTATCCTGTTTATGACAGTGTGTATTTCATTAGAAACACCATTTTCACGTTGGAGAAACGAAGATCAGAATGCAGTTCTACGTTTTGATCGCCCTACTGAATCACTGCAAATTTGTGCTACAAAAAAACTGAAACATTCCGGTAAATCTTCCAACCTTAGTTTCAAACGATCGTGGTTTAAGGGTTTTCTATGGTTGTGCTCCTCTCCAGCTCTACAGAAGTTGTTTTGTTGGGCCTGCTTGCCTTTTATCAATAAAAATAACGTACGGAATAAAGAAAGATTTTCAGCCCTTTTGAACATTACACGTTCTTTACATAAGAACTCAGACTCTGCAGAACATAAAATACGGCAGGTAGATTTCAAGACATTGGAATCAAACCAAAATACGATCTCTGATGTCCTGAAGGAAAATGCCAAACTGTATATTGTTTCAGTGAAAATGTACATTTAAATAGGCTTTTCCTTCAGTTTGTAATTGATACAGTGCTATATTTAAGTAAGCAAGAACTAGCTTTTCGTGGTCATGACGAAACATTAAATTCAATAAATCGTGGTCACGTGCTGGACCCTCCGCCAGTCACAGGCACGAGTACAAAACAACCAAAAACAACACGTAGTTCCTAAATCTTGTCCTCCTCTGTGATGTAGTGGTTAGTGTGATTAGCTGCCACCCTGGAGGCCCGGGTTCGATTCCCGGCTCTGCCATGAAATTTGAAAAGTGTTACGAGGGCTGGAACGGGGTCCACACAGCGTCGGGAGATCAACTGAGTAGAGGTGGGTTCTATTCCTACCTCAGCCATCCTGAAAGTGGTTTTTCGTGGTTTCACACTTCTCCTCCAGGAAAATGCCGGGATGGTACCTAACTTAAGGCCACGGCCGCATACTTCCCTCTTCCTTGTCTATCCAATTTTCCCATCCCCCACCAAGGCTCCTGTTCAGCATAGCAGGTGAGGCCACCTGGGCGAGGTACTGGTCATCCTCCCCAGTTGTATCCCCCGACCGCGAGTCTGAAGCTCCAGGACACTCTCCTTGAGGCGGTAGAGGTGGAATCCCTCGCCGAGTCCTAGGGAAAAACCAACCCTGGAGGGTAAGCAGATTAAGAAAGAAAGAAAGGAAGAAAAAAGAAGTTCCTAAATCTGTCACTCGAAACCGAACGGGTAACAGCTCTTCACCATACTTTACAGCCACGAGCCGCCACTGATCTTATATATTTCATTCAGATACACCACTGAGATTATTCCATCTCCGTAAATCTTCTCTCTATCTAAAAACTGCGACCTGATATTCTTAATCAAATGACAATAATCAAAACGTTCGTTATCAAAAGGTTGCGTCACGCCACTTTTCAGATCACCATTTCCAAAATGTCTAAACATGGAGACGTTTGTTTTGTGATTGTCCGTCACAATTCTAATCACAAGGAATCCACTATCCTCTATGGCTTTAATCACCTTCTTAAATAAAGTGTACAGTTCGGACCCTTGTAAATTTCTCACTAGAAAGTAGGCAGCGGGGATAGTGAACTTTTTTGAGAGGCCGTTCACGACAAAACAGAGTAACTTATTGGCTAATGTGGGACATTTACCTATGCACTGATCATATACCCCCTCTGCATTTACCACTCCATAGAATTTATCACTAGTTCTGTCATACTGTAGTCTTTCTCTAAGATCCATTTCATCAGCCACAATAGAGACAAGCTTCTCCATTGGCTGTAGGTTTTCAGCTTCGGTTCTAAGCCTAGTCTTTATTAAAGGAGGTATTCCGACATCGCATTCCACGTTTCCTATGTACCTATCTAGCGCGCTGCGCGAAGGGGCTGACAATGAAAGCCTTGGATGCTCGTATCCTTTAGGAGACACTGATCTCCATGCCACGCAATACCGAATACTCAGCTCCGACCATTCTGGTTTACTCTTCCAAAATTTATTTATCTGATCAATCAAATAAACGGCCTTTTGATTTCTTTCGTTAGCGGCTTTTTTAATAGCAGCGATTTTGTCAAGTTCAGGATTTTTATTTAGTCTCTCGTGCAAAGTTTTCAGTTCATTTCTCATTTTTGCCATCTTCCTTTGAAGTCTAAATTATTTGACATCGAAGCTTATTAATTGGTCCGCTACGGTTAGTTGAACTGTTTTCATTGAGGATATCCACTTGAATTCCAATTTCACTTTGATTTCGAAGTTCATCGACTTGACCCTGATAGCACTGACTAGCCGCCTGGTGTTCATCAATACTGCCACCTGGGGAAAGAAGTAGAATGCTTAATTGTATTTTTAAAAATTTGATTTCAAAGTAAGAGACTCATGACTATTTGAAGCTATTTCTAAAACTGTATAATGCGTTAAATGCTTACGAATGTCATCATCAAGGACGATCGCATCGTTGCTTGTTGCACAAGTTGCACAAGTTGCACGTTTTTTACGAGGCTTCACCTGCTGGGACTGTAGATAACTCGGATATTGAGGGTAAATACTTGGTACGGCGCCTGGCTTTAAAATCTTCAATTTTGCGTTTTCCTTATAGTCCGTGTTACGAAAATGAAGGCTGCACACACGAGAGTAATCTGAGGGCAACCACCTACTTCCCTTCTTGGGACCTTGCCTACGTATAGCAGGCAACCACTTTTCTCTTAGTTCTTTTCCAGACGGTATTTCGTGGAATCTTATCTCTTTTGGCTGCGAACCACCTTGCCAAGATTTGCAAAATGGCACACAACAATTGACCATTTCTGAAAATATCCTTCAGCATAACATGATTAATTAATAAAGGCTCTGTTCTGCACAAACATGTGGGTTAACTTGCACAAACGGAATAGAACAAGTACATTTAAGACATCTATACGCACAGCACGACTGATTAATTTCACAGTCCTACACAACGTTATCACATGCAAAAAGAGAAGACAACAGGTATGTTTACTATTTGTACGAAATAGCTCAGCTTTTCACACACAAGCATCAATAACACAATGTAGCACTTGTATTTACCGCGGAGAGATTGTGCGTCTATTGCTGCACTCTTACGGCGATTTGAAGAAATATTGGTAGTCGCGCCTTCCTGTGTTAAACAAGTGGCATAGAGCACTAGAGCAGGCAGTATAGGAGGATCGAGACGGCGGTGGTAGCATTCTATCCTCTTTCTTTGAGCATAGGAGAAACACCAGGGGCCTATTCCACGAACGAACTTTGCAACTTTTCACTTTGCACTTTTCAGTTCAGATTTTGTTCCACCATCGCTTTTCAGATTTAGCTTGCAAAGTGAAAAGTTAGAAATCTTTTCACTTTTCAAGCCTGTTATGTTCCTCCATTGGTACAGAAATGCAAAGTGCAAAGAAATGAAGTGAAAAGTTTTCATAAATCTTGCAGAGATGATTCCCTTTTCATATGTTAATTAACAAGTATGTACATTAGTTTCTCGACGTAGAATTTGGTTTAGTGATATAAACACGTTACGACGTGAGCTTTTGTTACCATCAAGTGAAAACTGATGAAGAATCCAATAATAGAACGTACAAAGACAGGATTAATTTTCATAACCTCACTTCGACGTAATATCGCGAGTGATTTCGTATTATCCCAACAGAGGCTGACTATATTCTTGAAATGATCGGTCATTTATTGAAACATAAAGAAGTAAATTCCTTTCCGAAAAAGTACAAATTCTTATGTTTACATTTTTTAGTAAATGGTGCCCAGCTGTGCTGTGTAACAGCAATGCATGGGACATCAAAATCAATTATTTTCAGAACTGTCACCAAAGCCGTAGATGTTATAGTAAATGTAATATTTCCTAACAGTACGTTGGCCTGATAATCCACTTATAGCGACGGGATTTCTAATGAAGGGTGAATGTCTTTCTGTGTGTATATGTGTTGACGGTACTCTGAACACTGATGTGCGTCATCATTTGAGAGGTTATCTTTGAAGTTGTCAAAAAAGGATGTCACGTTTCTCCATGATAAAAACTTTAACGGTACTACAATTACATCGCCAAATTCGCCGCGAAAAGTAAAGCATTAAAATCATAGAGTATAGGCCTATACAGTTTGCTCATGGAATAAACTCGATCGGATCACTCATTCGCAAAGACTTTTCACTTTGCGAAGAAATTGAAAAGTACAGCCTAGTTCATGGTGGAACAGAAAGACTTTGCACTTTGCAAGAATTCAAAAGTGAAAAGTGCAAAGTTGAAAAGTTGCAAAGTTCGTTCGTGGAACAGGCCCCATTGTTTACTTATTAAAATGTGTTGTGAATAGGTATAATTTGAATTAATCAGCTATGTCGAATGCTGTTATTCTTGTGGGTTTTCAGAAAATTACGTGGAGTTCTCAGTATTTTAGGAATTCTACTTTGAGGAAAGGAAGAGAGCTTAATGATAGCCATCACATACATCAGGTGGAAGAAAAACTTTCAAAAGAATTATCTGGTTTATGATTGAGAGAGACAAATGTTAGTCAAACCCCATATAATATTAACATCAAGGTAAGACTAAATAATTTTCTTAATTTAGATACTTTTAATAATTGATAAATTTGCAACAATCTTAGTTTTAACATGATTAGCCTAAACATATAACCTTAATGTTCAGTTTGATTTTTCCTGTTTATTTATTGTTTTAGATTGATTGCAACAGAAACCTAGTGGAAGCTGTCTGCACTTGCAAGGCAGGTCTATCTGGAAGATGTAAACACATAGCTGCATTATGTGCTTATATTAACAGTGAAAGACAGCAGTCTCAAACTTCAGTTCTTCAGCAGTGGCATGCACCCAAAGCCAGCATACAAAAGGAAGTATATTGAAAGGGGGAGTGCATTGCAGAAATATTCCATACAGCTCAAGATCTTACCCATTCTGATCGAAATACAAGCAGGCCTAACAGAGAAAAAAATAAAACTGAACTTCATAATAAAATTAAAAATATCGACTGTGCCTTCTCGGCTATATTAAAGGCTGAGTGTGAAAGAGAAAATATTGCAATATGTGAGTCAGTGGTAAATATTATTGTAAATAATGCAGTTTATTTCAGAGAAAATGAAGGATTAAAGGTTCTTATTAATGAATTAGAAACCCAGAATTATCAAAATATATACAATTGTTATTTTATTCAAAGACTATCAGATCTAAAAGCAAAACTATGTCCAGTTAACTATGTGCATAATATACCAATGGGAGTGCAACAGTTCTATGAGATGAACATTAAAGTAAGCAAAACACAGAAAATTCAAATTGCAATGTTTACAAAATCTCAATCGCAATGTAAACTTTGGCACGAGCAGAGAAACCTGAGAATATCTGCTAGTATAAAGCCACACAAAATTAAGGCACTAAAAACCGGAATGTATGAACAGCTTGCAAAATCATCTGTGATGATTAAAGACATAAACACTCCAGCAATTAAGTATGGGAGAAGTAAGGAAGAAACTGCTATTGCAGAATATTGTGATCAGTGTAAAACGTGTTGGTCTGTTTATTCATGAAACACAACCATGGCTCTGCTGTAGTTCTGATGTCATTGTGGAGGCACCTGATGGGCCAAAATTGCTGGAAATTAAGTACCCATTTTCATGTGCTGAAAAACCAGTTATTGTTAGAAATATGTGCAATGTGCCCTACCATTTGTTGTCTCCATTGGGTGATATCACTTTGAAGAAGTCACACATTTATTATATACAGTTTCAAGTGTCATTATACGTTTTGAACCTCAGATTATGTGACGTATTAGTGTATAGTCCCCTAGGAAGTGTAAATTTGAATGTCCAGAGAAATGAACATTTTCTTGCACAAGTCATTCCAACATTGGAATGGTTTTATTTTGAACGCTATATAACACTACTGTGTGGGCTGCTTGTACAGAACAAGCTACCAATAATGTAACATAATGTTTTGTATAGTTTCCTTTGTGTCTATGTTTGTAATTTTATTATGGGAGAGATTAAATTTGCTAATATTCCAGCAACATGTACAATTTTGTCCACATGGGGCAATAAATCTATAGTAAATTTATTACAAAGTATTTTGTATATTTTCAGTCTCTGAATAGCTCGCTCCACATGAATACGCACTGATGCTATGTTATAAGTTGTGTCTATTCCTTCAGGAGAGAACTGAGGGTTAAATGCAAATGGTGGCATCACCATTATTGCACTTTTGCTTTCTATACATGTCTTTATCTGAGGGAAACCTTTATCAGACATTATAACATCACCAGGCTCGATATGATCAAGCAGACCAGAATTAACTGTAATATAGCTATTAGTGGCACTACCTCCATAGCATCTAGAAAGAAATCACATAGCAGCCACAGCACTTTTTATACATGAAGGTTTCGAGGTATTGGTTCTCAGAATATAAATGGGCCATTGCAAACATTTTTCTAGGAACAGTTAAGAATGTGAGTGACGAGCTGCTGAAAGAGACAGTAGGAGAGAAGGAAGCGAGTTGAAGATATAGTATTGCTATTTATAAGTACTTACTAAGGTGCGGTTAGGGGCTACAAGAGACAACAGGTATAAGGAATGTTCTTTCCAAAAGTTGAGTTGCAACTTGTATTACTTTTATATCCTAATAATACTCCAACCTAATACTACAGTATAACGGATACACAGGAACGTGATACTGAAAAGTAACCGTTTGTTCCATCCCTAATACCTGTGTGTACAATGATAACTAAGTGTTGGATTATTGGCGACAAGAGCCTTTTGGTGTATTGTACTGAGCACGTGGTTTTGTGAATAGCGGAAAACTTCTGTCGGTGACAGAAAAAGTTAATGAGGTACACACATCAAAGTTGGTGGAAATCTTAATTTCACTTTTCCAGATAAACATGCACGATTCTCATGCTGTTTTGAGCTTTCTTTTAGTTATTTATCTATACATATAAGAGTTTTGTCTGTACATTACTCAGAATTTAAAAAGGATGGTATTTCTGTATCGGTCGTGTCCATAGTAACTAGGAAATGCATTTTTTAAATTTTCCGTAATTTATGTCTGTCTGTACGTACATGCATCACCAGAAAATGGCTGAAAAGAATTTAATGAAAATCGGTATGTACAGTCCGGGAAGAAGTAGCTACAATCTAGGCCATAAATAATCTTATTCATGCTGAGAGAAATGATAGCTTAGCAGAAGGTCTAAAATTTAATTCTCAAATATTTATGTTATTAGTGGTCGTACCTTAATGAAAATCGGTTTGTGAAGTCTAGGAATAATTTTCTGCAATTCAGGCCATAGATAATCTTATTCATGCTGAGAGAAACGGCAGTTTAGGGGAAGGCCTAAAATTTAATTCTCAAATATTTATGTTACTAGTGGCCCTAATAAAAATAGGTATGCAAAGTCGGGAAATAAGTCGCTACAATTTAGACCATAAATAATTTCATTCATGCTGAGTAAAATGGTAATTTAGGGGAAGACCTAAAATTTAATTCTCAAATTTTTGTGTTATTAGAGGTCCTATCGACCTCCGATCACTTATATCTTAAATATTTATACCATACCGGCTATATTAACAGAGATATTTATGAATTTGGATTTTTGTTGCCAAGTCCATATCCACGCCGAGTCACAAGAAAATGGGTAAACAGAATTTAATGAACATCGGTATGTAAAGTCAGGGAATAAGGAATTACAGTCTATGCTATACAAAATTTTGTAAGACGCCCTAATATCACAGAGTAGAACGAAAACTAAATGTGAAGGCCTACAATATAGAAAGCTCATAACACTGATCAACAATTACACTGACCATTGTTTGTTGTGATGTGCTTTGTGTCTCTTTTTGCCACTCATCTCCGATAGATGGGATTACTATTGTATACCGAGATCTTTTTTTAAATTTGCTGTATGCCGCACCGACACCGATAGGTCTTATGGCAACGATGGGATAGGAAAGGGCTAGGAGTGGGAAGGAAATGGCCCTGGCCTCAGCATTTTCCTAATGTGAAAATGGGAGCCAACGGAAAACCATCTTCAGGGTTGTCGAACAACCCACTACATCTCAAATGCTAGCTCACAGCTGCGCGCCCCTAACCGCACGACCAACTCGCCCAGTCGTACCAAGTATAACAGCCTGCCTGAATATTGGCGGGAAGTAGGTGGGGAGTGAGATAACTTTCTTCTTTAGCATGCCATTCCTCTGGTTCATAAATTTTCTGATACTACTGGTGCGTTACACACTGGTTCATCATAGCATTCGAGCTATTTAATCCCTACTCTGAGGCACTGATTGGAATGAGCAGTCTGCATATTTAACGGAATAATGGGCAGAGGAGTGTTCACGGCTGTCTGCAGCCTGGTCATTCCAACACTGGAACTTTGGACTGTTAGATCGGCACCGTAGTACTGTTCCTTAAAAGTGAGAAAATTTGCGGTGTTTCATTTGATTGAGTATTCTATATGACAACATTGCTTTTAATCGCTACATTCCTACTGACATTTTTGTAATGGCCTAAGTTGACTTCAGTTAGGAAAACCACAAAGACAGTTTTCTGAGAATGCCATAGCAAAGCACGGGTGCACCAGCCAGTGTTAAAATATAATAAAGAGGAGAAGTTTAAGGGGTAACTTTGTGACAACAATGGCTCTGTCACAAAGTAACCCCAGTGTTCTAAAATTGCCTTTTTTTAGTAATGTGGAGTCGGAAAACTATGTTCCACTATATAAAAGCAAGAATGACCATCTCTTGTTAAGATCTAATTGAGAACTAGTCGAAAATGGTCCTAATAATCTACGTTCTTGATTCAGGAAGTGTGGTATTTACCCCCTGAGCCAGGAAGAAGTGCTGAAGCACCTGTACAATAGGGCAATGGATGTAGAAGGTGATGCTGTGAAACAAGCTGTAAGCAAGTTTCACTGTGCACCTGAATCACAAAAGAGGTAAGGTAACAACCAATGGCTGAAAAAAGGAGAGATGTGCCTCACATTTCAACACTATAGATGAGATAGCTAGCTGTAATGGCAGGAACGGGAACTGTCGCTCAAAGAACTGTAAAGACACCCAAACAGAGGATTAAAGTAAAAATGACGATGATATCTGTACTGAATCAAAAGACAATTCAGTGCATGAAGAAGAATCTAATTCTGACTCTGAAGAACTTCCACTTTGTGAAAATCGTACCTTCAAATTCGATGACAAGCCTGTTGGAACGCACGTAATTGTAATATTCGAAGGCAAACACTATCAAGGAATCGTAATGAAAGTATACAAGTGAGGTGCAGTTGTCAGTGCAATAGACAGCACTGGGAAGTGGCTGGATATCAAGGATGAAGCCTAATACACAGATGACAAAATATGGTGTAAAATTAATCTAACCAACAAAGTGGAAAATTTGAAATCTATGACATTTCAGAACTCACAAAACACAGGACAACAGTTTGTAAACTATTATCTTTTGAATGATGCGAATATTTGAAGTGTTTATACCTGAAGGTTTAAAAAATATACAGTGTGTAATATTACCATGGTTGTGAAAGAAATTCTCCTTTTATATTTAGTCGAAGTCTTAAGTGACCACTTAATAATGGGGGTAACTTTGTGACACCTGCACCAAATGTGGAAATGCAATGGTAAAAAGATGGTGTCACAGGGTAACAATGTGACAAGTTGTTTTTTAAATACTGAGTGATTAAATACAAATACATGTCTAAAAATTCTTGCACAATATGAATAAAGGATGGAAGCATACGTAATATTATCCCGATTATATTGAAGAAATCACCAAAACTGTCACAAAGTAACCCCAGTTTACGGAAACTGAAAATAACAGAAAGCACGAGAATTATATCCTTTGACATAATCAACATATACACCAACATACGAATAGAGGAGTCTATTTAAAATCATAGGAAAAAATCTAAAAGAAAGCAATTAAACAAGAGAAACAGAAGAAATAATCACTTTTAAAAACAACCTTCTAATGTTACTTGCTTTACGTCCCACTAACTACTTTTACGTTTTTTGGAGATGCCAAGGTGCCGGAATTTACTCCCACAGGAGTTCTTTCTCATGCCCGTAAATCTACCAACACGAGGCTGACGTATTTGAGCACCTTCAAATACAACCAGACTGAGCCAGGATTGAACCTGCCAAGTTGGAGTCACAGGCCAGCGCCTCAACCGCCTGAGCCACTCAGCCCGGCAAAAACTACCTTAAACCAAAACATGTTCATGTTTAACAACAAAATATATTCACAAAGAGGAGGATTAACCATGGGGTCATCATTATCAGGAATAATAGCGAACATATTCTTAAAAAGCATTGAGAACGAACTCTTAACTGGCCAACATATCAAAGGAATAATGCATTGGAGCAGATAAGTGGATGATGTAATATGCGTGTATGAGGACATCACAAGTGCAGAAAATTTACTACGCACACTACTCTTTACACAATGCAATCAAGTTCACAATGGAACTGGAAAGAAATGGGGGAGGGGGGTCAACTTTCTGGACATCATGATCAGTAGAAATATAAACTATCTTACTAGATATACAGAAAACCATCTTAAACACACACAATAAACAACGATTCTAATCACACAACCTCACACAAGTTAGCACGACTGAACGCAATTTTTTTATTTTTTTTATTTGCTTTATGTCGCACTGACACAGATAGGTCTTATGGGGACGATGGGGCAGGAAAGGGCTAGAAGTGGGAAGGAAGTCACCGTGGCCTTAATTAAGGTACAGCCCCAGCATTTGCTTAGTGTGAAAATGGGAAACCACGGAAAACCATCTTCAGGGCTGCCAACAGTGGGGTTCGAACCCACAATCTCCCGAATACTGGATACTGGCCGCACTTAAGCGACTGCAGCTGTCGAGCTTGGTGAACGCAATCATAAACAGAGCAATAACTATACCAATGAGCAAAACCAATTTTAACAATGAAATACACATCGCGGTAGAAAAATAAGAAATGTTGATAAGACAGGCGCTGCCGGAACAGACAGGTCCATCTAGCATGAATTGAACAAATATTCTTAAGATCCCTCCCAAAGACCAAGCAACACATCAACGGGAACAATATTCATACAAGACTGTATCAAGTGTCTAGGATGTTCCTTCTCAATTAAGCACCAGCCTAAAACTAAGAAACAGCTTAATATTGTACTCTTGTCAATTCCTTGACGTTACATGAGACCCAAAGTCAAGACGCTAACGGTTTCATTCACAACAACGTTCTTGACCTGTCTACCTATAACAATCGGTTTTTTAAATCTCCACTTGTGCATGACAACACATTTAAATATTAGTTACGTCAAGAACATGAAAATGAAAATCATGGGTCAAATAAGCCCCAGTTTTAATATCATCCTTTCTCAAGACTTATGATAAAAAAGAAGATCCATTTCATTTTATTTTTGAACATTTTATGTTAACCAGAATAGAACTGCCAAGTTAAAACACATTTAATTTAAATTTACATTTTCTATCTTGGCCAACCTACAATCAACAATCAGTTCAAATCTCCACTTATTGTTGACGACACATCCTGTCAACAGACACGGTACGTCAAGAACATGATATGATATAGGGGTCACATAAACCCCGGTATGTAATCCTCTTTGCCAAAAAGAAGATCCATTTTAGTTTTGGACATTTTTACAAATTAGATAGATTAGGACCAAAAAACTTAACTGTATTAACTTATGTTACCTGTCGTAAGAGTTCATTAATGTTTGTATATATTGTATATATGTATATATTGGTTAAAAAGGTCCCAAACCTTGACCTAAAGGTTGTATACAGACTGAAGATGCCCAAAATAATGGATGAAACATGTACCTGACCTAAATAAGTCTACATAAAATCATGTAGATAATAACCACATTAAACGTGGAAAGTATTGAATAGGTGGTTTTTTATAAAATTATCCTTGATATCTATGCCTAACGTCATCTTCAATACGGAACAATAATGAGAGTTGTTACTTGTAATGAGGACTGTTGTCAAATCAGCAACTGGAGCAGTTATCGTGAGAGTATCCAGATCTGTGTTAATGGTCACTGTTGCGAAGAGCATTGTCCTGCTGTTTAACACTGTTGAGCTGTTGTTGTTTAGTTGTTCAATGTGTTTGACTGTGTGAATTACTGGACTGTCACTGGAAATGAACCAAGGAACAGTCATTGTGTGTTACGTAGCCACTAGCCTGTGTTCAAACCTAGTGGTCTGCACGCATCTGCTGTGTGGGGTGACTGAACTTGTGAGCACAAGTGAAAGGCCTGTCAATCAGTATTACTATCTCTCAGGTAATACCAACAAGCTGGACTAACTGCTGTGTGAAAAGAACAGAGACTTGTAAGAAGCCAACAATTAGTAAGTGTGGTCATTCACGGTTGAAGAGAACTGTGAATGTGTGCATTTACTGGGTCTTCCTGAAATTAGAGAAATAAAACAGACAGTATTTTATTTGTAACAATATATTAATATAAACACCCAAAAGATTAATCAATTTCTTTATGAATGGTACAAAAATATTGCTCATTGTGTCAGTTGGTGCATGCATTTCAGTGGGCATGGCAGACTGATAAGTAACAGCAACTCAATGGGGAAACTACCTCACTATTCATTTCCCTAGTATGCCCCTTCAATGACACCTAGACTATCTATGGCAGCTATTGGCGGAGCTGTGGAGGATCAAACCAGCCTCCGGGCTGAATACCCAATATACATACATCATATCATGAAATACCAATTTAAAAATATTGATAACTTACATTCTCCTTAAATTTCAAAGTAGGGTCCTAATGAATGACTATTAAAATACATATACACATACATACGTACTGTGTCCGACAAGGGCATGATCCATGTATTACAAGATATATGTCATGCTTTGAGAGAAATCCACTGGGGTTTGAAGCCTGGAGTATCAGCATACATCACCCAAGCCACACTTTGGATTAGGACAAAGAGAGAGCAAACCCGGGGAAAACCCTAGCGCAGGGAAGAACAGAGAAGAGGTTTTAACCAGAAAGTGAGCACTCAAGACAGCAGGGAGGGGGTATTATATTTAGTGAACCAACATTCCAACTGTACCATGGGACAATATGACCAACTACAATTTCTGTGCTTGTATTTACATTATCTTCTCACCACATCTTACTTACTTATTCCTTGACGCTACGGTCCTTGCAGAACCTTGGTCTCTGCAACAATCTTCTTCCAAAGGTCTCTGTCGATTGCCTTGGTCCTCCATCTCCGGACTCCCATGGTACGTAGATCAGCCTCCACCTCTTCTATCCATCGCTTTCTTGGTCTACCACTACATCATCTTCCACCTGGATGCCCCTCCAGCACTTTCTTAGGTTCTCTTGTAGTCTCCATTCGATGGACATGTCCTAGCCAACGCACTCTAGCAGTCTTCATCAAAGATACTATATCCTGCTCTTGGTACAGGCCTCTAAGCTCCTGATTAGATCTAATACACCATCCCAGTTCAGTTTTAACTGGCCCAAAAATCTTCCTCAATACCTTTCTTTCCCATGTCATTAATCTATATTCTTCTGTTTTATTTAATACCCAGGTCTCAGCTCCATATGTGACCACTGGTCTAATGAATGGTCTTATAAATGGTCAACTTAGCTTTCCTGCATATTTGTTTATTTCTTAATGTTGGAATTAAGGCAGCATAGCATCGATTTCCTGCAGCCAGTCTAGAGTTTATTTCCTTTTTTTGTTTCATTTTGTGAAGTAATCAGAGAGCCTAGATATCTAAATTCCTGTACCCCTTCAAAACAGTGCAAGACAGCAGAAATATTATGATGCTTTCACGACAATGTTTAACAAATCAATATGGTTATTTGCTGATGACATTCTGCTGTTAGGTGAAAATGAAGGGGAAGTTCAAGAACAGCCAAATACATGGAATGAATGGAATGAAGTGATTGACAAACAAGGAAGGAAATTTTTTAAAAAAAAATGCAAAACTGCTGTCATTACACGAGGATCAAAGAACGGAAGAAGAGTGCAGTCAGCTGCAAGGTTTCACCAGAGTGATTGCTATGGAGTAAGGAAGTGTGTCATAAAATGCAAGGAAATCACATACAAGAACTTTGCACTTTGAACTTGGATAATGACCAAAGTAGAGGAAAGTAAAATTCAGGTAAGTGAGATGAAAATCATAAGTAGGCCAAACATTTGTTTTTTTTACAATTGGATTTATGTTGCACTGACACAGATAGGTCTTATGTTGATGATGGGAAAGGAAAGGGCTAGGAGTGGGAAGGAAGCGGCCGTGGCCTTAATTAAGGTACAGCCCCAGCATTTGCCTGGTGTGAAAATGAGAAAACATGGAAAATTAGGCTAAGTTCATACAAAGTGCTGACCCCAGATAACTGGGAAAAGGCCAGAAAGAAGAGGAGAGAGTAGTTGTTAGGTATTCCTCCCGGTGGCTGGGTGGATCCTCAAATAAATTCTGCTCTTAATTTTTAAGGCACAATAAAAAGCACAGTTAGTATAATGCTCGCTTGGAGGTTTATGAAAGAGGTATTCCATATTTTAACA
The DNA here is from genome assembly GCF_040414725.1 of Anabrus simplex. NCBI lineage: Eukaryota > Metazoa > Arthropoda > Insecta > Orthoptera > Tettigoniidae > Anabrus > Anabrus simplex. The sequence goes on along the minus strand of NC_090265.1, from coordinate 416,054,122 downwards.
CTTCATTATTAATTATGATTTCTCCATTATTTTAACAAATATTTCCAATGAGTGGAGAAGTATTTCTCTCACCTGTAGCAAAGAAGAGTATGCAGTTTTTGGGTTTGCCATACCTTATTGCTAGATCTAAGAAACAATGTTAGGTTTTGGTCTATCTAATCAATACACATCACTTTACACGTGAAAAACTATTTAATTAAAAAACATATTAAATATTAGGGACATGTTTCGTCTCTGTTTGAGACTTCATCAGCCATAAAATCACGCGGTAGATTACAACACTCAATGTTCAGAAATTGAAACAAATGGAAGAACCCAATACCTTTTCAAGGATTATTTGAGAAACGCAAACACACACACACACACACACACACACACACACACACACACACACACACACACACACACACACACACACACACATTATTTACACAAAATGATCTCACTTCTTGCAAAAACTTTTGCTGTCTTCAATGTTAAAATTGAAAAGTACTTGCTAGATGTCACCACCATTGCTGTTTGCACTCCACTCAATGCTCTGGAGAGAGAGAGAGAGAGAGAGAGCTGTACAGTAAAGTATTTGGTATGGACACATGAAAAGAATGGGAGGAACAAGGATCCTCTTTCTTGCAATTTGCTTTACGACATAGAAAGGTCTTACGGCGATGATGGGATAGGAAAGGGCTAAGAGTGGAAAGGAAGCAGCCATGGCCTTAAGATAAAGCCGCAGCATTTGCCCGGTGTGAAAAGGAAAACCATCTTCAGGGTTGCCGACAGTGAGGTTCGAACCATCTCCCGAATGCAAACTCACTGCTGCGTGACCCTAACCACACGGCCACTTGCTTGGTAACAGGGATCCCGAAGTCTATGCTTGAATTGGGGATTGGAGGGAAAAGACCTACATGTACAACCAGGAAACAATGGAGACAAAAAACTGAACAAGACCTAATGAAGAGATTAGAAAAAATTCAAGACTTCTTTGATGAAGAATGGTGGAAAGACAGATAGAGATGGAGATCATTGACCCTAACCCAATCTAAGATCAAATTAGACACGGAGAATATTGATGATGATAGATTTATAATCTAATATTGTACTATCTTGAAAATGATTGAACACTTCTCTTTTGATTGATATGCAGTCAGTACAATGTTTGATAAATAAGTTTGAGTATTGTGATGAAACAAAGACCATGTCCAAACAACTGATATAAAATGCTTAATTTTTTTCACAGCATACCTACTTTTAAGGGTACGAGGCACGTATTTTCCTCTGACATGCTTCAAGTTTTCTTTTGTTACATGGCCCTCCTTATGACAGAGCAAATAGTTAGCAGTGTATGCATTAACCAAAGGTACAGGAACCAGCAGTAACATGGTCAAATTTGAGCCTGATCTGTCAAGTAGTTTCAACATGAAAGAAAGACAAGATAAATATTATATAGTAGTAAGTACTGCTGGAAGTACAGTGAAATTTGTTTTAAAGACACCCCTCTCAGTGACTAATTTTTTCACCAATTTAAAACTCCATAAAGGCAATGTATTTTGTACATCTCTTTATGGACCACCTCTCTTTCCGATCAATGACCAGAAATTTTCTTGGTCTGATCTCTTTTAAAAGACCATTTATAGTGTTAAATCTACTGAGTATGTATTTAATAGTGAAACACTGTCTGTCTGCCTTCAGAAACAACATGGCAGCCATGGTGTTAAAACACATGTTCTGGCCAGCATTGTATGGCTATGTGTTTAAATTGTTTCAATCAGCACGTCAATATTCTACTAGTTTGGGATAAAATAGTGTGCAGTAGTGTCAGCTGTGTAGGCACAAAGCTGCCAGTACAGGAAAAATGTTGCTACAGGAAGTGTTGCATAACATCAAACTGTACAAAAATTGGTTTCGATGAAAGATTGTGTAGATGATGAACGCACCAACAGCCTTTTCAATTCACTTACAGGAAGTCTGGAATATTATTATTAAAATAATTACAATACAAAATGTGCTAAAATGAAGCAGGGTTCAATTTATTACAATTGACACAATTGGAAAGTCAACTACTCGATTAGTTTGGACAAGAGCGAAACAGTGGTGATGACAAGAGGAGAAAGAGAAGGAAAAGGAATTGTTGCTATCAGAGGTTGTTGAATACATCAAGTAGTTGGAAAGTGAAATAATGCAAGATTGGATATGGAGATCAGCAGAAGGGTACAAGTGGAAAATACGTTCTACCAGAATGTAAGGAACCTGGTATGGAAAAGAGAAGTTACCTTTGAAATGTAGAGAAAGTGTACAAGATGTACTATACTCCTGTATTAACATATGCATCACAGACTTGGACTATAAGCAAGAAATGAGAGTCAAATTCAGGCCAGTGAGATGAAGTTCCTGAGGAGTATGGTAGAGAAGACAAGGGGAGAGAGAATAAGAAATGTTGAGGTCAGAAAAGAGATAGGGGTAGAAAAAGTGATAAGATGGAGAAGAATAAATTGAGATGGTTTGGACATGTTATGAGGAGGGTGGAGGTAAGGATACTAAAATACATGTTGGAGGCTTAGAGTGAAGAAAAGAGGGTAAGGAGGAGGCCCAGAGCAGATGGATGGACTCTGTCAAGGATAGTATAAGAAAAAGAAGATTGGACTGGAATACAATTACTGAACTGGAGTGGTGGAAGGAGAGGCAATGGTGGAAAAGTACCATCAACACCCTAACCTGGCAGGAGCTGGACAAGGGGAAATGAAAATGATGATTAATATTACTACCAAAAATTATTTTAAAATGTCTACCCCTGTCAAGAGACCACCCCTTTAGAATGCATTTTTGTTTCTTTCTTCCATGAAACTGTTGCTGGTCACTCAATACAGGTTTCACCGAATGAGTTGCTTTTTTCTGAAAATTCAGTTTGTGTACTTTGAGAATAGGTCAGTTAAAACAATAAGTAAAATCACAATACCAAGGCCGTAATCTATCACATTTTTTGTTCATAGTTTACATGAATCGTACTGAAAAGTATAAAGTGGCAGGGAGGGATTTAAGTAGGTAGAAATGAAGTAAGCCTATGCCGACGATTTTTTCTTAATGGCAGATTGTGTGGAAAGCCTGCAATATAATATCTTGGAACTTGAAAATAGGTGCAGTGAGTATGATACGAAAATAAGCATTTCCCAGACTAAAGTGAAATCAGTAGGGAAGAAACCTAAGAGAACTGAATGCCAGGTTGTAAATACAAAACTGGAATAGGTAGATATTTGCAAGTATTTAGGATGTGTATTCTTCCAGAATGGCAGTATAGTGAGATTTAATCAAGGTGCACCAAAGCTAATGCAGTGAGCTCGGAGTTGCAATCAACAGTATTCTGTATGGAAATAAAGTTGGCTCCCACACAAAACTATCTTTACGCCGATCTGTTTTCTGATCAACTTTGCTGTATGGCAGCGAAAGCTCGGTAGACTCAGGATATCTCATTCATAAGTTGAAAGTAACAGACATGTATAGTAGCAAGAAAAGTTGCTGGTACAAACAGGTGGGAACCACAGCAAAAGGGTACTCTGAATGAGGAGATAAAGGGTAATGGATGGATGAAGTGGTATGCATAAACTGACTTTGGTGGTAGGGTCATGTGAGCCGAATGAAGGAGGATAGGTTACGTAGGAGAACATTGCACTGTCATGGAGGGGAAGAGAAGTAGAGGAAGACCATGACAACAATGGTTAGACTCAGGTTTTAATCATCTAAGGATGAGAGATGTGGAAAGAAGAAAGGCCATGTAGCAGATAGAGGTTGTGGAGGCAATAGATTAATACAGATAGGCTTGCAGACTGAATGCTGGAAGCCATAACAATCTATAAAGAAGATTTATGTATGTTAATTATATGTTATACCCAGTGTCCCAGGAGGAACAGTCAATATTCAGGGATATAACAGGAATGGCCATATGCCCTATTCTGAATGGTTTCCAAGATAGAACTCATTTAATGTACAATTATGTTTGGGCCAGTGGTGGGCACGTCTCTTTGACGTGGTGCTGAACGTGGAACTCTGGACGTGATGTTGATAAAACCAGATGAGCTCTATAGAGAAACCGAAGTAATAGATAGTATTAGTGATCATGAAGCTGTTTTGGGGTTGTTAAAATTAAATGTGATAGAAAGAAAAGTCTTAAAAGTAGGACTATTAGGCAGTACCATATGGCTGATAAAGCAGGCATGAGGGAGTTTTCAAAAAGTAACTATGATCGGTGGAAAACAGTAAATAAAAATGTAAACAGACTCTGGGATGGGTTTAAAGCAGTCATTGAGGTTTTTTTTTTTTTTTTTTTTTTTTTTTTTTTTTTTTTTTTGCAAGTTGCTTTATGTCGCACCGACACAGTTAGGTCTTATGGCTACGATGGGATGGGAAAGGGCTAGGGCTAGGAGTGGGAAGGAAGCAACCGTGGCCTTAATTAAGGTATAGCCCCAGCATTTGCCTGCTGTGAAAATGGGAAACTACGGAAAACCATCTTCAGGGCTGCCGACAGCGGGGTTCGAACCCACTATCTCCCAAATACTGGATACTGGCCGCATTTAAGCGACTGCAGTTACCAGCTCGATGTTTAGGAATTTGAAAACAGGTTTGTACCTGTAAAGGTGGTAAGGAATGGTAAAGACCCACCTTATTATAATAGAGAAGAGACTAAGAAGAAGGTGCAGACTGGAAAGAAATAAGAGTTAGAAAAGGCTGTGGAAGGAGAAAATGAAGGAACTTACTAGGAAATTGAATATAGCAAAGAAGTCAGCTAAGGATAACATATGCCAGGCTGAGTGGCTCAGACGGTTAAGGCGCTGGCCTTCTGACCCCAACTTGGCAGGTTCGATCCTGGCTCAGTCCGGTGGTATTTGAAGGTGCTCAAATACGTCAGCCTCGTGTCGGTAGATTTACTAGCACGTAAAAGAACTCCTGCGGGACTAAATTCCAGCACCTTGGCGTCTCCGAAAACCGTAAAAGAGTAGTTAGTGGGACATAAAAGGATAACATGATAGCAAGCATAATTGGCAGTCATACAAATTTTAGTGAAAAATGGAAGGGTATGTATAGGTACTTTAAGGCAGAAACAGGTTCCAAGAAGGACATTCCAGGAATAATTAATGAACAAGGGGAGTGTGTATGGGAGGATCTTCAAAATACAGAAATAATCAGACAGCAGTTTTAAGAAAACGTATTTTAACATACATCATTCATGTACATATAGTAATGTTAACTTTTTAATTATTATATCAGTTATTGTAGATGATTATTTAAACTAGAACATTTGTAATGACTATGTTTTCACCCATACCATGTAACATTCTTATTGTGATGTTTTAATTGTATGTTATGATTGTCAGCTGAAGATGACCTTCACAAGGTCGAAACCGGTACTGGAGAACAATAATATATAAATATATGTATTGATTAGGTGGAAGCTTCAAATCTTCATATTTGTAACGATTGACCTGTCTAGAGCATTTGATAGGGTGGATCATGGGAGACTACTGGCAAAAATGAGTGCAATTGGACTAGACAAAAGAGTGACTGAATGGGTTGCTGTATTTCTTGAATACAGATCTCAGAGAATTAGAGTAGGCGAAGCTTTATCTGACCCTGTAACAATTAAGAAGGGAATTCTTCCAGGCAGTATTATTGGACCTTTATGTTTTCTTATATATATGTATATAAATGATATATATATATATAAATGATATCAGTAAAGAAGTGGAATCAGAGATAAGGCTTTTTGCAGATGATGTAATTCTGTATAGAGTAATAAATAAGTTACAAGATTGTGAGCAACTGCAAAATGGCCTCGATAATGTTGTGAGATGGACAGTACGCAATGGTATGATGACAAACCAGGGTTAAAAGTCAGGTTGTGAATATCACAAATAGGAAAGTCTTCTCAGTTTTAATTACTGCATTGATGGGGTGAAAGTTCCTTATGGGGATTACTGTAAGTACCTAGGTGTTAATATATGGAAAGATCTTCATTGGGGTAATCACATGAATGAGATTGTAAATAAAGGGTACAGATCTCTGCACATGGTTACGAGGGTGTTTAGGGGTTGTAGTGAGGATGTAAAGGAGAGGGCATATAAGTCTCTGGTGAGACCCCAACTAGAGTATGGTTCCAGTGCACGGGACCCCTCACCAGGATTATTTGATTCAAGAACTGGAAAAAATCCAAAGAAAAACAGCTTGATTTGTTCTGGGTGATTTCAGAAAAAGACCAGCGTTACAAAAATTTGGGCTGGGATGACTTGGGAGAAAGATGATGAGCTGCTCAACTAAGTGGTATGTTACATATGATATAAATCATTTTGAATCCGTATTGATGATATATGACTTTATATAATAACAATAAGGTATTTTATTATTTTATCCACTTAATCAATACATTAAACACAGACAATTAGGACCTTGTCCTTGTTAAATTATTAGTTGACATGTTATTTAAAATATTGTACATGTTTTGCCTTAATTTTGCAGGCATCATCAGCCATGATTTGACCTTAAAATAAAATCAGGAACCTGATTGACTTATGAACTAATGTTAAAATAGGACTATAGCTCATTCCATGTTAAAACAGTATTATCATTATGGACCTACAACAAGTGAACACCCCCCCCCCCCTCTGAGACACCCATAATTCCTTGCGATTAAGGGAAATTATACTGTACTTTGCGAGGTATTATGAAAGACAGATAAAAAGGATGGGGCTTTTTTGCCCTGAGTTATTAAAATAACCACATAACATTTTTTTTCATAAATATATTCGTAGGGAGGAAGCACATTGTCAGGAACAGCCATCGCTTCGTTGCCTTCCTTCATTTTCCTTGTTCTGCATTGCTCTGGTACAAACATCGTATAGTCCCTCACTCTGTGAACCGCCGGCAGCTCACTTCTGTAGTTACGTCATCTACAGTATTTATTTGTTGCGTGTGTGTTTTTAGGCTTTAAATCAGTGCGTACTTGTCTTGTCTTGAATCAAAGTTGGTTGTCTATTGTATAGTATTTGTGCATGTTCTATTATTTTCGTACTGTACAGAAGTTGTCACTGAATATTCTGGTGTTGCGGTGTGCAGAGATATGTCATGGCATAACTTGTACTGATTTTTAAAAAAATGCTGTGTGTTTTATTTGTGCTTGGTTTTGTTATTTAGCGGTTCTTCCTTAAGCGCATTTTAATTTTACCACTTCTTTTTACGAACGCATTTATTTTTCACTACTGTTTTTGCAAGCGATACGACAGTATAGTAGTACCCTGCATTGCCTGGGGAAATTTATTAAATGCAATTAAATGTATCGCTCACCCCTCGAGCCCATAAATATTTTTTGTATTCTCTCCCCAATTTGCATTACATTTCAATGATGAGTTTTTTTATGCGATATAGTTTACCTCTGGTTCTGTACAAACCAAAAATAGCCCCTTTAGTTCATAAAAATAATTTTCAGCTTAGTTTCTTCTGCCTTTTACCTTGAACACAAGTTTACTTTATGTGGGATTCACACTGTATCTTTTACTACGTCTGTATGTAAATTATATGTTAGGTATTAATCGTGAATAAAAATGTTTAAAATAAAATAAAAAACCTTAAATACCGAATTTTACAAATTTATGTGCCGCCGTTTTCCATTGGTGGTGTTGAGTAGAGCCGTTGGATATGGCAACACTGTTGTCGTAAGAGCAACACTGCTTTCTTAACATGGAATTAACTATATATTAGAAAGAATCTTAAAAGATCATGAATAAGAATTAACATGTGGTAAAACACTATTAAACTGATAGCTTTACAAGACTTGTAACTATGAGTAAAGTGAATAGTGCAACAGTTGATTGTGAACTTATGATTTAAGGAAGTTGATATATAGTAATATATAACTAGCAAGTGGTTGATAATGGAGAAACATTCCGAATTATCAAATCAAATGTCGTTTTGTTAAACATGATGATAAACATTAACAATTTAAAATGTCGTTGAATGGTAGTCTTGTGACTGATGAATAATCAGTTGGATGCGTAAGATAAATGTCATTAGCATATGGTATAATATTTTCACTTTAATGAGGAATACCACTGCACACAACACAGTTTCTGTTAGGCATGTAAATGAGCGAATGATGTGGGTAGATTTGGCAGTTGGAGGAATTACGACGAGAATTGTCTCAGTGTATTCACCATGTGAGGGTGCAGATGAGGATGAAGTTGACAAGTTTTATGAAGCATTGAGTGACATCATGGTCAGGGTCAACAGCAAGGATAGAATAGTACTAATGGGCGATTTCAATGCGAGAGTTGGAAATAGAGTTGCAGGATACGAAAGGGTGATTGGTAAATGTGGAGAAAGTTAATGGGAATGGTAAGCGTTTGCTGGACTTCTGTGCTAGTATGGGTTTAGCAGTGACGAATACATTCTTCAAGCATAAGGCTATTTACCGCTACACATGGGAGGCTTGGGGTACCAGATCCATAATAGACTATATCTTAACAGACTTCGAATTCAGGAAATCTGTTAGGAATGTACGAGTTTTGGGGGGATATTTCAATGATACCACTATCTGATCTGTAGTGAACTAAGTATCTCTAGACCTAGGGTAGAGAAAGTGAAATCTGTCTGCAAACGAATAAGGGTTGAAAATCTCCAGGACGAGGAAATTAGACAGAAGCACATGGATATAATTAGTGAGAAGTTTCGAACAGTAGATAGTAAGCAGGTTCAGGATATAGAAAGAGACTGGGTGGCATACGGGGATGCTGTAGTAGAAACAGCAAGGAAATGCCTAGGAACAATTATGTGTAAAGATGAGGAAAAAAGCAAACATCTTGGTGGAATGATGAAGTGAGAGCAGCTTGTAAACGTAAAAAGAAGGCTTATCAGAAAAGGATCCAAACAAGAGCAAAGGCAGACAGGGATTTGTATGTAGATGAAGAAAAACAGAGAGAAACAAATAGTTATTGAATCCAATAAGAAGTCATGGGAAGGTTTTGGTAATAACCTGGAAAGGCTAGGTCAAGCAGCAGGGAAACCTTTCTGGACAGTAATAAAGAATCTTACGAAGGGAGGGAAAAAGAAAATGAACAGTGTTTTGAGTAATTCAGGTGAACTCATAATAGATCCTAGGGAATCACGGGAAAGGTGGAGGGAATATTTTGAACATCTTTTCAGCGTAAAAGGAAATCTTCCTGGTGGTGTTGTGAACAGCCAAGCTTATGGGGAGGAGGAAAATGATGCTGGTGAAATTACGCTTGAGGAAGTGGAAAATATGGTAAATAAGCACCATTGTCATAAGCAGCAGGAATAGATGAAATTAGACCTGAAATGGTAAAGTATAGTGGGAAGAGTGTTGGTAAGGTACCTTCAGATTGGACAAAAGCAGAAATTGCACGTATTTATAAGCAAGGGAACAGGAAGGATTGCAACAACTATCGAGGTATCTCATTGATTAGTATACCAGGCAAAGTATTCACTGGCATCTTGGAAGAAAGGGCGCGAACAGTAGTTGATAGGAAGTTGGATGAAAATCAGTGTGGTTTCAGACCACAGAGGGGCTGCCAGGATCAGATTTTCAGTATGCGCCAAGTAATTGAAAAATGCTACGAGAGGCAGTTGTGTTTATGTTTCGTAGATCTAGAGAAAGCACATGGCAGGGTACCGAGGGAAAAGATGTTCTCCATACTGAGGGACTATGGAATTAAAGGTAGATTATTAAAATCAATCAAAGGCATTTATATTGACAATTGGGCTTCAGTGAGAATTGATGGTAGAATGAGTTCTTGGTTCACCTTTGCTGTTCGTAGTTTACATGGATCATTTGCTGAAAGGTATAAATTGGCAGGGAGGGATTCAGTTAGGTGGAAATATAGTAAGCAGTCTGGCCTATGCAGATGACTTGGTCTTAATGGCAGATTGTGCCGAAAGCCAGCAGTCTAATATCTTGGAACTTGAAAATAGGTGCAATGAGTACAGTATGAACTAAAGTATCAAAGACTAAATTGATGTCAGTACGTAAGAAATTCAACAGAACTGAATGTCCCATTGGTGATACAAAGCTAGAACAGGTCAATAATTTCAAGTATTTAGGTTGTGTGCTCTCCCAGGATAGTAATATAGTGAGATTGAATCAAGGTGTAGTAAAGCTAATGCAGTGAGCTCGCAGTTGCGATCAACAGTATTCTGTAAGAAGGAAGGCAGCTCCCAGACGAAACTATCTTTACATCGGTCTGTTTTCAGACCAACTTCGCTTTACGGGAGCGAAAGCTGGGTGGACTCAGGATATCTTATTCATAAGTTAGAAGTAACAGACATGAAAGTAGCGAGAAGGATTGCTGGTACAAACAGGTTGGAACAATGGCAGGAGGGAACTCTGAATGAAGACATAAAGGCTAATTTAGGAATGAACTTGATGGATGAAGCTGTATGCATAAAATGGCTTCGGTTGTTGGGTCATGTGAGGCGAATGGAGGAGGATAAGTTGCCTAGAAGAATAATGGACTCTGTTATGGAGGGTAAGAGAATTAGAGGGAGACTAAGACGACGATGGTTAGATTCAGTTTCTAACGATATAAAAATACGAGGTATAGAACTAAATGGGGCCACAGCACTAGTTGCAAATATAGGATTGTGGTCAAGTTAGTAAATTCAGAGGCTTGCAGACTGAATGCTGAAAGGCATAACAGTCTTTAATGATAACGTATGTATGTATGTATGTATGTATGTATGTATGTATGTATGTATGTATGTATGTATAATGATGTGAAAGCTGGTAGCTCTTAGTTGATACTCAACATTGATACTGGACTCCTTTAGACCATCTCATTTGATGTGATATTTTGGCATTCTACAAATTGCAGGTTTTGTTGACATGCTGGTCAAACGGGGCGATGCTAAAGTTGTATGTAGATAAGCATGTTGATGGTTGATTCTAAGGTGAAGTCTGTATGCTAATGACATTTATCTTACGCATACAAATGATTATTCATCAGTCATAAGACTACCATTCAACGACATTTTAAATTGTTAATGTTTATCATCCCGTTTTAACAAAATGACATTTGATTTGATAATTCGGAATGTTTCTCCGTTATCAACCTCTTGCTAGTTAAATATTACTATATATCAACTTCCTTAAATCACAAGTTCACAATCAACTGTTGGACCATTGACTTTACTCATAGTTACAAGTCTTGTAAAGCTATCAAGTTAATATTTACCACATGTTAATTCTTATTCATGACCTTTTAAGATTATTTCTATTAGGCCTATAGTCCTATCTTAACATTAGTTCATAAGTCAATCAGGAGCCTGATTTTATTTTAAGGTCAAATCATGGCTGATGATGCCTGCAAAATTAAGGCGAAACATGTACCATATTTTAAATAACATGTTAAAGAATAATTTAAAAAGGACAAGATCTTAATTATCTGCGTTTAATGTATTGATTAGGTGGATAAAATAACTTACTGTTACATTCCGAGCTGTCAGCGGAGAGATGGCGTGGAATGACATCAGTATTACATGATACAAATCTCATGTTATGGTCCGTATTGAAAAGTACTTAAAGTCAAAGAATAACACTAGATTATAAATTCCACCTATTCAATACATAAACGTTTTTTATTTAAATTTTAGAAATAGATCCTAACATATTAGAATACAGGGACATGTTTCGCCCGTAATATTACATTCGTAATAATCTATAATAAGGACTAATTGTAAGACTTTGTCATAAAAGTACTCATAACTACTGTCTTCCACTTGCTTTAGACATTTGTACCTACAAGAATATCCCCTTGTTTATATTTTTAGACCTTCGTTAAAATCTACGAATAAGAACAATCAGGATCCTGATTATTTCATGCTTTCAAGTATGAGATTTTTAGGCTGATGATGCCATCATTACGGGCAAAACATGTCCCTGTATTCTAATATGTTAAGATCTATTTCTAAAATTTAAATAAAAAACTTTTATGTATTGAACAGGTGGAATTTATAATCTAGTATTATTCTTTGACTTTAATGACATCAGTAGACGAATAAGTTTGAGTGGTGTCTTTAAAAGTACGAAAGATCACAATATGAAGATAAAGTTGGAATTCAAGACGACAAATTGGGGCAAATATTCATTTATAGGAAGGAGAGTTAGGGATTGGAATAACTTACCAAGGGATATGTTCAATAAATTTCCAATTTCTTTGAAATCATTAAGAAAAGGCTAGGAGAACAACAGATAGGGAATCTGCCACCTGGGCAACTGCCCTAAATGCAGATCAGTATTTGCATTCATTGCAGTATTAAAATACAGGAAACTTGGTGTTTTTACAGATTGGGTCTGTTCTCAGACATTTATTAACAAGTACATACCAAGCAAAAGTAAGCTTGACATATATTAATACCTTTTAAAAACATTCCTCTTCTAATGTTAAAAAAAATGAAACCCACCATCTCCTGCACACAAGGTTATATCGTGTATATCCATATTGCAGCGACCGTACTCTGCATTATTAACTACCATGTTTTCAGAAATGCATGAAATAAAAGAATGAACAATTAAGCCTGTTGGTAAAATTTTCTATCCATAAAGAATGGTGATAAATCAATTAAATCATATAAGAAGTTGTTTCTGTAATATGCACATTGCACATAAATATTGTAACACAGCATGCATAATGGTTACCAAACAAGCAATGAAGTCCATATGACCTATTAGTTCCACACACATTGGTAATGGAATTACTGTGACAACAACCTGGCACATAAGGCCACTGTCAAATGTTTTAACAACAACAGTATCAGCAGAGAATGCTTCTTTTGTAATTACAGTAATAGACCTACAACTCACCACTGATCCCATACATAACATATTTCATTGCCAAATAAGTTTCATACTGTGCATGCACTAAGACTACTCAATATAGGTGTTCTTAATATTTAAAAACATTTAGCATATTAGTGAGAGCAGCTAGCAGACTACTGACTTGTTGACATAAATAACCCTGATTGGCTATAACAAACTATTCTGATACCATTTCGCCCAATATTTTCCTGCAGTATGCTGCCATATATCTTCCCTATGTTAACAAGAACATAAATTAACCATGTATTATAGTTCTAGAATTTCTCAGTTCTTGGTACATACCAAAAACAAGGTCCTGGTAATCCTATCGTCCCAAAAGAGTTGATTTTCATCCATATTTTTATCCACTCTGCGGCATTTTCTTGTCCACGCAGCTTGGAACACTGACCAAAGGAATTGCTGTACTCGATCCTATTCCACTAACTGTATATTGATGAGATAGCTTTCACCCAATACAAAGTCACCTACTGCTGAAATTTCATACAAATCATATCAGTTCATGTCAAAGTAATTTTATTCCTGCTTCAAAATTATGCTTAATTTCTGGCTGAATATGTGTGTATATATATATATATATATATTTTCTAATACAGCAATTAATTTTCAGATCATTCTAAAATAATGGTATACAACCATATTAGACCTTCACAGATAATGAAAGAATAAAATGTAGGCTACAAATCAGTCACACAGTTCTACGTTGAAATATAGTACTTTAATAATATAAGCCGATGTAACCATTACTTCCACTTAAAGAGCTAATAATATGGTGATTTGAGCTAAATGGCCTACCTACTAATGTACAATCTTCCTTGCTCTCAACAGTCTGGATTACTGGTACATTCATGGATGTTGTTTCTTACAAACCAAGGCATTCAGAGGGAACACTAAATGTACCGGCTATATTACTTACCGCTTTGTCCGATTTCACCTGCTTGTAATGTAAGACGTCTTGCATAAACTAATACACGTCACTATTATTGAGAACTACTCCAAACAATTAGTCTGATAACCAGACTTAGATTTTAAAATAGAGGCCTACCAGGGTTGTATTAATACTCATATTTTCTCAAAATCAAAAGTATTTCTATATATTTACAAAGCTTTTTTTACAGGAAATTCATAATTTCAACAATAGAGGGATCAGCAATTATCAGGTATAAGTTACCATTAACTCCTCTAATATCACTGCTTACTAATTGGTACTATCATGGGTTCATTTTCATCTTGATTATTCGTTTTTGAAGCCCATTGTTTCTTATTAATAAGCATTATGACCATAAGTACAGGTAAATGAAGAAGAGAGAATCGAAACAATTTTCGAGCACTTTTGCTATCAGAATTCTGATTAAACTGCCAAGCTAAGTAAGTAAAATATACATTAAGGGGGATGGATTCCAAAGCAAACCACCATGTTGTGACATCAAACACAGGTGCCATACAAGATAACAATAGAATACCAGCTGTGTATCGCAGTGCTGTTCTTCGACAGAGTCCTGGGTTAGTAACAGACATCATACGATACCCAGCACGTGAATAATCAGGACGAAGGTTCCATGACAGCGCATTGAAATGAGGAAATTGCCAAGCATAGAGAATGCCGGCTATAATCCAAGCACCAGGACCTAGAGAGTTTGCACAGCTTGCCCAACCCATCAGAGGAGGTATTGCTCCAACAACAGCTCCAACCCATGTATTTAAAATACTAATTCGTTTTAGTGGGGTGTAAATTGATGTATAGAGAATGAGGTTAGTTGCACCAAGAGCAGCTGTAAGTCCATTTACACACCAGTAGAGAGTTGATATTCCTGCAAGAGCACAAACTGTAGCAAATGTCACTGCATGAAGAGGTGTAAGTAAACCTCGGACCAATACTCTGTTTTTAGTCCTGTCCATCTGCGAATCAAATGGTACTTCAAAGAACTGGTTGATGGCATTTGCAGAACACGAAATTAGCCCTGTACCTGCTGAACACAGAAGGAACGTAGACAAGTCAAATGGAGCTGGAGCTAAAGCATAACCTGCCATTGAAGTCATGACAACCAAGGATGTAAGTCTACTTTTTGAAAGCATGAGATAATGGTGAGGTAGCTTTGCATAATCAATGGTTATCTCCTTCCATTCTTGATCATCTGATGCATTCTTTTGATTTGTGTGAGATGGCTTTGTAGCTTTGCTGGCTGCAGTTTCTATTGGGGAATGACTGAACGTAGGGTTCTTGGCAGACACTTCTCCACGAAATGTTGCTGACTCCGATGCTTTTGCTACGAGTGGCGGAAGAGACGAACGAGGGCCACTCCTTGAATGATGTTCGGCGAAACAAACTAGACTGTAACGGTAGCGATGAGATCGATAATATAACCTCCATAATGCTGGAGTTACAAAGCTGAAAGTCATCATACAAACTAATCATTCAGGGAGAATGTACACAGGCACTGTACATGCAGGTTTAATCCCATCGCCATTGAGTACACTTGTGAAAGAATAATTTTTACATTCCTATTAGTTCACTACATACTTCTTGAGATTATATATTCAACGTCACGTCTGTTTTAGCACTTAAAAAGCAGTTTCTTCCTTCGCACGTCCCTTGGTGCATCACTAACATTGCGCGCTCTCGAGGGTCGATCACTGGCAGGGTGTCAGGTTTAACCTTAACAACGCACGACTTCAAGAGTACTAAAAAATCACGACATGGTCATGCCAAGATAAACTCGATGAGACTACGGTCACTCCATAGTCATCGCTATCTGACCTCCACAGAAGATAGTCTGACCTTTGAGACATCATTTGAGCGCAGTTCAAGTATGAACTTGAGCTAAACCATTGGGATCGGACACCGCGATTTTCATGTCCCCCCATGAGGCGACGGCTCTGTTTCAACGAGTTTTGGGATCAACAGAATATGTTGGGATCATCGCGCCATATTTCCACCAATCCAGCAAATAAATCCACAGAGTAAATGAAGTCTGTGCAAGTAGCGTACGCTCAACGAGCTAGAATAACATAATAATAAAGATTTTACTGCAGCCAATGGCCATTAAAATATGTTTACATGACTAATTACATCAAACAGAATTTGGTTAGTCCCATCTGTCTTTTAGTACACGTCATCACATGATATAAGTCGCAAGTTTTCTCGCACAGAACACATATACATTCCTTTCTCGGGGTGTGGAAAGTTTTGTTAGCACACACACGATGATGAAAACCGTGTGTTGCTAATCTAGTCACTATGTGCCTGAGTTCATAGATTGCCTTCATCCAATCCGTACTGGTCATAGCCTCTGTGGTGTAAAATGTTTCCCATATATCTCCCTTCTTGGTTCGCAGCTCTGTTTGTAACTGGTTGAATGCATCTGTAGACGGCAATATTAGTTTGTGACGTAGTTCTTCTGTATAGAAGAGTTCTCTTGTCAGCTCGTAACATAGTCTTGAAGGAGTGAATTTGGACAAACATAATACCTTTTTCATGTAGATTGCTTTTACACTTTCAATGTCTCGAATATTTCCTTTAGTGAGATGTTCCCATATCAATTCTAGTCCATACGTGATAATCGGAGATATTTTTGCATGGAACAATTTCATATCGACTTCAACCGAAAGTTGCGTAAGATCAAGATGTCATTCATTGCTATTACGGCCGCAGCCACTCTATCCTTAATGTGTCTGGTATAAGTAGTTCCTGACGTCTGTAATGTAATGCCCAAATATTTAAAGTTGTTTACTATTGGCATAGTTTCTCCTCCATTTTCATACTGAATTTTCTCTTTTAATGCTGTTCTGCCTCCCTTTCGGAAGATCATCTGTACCGTCTTTTGTCAATTAATTCTGAATTTATTGTCCTCTGCCCAAATGTTCAGCTTGTTGAAAGCAGCCTGTAGTTTTTCGTGTGTTTTTGATACGAGTACCATGTCATCTACATACATGTATATGTGTACCTCGTCGCCTTCGACCTTTATAGTGGGTATTAGGTCTGAGACCGCTATATTGAAGAGTATGGGGCTCATTGGATCACCCTGTAGTACTCCGTTCATCTGCGTTATGGGATTCGAGATAGAGGCGTTAATCGTTTACAGAGATGTAATTAATAACACAGAGAGGCGGAAGCGCTGCCTGGGTGAACCTAATAGAACGAACGTCCGCCATGTTTCCTGTTGTCACACAAGCAAGGGGGCATGGCCTTTAAATGACGAAAAGTGTAGAAAATGCGCATTTTAGAATCGCTGGGGGAGAATTAAAGTCCGTTGCCGAAAACTTGAAGCATGAAAGCGAATACCGCCACTTCATCATATTGCGGCACGAGGCCAACATCACGATCAGATGATTGTAGGGTAGTTCGAAATCATCGCACAGTGACATACGAATAGGCCTCGAAATCGGAACAAGAGCGTTACCCTGCTTGGCTGTTGTGGTTAAGCGTAAATTAGAATAAAAACGATGGACATAAATATTTATGACAGGAAACCTTAAAATCATAGGGACCTATAATAGGTTACAACCTCATTCTGTTAATATTTTTAAAATTATTGCATCCTCATGAGTACTGTGTTCCTTTCCTAATCTGTTTACCCTCCCGGGTTGGTTTTTCCCACGGACTCAGCGACGGATCCCACCTCTACCACCTCAAGGACAGTGTTCTGGAGCGTGAGACATTGGGTCGGGGGATACAACTGTGAGGGAGGGCTGCACCTGCTATGCTGAACAGGGTCCTTGTGGGGAGGAGAAGGAAGCGGCCGTGGCCTTAAGTTAGGTACCATCCCGGCATTTGCCTGGAGGAGAAGTGGGAAACCACGGAAAATCACTTCGACGATGGCTGAGGTGGGAGTCGAACCCACTTCTACTCAGTTGACCTCCCCAGGCTGATAGAATCCCGTTACAGCCCTCGTGCCCCTTTTCAAATTTCGTGGCGGAGCTGGGAATCGAACCCGGGCTTCCAGGGGTGGCAGCTGCTCACGCTAACCAGTGCACCACAGAGGCGGCCCATGAATACTTTACCACAATAATCGTTTAGTGTAATTATTTATTATAATATAGGGGGGATATCATGTTTCTCCCATTACCATATCATACTGGGATTACTAGCTTGAAAGTTGTCCATTATGAAGTGTGGCGTAGTTTTAAAAACTAAGGCAACAGGCATCTACAATAAAGGCTGTATACATTACAAAAATAGGAGTAAAATGCTGTATTTATCATACTTGGTGTACGTTTGAACGAAATAAGTGATTTTTTTTTTGTGATTACGTTTTCTTGGTGGTGGGCGTTCCATTTCCTTTATTTGTAAATGTGAATGAAAATTAAATAGGGCTGGAAATGTACAGAGCATAAGCAACTGAATTGAGTGGGATACCATTTCTCTCTTTTCGCCCTCACAACGCATTGTTCAGTTAATTCCTTGTTCTTTAAACGAAATCTGAAACAAAATTCGACAAATAATTACCGTGGCTATCCGTACTTTTGCTAAGTAAACAATAAAATGGATTTAATTACAAACAGAAATTACAAAAAGGAATCTCGGCTATAATTCAGTAAGACTTACTTTAAGTACGATATATCCTTGGTTTTATTATTCCGATTAGTACAACCATACGCTGAGCTTACGGCTGGCATTCTTGAAAGCGAGAATCTATCTTTTCACTTCTTAAAACTTAGGGAATTAAATTGGCATGCACGACCTCCCTGTCACCTCAACATATGCTCTCGCGCCAATTCGCTTTGTTTTGACAACCGTTAACATGGCTGCCCCTTATCAACTTGCTTCAAGCAGGGAGCGCTGATGTCAGGTATACAGCCCCTCTATGTTATTCTAGCTCGTTGCGTACGCTACACCTACACGTAGTCAAATAAGAAAAGCGCTTTGACAGCTGCGGTCGTGAGCAGAATTACTACGAGAAGTATGGCGCGCTGCGTTGCAAGATTTGTCACTGAATCTCCAAATGGCATTTCTTCGTCACTTTTTGAAGTGAAACGTATTTTTCGCTTCTTGAAATTCCTTCGCTATGAAATTTGTAAATTCGAACAACCGATAGCATGCATTCGCAGTTATTAGTACGCATACCGTACTGAAATATTACCATACGATTTGAGTATAGGAGGGAGCGTAAAATTACCTGAAAAACTCCGTCTGATGTCATAACAGATAACGAAAACAGACACTCACCACTGGCATTAAACCGAAGTTATTACATTCCTGCAATACACAATCCATACAACAATCGCGAGCATTGGCATGATATGCAATAATGCATAGTGGCTTGTGCTCGGGACGACGGCAATAAATAAAATAAACCCAGACTGGTTTAAAACAAATTATGATATTCAGAGAGCTCCCATCAAATAATCTAAACAATGGGCATATGTAAAAAGTAGCAAAGAATTACTTTGCATAATACCAGTAGCGGCCGGTCCTTAAGCACTCCCAGACGGTATCCTCCCTAGAGAACGAAAAAGATTATTTTATTTTCTCTCAGTATTTTAAGTCAACAGCTGAACTCGAACAATACTAAGAAAATTACTGTACATTTCATCTAAAACTATAAATTCTTATCCATAAGGGAGACTGTTAGGCAATATCAAACTTAGGTGAGTGAATTTTAGTGCGCAGTTCATTGGTAAATGCTTTTAGGTTGCAGGTACAGTGTTACGGACTCGCGACCTCCAATCCGAGGATGAAATGTCGTTGAGAAGGGTGAGATGTAAGGTGGAAGCGCATTGATGGACGGTTTCAGAGGGACGAAGGGTGCGGGAAGAGAATTTATCATGGGCAGAGTCCGTAGCAGTAAAGGTGTCCTCACAAACGCCTCTATGAGCATATAATAAAATAATATATTCATGGCCTTGTTTGCCCCATTACATATATATGAAGACAAAAAATAATAAAGAATGATAATGAAACGTAACATTTGAGACGAGAAATTTTGATTCAAATTGCAAATGTGAAGTAAAATGGGCCTCTGGATTGCATCCCGCGTTCGTGACGATGAATGAGTGCGGTGGTACTGGTCAGTAGTTGTACTCTTTAGTTGTAATCTTTCTTTATGTTCGTCTTTCGTGGTGATTATTCGGTACGCTATTAAGCTTTGAAAGTAGTGTTTGTCCATTTACCGCGCGGTTGTAGTTTAGAACCGCTTGTGGTGATAGTGATATCCTCGAGTTTTGTTTATCTGTGCTTAATAATAATAATAATAATAATAATAATAATAATAATAATAATAATAATAATAATAATAATGCCGCTGTTTTCTAGAGTTGAAACTGATGATTTGTGCTCAGAATGCTTAAGTCTTAGGTGTAATTTCTTTTTTTATTTTCCATAAACATTCTAATAGTGCTTACATTTTATGGTGGTTAATTATTCCTGCTTTTGAAAATGAATTCTGTACCGAGCGGTACACCTCTACGACGCAAGTTTAAATCTTGCGCCAATTGAAACTCCTCTTCAGGAGAAACCCTGAACTGTAACAACTGAATCAACTCTCCTGTTTATCAGAATATGTCATTGTGTGTTTTTGATTTGCTTTTGTTTTTCATTGATCAAGAAGTGTGGACATTCTCTAACAGAGGTCTCTACCAAAAAACTATGATTATGCACTCTAGTGTGAAGGAATGAACTTTCTTGAAGAAATTTTGTATTCATAAGTTTTGTCTTTACTAAATTTTGTTCTGTGATTTGTGGGTTGGCAGTATTAATCCTTTCTTTCCGCCTGTTTTGAACGTAGCCAATCAGGAATTTCTGTAATTAATTTTCCACCAATAAGGTGTTTCTTCATCGCCTTGTGTGTAAGTTTTTGCTGTTAGCCAATAAAACTTTTGTGGGCGGGTCCTAATCATTCATGAAACGTCTCGAACTTTCCACGAGGGTATAAAAACTGCTGATTTTGTTGTCTCCGGGCCACTCTTATAACATCTTGCTCAGTGTGTGAATATGTAGCAGGGGGGCGGGAAGCGCCTCGTTCTTCAGGCAGCAGCTCTTCAACAAGGTAATGGCCCCTTAACATCTTTATTTCTTGCTAGCTCAGCAGTTCAACTCCCGGGGAAGGTTCGAAACCTTTAATATGTAACCTATATCTTTAAATATGTAAGCCTTTTCAATCTTTGTAAATACTCCACTTAACTGGAACTGTAATTCGGGGATAGAGAGTGCTTTACCCTCTCGAGCTCCCCTTCATTTTTGGAAACTGATGTGACTACGTTTTCGTAACAGTTTTTCTCTTCCTTCTTAATGTGTTAAATTTATTTCTCAGACTAGTCACCTCCATAGATTGGGATTAGCCCCTGTATTATCGGCCTAGCGCCACATAGGTTTTAACAAACTTTAGTGTAGGAGTGCAAGTACTCGCCTCCATTCATCCTTGTGTTTGGGCTATTTAATTAACCTTTAATTTGCTATTCGGGCCTCGTAGGTTGGGTACTAGATACCCCTGTGTCCTTATAATTGTGCTTTGAGAGGCAGTTCAGAGGAACGTTTGTTGTCGCCTTTAACAGGCGTGAGAAATTGAGAGCAGGTTAGCTCTTTCTGATGTGATAGATGTGCCTCTAGGAGGCCCAATATGTGTCTTTGGAGCTAACGCTCCCGGTAATGAAGGGGTTTTCTGCCCTTTGGAAATTTGTGGTTGTGAGCTGAGAGCTCAGACTTTGGGGCTCGTAGCCCAGAATTTGTAAAGTTGCATTGTACCTGATTGTTCTTTGTTATCTTACCTAGTGAGAATTGTTAACCGTTGTTATCTGTTGAAAATATAACCTTTATTTAAATTTTAAATTCATCTTTAAGACTTGTAGTTAGACCCATTCCAGCCCGCACCTTCTTTCACCTTTGCCTTCCACGGATAACTCCGTAGCAAGCTCTTTCTGATGTGATAGATGTGCCTCTATTTTAAAGAGTGGACGTCTTTATTTTGATAGTATATTAGAACTGAAAAGACTAGGACCTCCGAAACATGACTAAATATTACACAGGCTCAGAATCCTTGTAAAAGTAAAACTATACCAGAAAATTACATCGCACATTGTACAAGCATGCAGACTGGTTGTGTGGATGTGAGGTGAGAAATGGGTTCTTTTACTACACGTGTATGCCTATGAATTCTGGTGATCTCGAGTGGACATTAAATGGTGTTACGGATCTAAAACACTTGAATGAGAAAGTTAAAAAGCATGCACCCAGTGTTTTTGCTATTTGCTTTACGTCGCACCGACACAGATAGGTCTTATGGCGACGATATACACCTAGTTAAAAACACAAAACATAGTAATAAGTTGGCGAAGCTTGGTAAGGTAGACATCGTGTGCCAGTTAGACAGTGCGTATAGTTTGAAAATAAAACACCTCAATGAGGACTTAACGAAAAAATCGTTACATATTCAGTAAACTGATTGACAGCATCAAGCTTTTTGGACAATTTGAGCTCGCACTGCGAGGACACAATGGAACCAATTTATCTGATAATCCTGAATTTTCTGGGGGTTGGTCAATTTAATGCCCGAGCTAGACTCTATTTTAAAGGAGCACATTGAAACACAAACAGTCGTGTTTTTCTGGGGGTATCTAAAACTATACAGAAGGGGCATATAGATTCAAACGACTGTATTCCGCGCGCCTTCGGTTGACATGTGACGATATATCACGGAGATAACCGGAACAACCATTACTGTCATCATCAAAAATCATTTCTAGGTACTTACTCAGTTAATTTTTGTAGACTAAAATAGTTCTTACGCATCGTGCCCTAAAATTCCACCTAGTACCAGAATTTCGGGACCCGTTTCTTAACGATCTCATCTAGTATGGCTATCTGTTCGGAAGATTTGGGCAAAAAAGAACAAAATCCATTTAAATTACTAAAACTCCCTTCTCTTGCTTGTTTTAGGTTTCACAGCGCTCGATAACCAAGTTCAATTGATGGGCGTAAAAATGAACAAGGTGCGCATTTTTATACGCGGCCTTCGTTCTTGCCTGTACACCTGTGCGTTGCGCTCTCGTCACATTCGAACCATCATAGCTCTGAGCTATTACTTTTTCAGGGGAATTGCTTATCTCTAATTTATCTAGTTCAGCAAGTAAAGCTTGATTAATACCTTATACAGGATGTGCCATCATTATCAAAAACTAACACCATGGCACTACAGCCCTGAAGGGCCTTGGCCTAACAAGCGACCGCTGCTCAGCCCAAAGGCCTGCAGATTACGAGGTTTCGTGTGGTCAGCACAACGAATCCTCTCGGTCGTTATTCTTGGCTTTCTAAACCGGAGCCGCTACCTCACCGTCAGATAGCTTCTCAATTGTAATCACGTAGGCAGAGTTGACCTCGAACCAGCCCTCAGATCCAGGTAAAAATCCCTGCCCTGGCCGGGAATCGAACCCGGGGCTTCCGGGTAAGAGGCAAGCACGCTATCCCTACACCACGGGGCCGTCAAAAAATCAGGGATGCCCTTGGTGTTACGTTAAGAACGATGGTGCAATCGGATTGGCGGTGAAAATTTTTCTTTTTGACAAAATGAGGTTGCTTCGTTACTTCCGGGCGAGTAATTTAAATTGATGAACTTGCCGTACTTCCTACGCCAGAGAGCCAACGCTGCCTGTTCCTATGCGCCAGTGGAAGGAATGGAGAGGAAGTGGGAGACAGAGGTAATGCGCGGCACACACACATCTTGAACAGAGTCCAAAGGTCACTATTACACCGTTGTGAACTGTATATCGAAGTAGGAGAGGACATATTGAACATGTACAGTAATCAATTCAGAGGGCTTATTGTTTCCTACGTTCACTATTTCGTTCCATTTATAATGTTGTGAGTGAAGGAATAAACATTCGTGGATCGTCAGCGTCGCATTTTCGAGCATATTAAATAATAAAGAACGTTACTGCGGCCAACAACAGACGAGAGGAGAAACGATCTGGTGCATTCCTTGACTTACAGGTGTGTCTTAATTACGACCTGTTCATATACTGTGAGTACAGTTATGTCTATATACTAAACGAACTGTGGATATTGCCTGTAGGAGACAAGGACAATCCTGTGAGAGTCGTACGAGGAAACTTGTGCATATGCGCGGAGCATTATCTGTCTCCATCATACACCCCAATTTCCTTCCCATCCCTTCTTTTACCTGAAGCACTGCAGCGGCCTGTGCTTTGGCATAGCAGAAACGACGAGTTCGTCAATTTGAATCACGCGCCCGGAAGTAACAATGTAACCTCAGTTCCTCAAAAAGAAACATTTTCTCCGCCAATCCGATTGCACCATCCTTCTTAATATAACACGAAGAGCATAACTGATTTTTGTCGGTATAGTAATGATACACCCATATACGTACTTTTCACATCAGAGTAGTATGAGCAAAGTATGTTCTGGAACAATGCGTGCTGAGGAGGCAGTTTTTTCTAGTAGTAGGATAATGGCATTTATGGGTCTAGTAGTAGGACAATGACGGGTTTGGGTTCAAAGACCTCTAGGTGAGGTTAAGACGTGGAATAACGTCATAACCTTACGTACGAGAGCAATCCCCATCTCACAGGCTCCATTGGATAAGCACAGTCGGCCAGGACAATGGGTGCAGTGAACTGGGGTTTTGACCACTAGGTGAGGTTAAGATGACAAAACCTTATATACGCGGGCAATCCTAACCACAAGGGCTTCCCTTGCAGGAGCCGAATCGTTCAGGTGAGGTTAACACAGAATTCCAAATTAAGCTCCGCCACCCTGAGGTCGCCTTCCGATGTTATTCTTATATAACCAATGTATATGTATCAGCCCTTACACTAACTGCCTATTCCCATACGAACAATGTATTGTCGCCATACTGTTCAGAATTCCAAGCTCAACTCCGAGTCCCTGAGGTCGTTCTCCAAAGTTATTCATATATACGCAATGCATACGTATTAGGCATTTCACTACCTCCCTTCATAGGCTCTCCTTGGAGGAAAGCAATCAGTCAGGTGACGTGTAAGTGAGGTTAGAACGTCATTATGACGTGTTAAACTAACCATGCCAACGAAGGTTGACCTATTTGAGCACCTCCAAATACCATCGGACTGCCAGGATCGAACCTGCTATGTTGGGGTCAGAAGGCCATCGCCTCAATCGTCTGAGCCACTCAACCCAGTCCATGTGAATAATAAGACAATAGGCTGTAGTGTTGGCAGGAATATTTTCAGATGTTTCAAACTCTAAAGGAACATACACAGGAGAGGTGGATAGGGTCGAGGCTCTGGTCGTGGGGGATTCCATCATTAGACATGTAAGGGAAAGTGTGTGGCGGAAAGGGTACCAGGGTAGAGTGTTATCCAGGGATCAGGTTAAGACAGAAGTTGAGGAAAGTAGAAGGGAAGGAGGAGGGAAAGGAGAAGGTGGTAGTGTTTCACGTTGGTGTAAGACAAGCAGGTATAAGTAACAATATAGTTGGGGATGTGTGGCACCTGGTAAATGCAGCACGGGTGAAGTTTAAGAAAGCAGAGATTGTTATCAGTGGAATACTGTGTAGGAGGGATACTGACTGGAAGGTGATTGGGGATTTAAAATAGACTATGGAGTGGGTATGTAGGAAACTGGGAGTGAGATTTCTATATCCTAATGGGTGGGTAGGAGATAGGGATCTGCGCTCAGATGGCCTTCACTTAAACCGCAGTGGTATATATAAGTTAGGAAATTTTCTTAGAAGGGTTATAGGGAGGTACATTCAGGGAAACGGAGTGGCCTAGAGAGCGGTGTTAAGGGAACAAGGAACTGAAATCAAGTAGGGATGACATAAAAATGTTAGTGCTGAACATTAGAAGTATTGTAAAGAAAGGAATAAAATAATTTAATAGATATATACTTTCCAGATATTGTAATAGGAGTATAATCATAGCTGAGAAATGATATAATGGATGCAGAAATTTTCTCGCGGAACTGGAGGGTGTATCGTAGAGATAGGATAGGAATGGTAGGAGGGGAGTATTCATTCTCGTGAAAGAAGAATTTGTAAGCTACGAAAAAGTTAAAGATGACAGACGTGACATTTTAAGGGTAAGGCTAATCTCTAAAGTTAATAGGCAACTTGATGACTTTGGATTGTACAGACTGGGAAAGGGTAGCACAGATGCTGATTCAGAATTATTTGATAAGGAAATCAGCTATGTGGGAAACGATAAGGAAAAGAACTTGATTGTAAAGGGTAATCACAATTTACCAAACGTCAATGGGGAAGGTAATGCGAACGACAGGAAGCATGAAAAACAAATGGCAAATAACTTAATATGGGAAGGTCATCTGATTCAGAAAGTGATGGAACCAACTAGAGGGAAGAATATTATGGATGTGGTAATGGTAAAACCAGATGAGCTCTATAGAGAAACTGAAGTAATAGATGGCATTAGCAATGACGAAGTTGTTTTTGTGGTAGTAAAAAATAAATGTAAAAGGAAGATATTAAAATTAGGACTGTTCGGCAGTACCATATGGCTGATAAAACAGGCATGAGGGACGTTTAAAAAGTAACTATGATCGGTGGAAAACGGTAAATAAATATGTGAACAGACTCTGGGATGGGTTTAAAGAAATTGTTGAGGAATGTGAAAATAGGTTTGTACATTTAAAGATGGTAAGGAATGGTAAAGATCCACTATATTATAATAGAGAAGTAAAGAGACTAATAAGGTGGTGCAGACTGGAAAGAAATAGAGATAGAAATGGGTGTGGAAGTAAGGAGAAATTGAAGGAACTTACTAGGAAATTGAATCTAGCAAAGAAGTCGGCCAAAGATAACATGATGGCAAGCATAATTGGCGGCCATACACATTTTAGTGAAGAATGGAAGAGTATGTATGGGTACTTTAAGACAGAAACCGGTTTCAAGAAGGGTATTCCAGAAATCATTAATGAACAAGGGGAGTGTGTATACGAGGATCTTCAAAAGGCAGAAGTATTCAGTCAGCAGTATGTAAAGATTGTTGGTTACAAGGATAATGTCCAGATAGAGGAGGTGACTAATACTAAAGAAGTATTGAAATTTACCTATGACAACAATGACGTTTACAGTAAGATACAAAAGATGAAAACTAGAAAATCGGCTGGAATTGATAAGGTTTCGAGGGATATACTGAAGACAATGGGTTGGGATATAGGGCCATATCTGAAGTACTTATTTGATTATTGTTTGCGTGAAGAAGCTATACGAAATAAATGGACAGTTGCTATAGTATCCCCTGTGTATAAGGAAAAGGGTGATATACATAAAGCAGAAAATTACAGGCCAGTCTGTTTGACATGCATTGCATGTACGCTTTGGGAAAGCATTCTTTCTGAGTATATAAGACATGTTTGCGTAATTAACAACTGGTTTGATAAAAAGCAGTTTGAGTTTAGAAAGGTTACATCACTGAAGCTCAATTTGTAGGATTCAAGCAAGATATAGCAGATATCTTGGATTCGGTAGGTCAATTTGACTGTATCGCGATTGACCTATCTAAGGCATTTGATACGGTAGATCATGGGAGACTACTCACAAAAATGGGTGCAATTGGACTTGAAAGAAGAGTGACTGAATGGGTGGCTGTGTTTTTAGAAAATAAAACTCAGAGAATTAGAGTAGGCGAAGCTTTATCTGACCCTGTAATGATAAAGAGGGGAATACTTCAAGGACCTTTATGTTTTCTTATATATTGTACCGGGAACGCCGCTACGAGAGAAGTCCGGAGTATGTTTGTTGAACTTCGCGCGAGGTGGAAGGTAGGCAGCCCGCCGAACGCAGTGACGTACCCAGCGAGTGACGTGGCCGCCGTAAGCCAGCTATACGCGACCATATATAGTAATGTTCCAGCTTACCCTCAAAAGTATATTTTGCGCTACTTTTTGCGCTATTTCTACACTGCCATCTTAAAAACCATTACAATGGACGTAATCTGTCAAGTTTTCAAGAAAATACACCGAGTATTATAGGAGTTATAAGGGTAGATAATACCCGGGTTCTAGACACTTCCACGCGAACGGGTATAAAAGGAGGACCACCCGACCTACGAATTCAGTATCTGTCACTCCGCCGTCTCTGTGACACGGGTGACAGGAGGAGTATTGTGTGTGTCGAACTTCTAGTTGACAGTCTTCGAAATCCAAGTATTGGAACTTCGGTATTTTCTGTAAGTGTTGCGTCGGGACTTTATCAAATTCTTGAAGCTCTTGATTGGGACTTTGTCATTTTCTGCCAGCATCGTGTTTGAACTTTGTCATATTGACACATTGGAACTTTGTTATTTTTCGTGTGTCGTGATTGGACTTTGATATTTTCTTAAAGTGCCATATAGGAACTTCGTTATTTTTCTGAAGCGTCTCATTGGAACTTAGTTATTTTCTCCAAGTGTCGCGGTAAGACTTCATTATTTTCTCAAGGTGACATACTGAAACATTGTCATCGGAACTTTATTTTCTGCGAGTGTCGTGTTGGGACTTTAATGTTTTGACACATTGGAACTTTGTTATTTTTTTGAAGTGCCACTGAGGGACTTAGTTACTCGACGGCGATTGAAAGGACTTTGAATTTTCACGAGTGTTGTGTACCACATGGAACTTACGTTTCGAACTTATTCGAACTTGTATTTTGTGAATCAATTTCTGGAACATTGAAATTTTCCGAGCGTGTAGGATGAACTTGTGCCCTACCAACATAAACTTTCGTGTGAACGATATGACTTGTTTTCCCAAGTGCCTCATTGAATTTACGTCTTGTAAAGACTGTGAAACTTAGGGGACGTTCAACATTACGTTTAATTGTGAAATATGCAATACTTTCCAAGTGCTGCACTGGGACTTGTGTTTTGATTCTTATCCTCATTAAAGACTGTGACAATTCAGAATACGCATGTCGCGTTCCCAGAAAGCCTAGAACTTTCCAGTAGTTTGAGTGAATCCATAATTTATGAAGTCAGACTTTTTCTTTCAAATATAATTTTCGTTAATTGCTATTCACTTCGCCTATTGACGGAAAAAGACATTTTCCGAGTGCTATTTATTCATTTCATTGCCACTGTGTTTAAAATCTTCAGAAATTATGCATTAAGAACTGCGGTGACTATAATCCTATAGAACATTCCAATTTACAGTAAGCTTGCATTATGAACTTGCATTTCTACCAGTACAAAGTCAAAATCATCTTGTTCTTCGAGTGATTATTCCAGAACGTTTTGATTTAATATCTAGAGTGCAGTAACCATAATTAAAAGGTTACATCTGTTCAGACAGTGCCATGAATGTGTGGAGTGCCGTGCAGAAAACTCAAACGTGAATTACGTCTCAAATCGAACCTAGGAACGTGTGCCAATCTTCGAGACATTCCAGAACGTCGAGACATTCCAGAACCTCGAGACATTCCAGAACCTCGAGACATTCCAGAACTCCTCAGCCGAGCAGGTGTGGTCCCTGCCCAGGCGATGTCCAGAGCCATCCCAGGACTCGGAGGTACCAACCAGCCACGACACTTCCATGCTGCTGTACGAAGGTGATATGAACTTGCTTTTGATGACCAATAAACTCAGTTTATCAAAATAATCTCTAAAATTGATAACTATACCCCTCTCTGTACCAACTCCAATGATAAAGCCAATCCCTAGGATAAGATCCATGCTCGTTAATTTAATATCAAGCGCCTTAAAGATATGAACAGTTTTTACGGTACTATATATATCAACAATATGTATAAAGAAGTGAAATCAGAGATAAGGCTTTTTGCGGATGATGTTATTCTGTACACAGTAATAAATAAGTTAAAAGGTTGTGAGCAACTCAAAATCACCTCGATAATGTTGTGAGATGGACAGTAGGCAATGGTATGGTGATAAACGGGGTTAAAAGTCAAGGTTGTGAGTTTCACAAATAGGAAAAGTCCTCTCAATTTTAATTACTGCGTTGATGGGGTGAAAGTTCTCTTTGGCGATCTTAGTAAATACCTAGGTCTTAATAAGGAACGATCTTCATTAGGGTAATCACAAAAATATGATTGTAATTAAAGGGTAAAGACCTCTGCACTTGGTTATGAGGGTATTTATGCGTTGTAGTAAGAATGTAAAGGAGAGGGCAAGTAAGTCTCTGGTAAGACCCCAACTAGAGTATGGTTCCAGTGAATGGGACCCTCACCTTACAAGTGTAATTTGCATCTATTACTCGACCACATCAATCAAAACTACACTGAATCATTTGGTGCACTATACTTTACCAATAACCAGAATGATCAACTTCCACTCCAATTACCATACCCATCCTTTAAGCATCATTTCGTATTTACAGCCACCACGTTTACATACCGATCCACCATTACTTTCTAAAAGCATATACCCTTAAATTATCCTTAGACGGCAAATACATACTTGCCTTTATACATATGCAACTGTACACACTTATATTATGTGCCCTCTACTTTTCCAGTAACCATAATATTCACACTCCACAACCACTCAAAATAGGCAACATTTCCTATCAACAACCACCACCTTTGTATACCAATCCATTATTAACTTGCCAAAAGTGTATTCTCTTAGAATACAATTTGATTGCTAATATACAACTTGTCCTTCAAGCATATACACTGACTGACAGTGACAATGCAACACCAAGGAGGAGTGGTTCGAAAGGGATGAAAGTTGGGGAAAAACAGAGACGGCACGGATGAATAATTGATGTTTATTTCCAACCGATATGCAGGTTACACAATGCGGACGGCATCGACTCAGTAGGATGTAGGACCACCGCGAGCGGCGATGCACGCAGAAACACGTCGAGGTACAGAGTCAATAAGAATGCGGATGGTGTCCTGAGGGATGGTTCTCCATTCTCTGTCAACCATTTGCCACAGTTGGTCGTCCGTACGAGGCTGGGGCAGAGTTTGCAAACGGCGTCCAATGAGATCCCACACGTGTTTGATTGGTGAGAGATCCGGAGAGTACGCTGGCCACGGAAGCATCTGTACACCTCGTAGAGCTGTTGGGAGATGCGAGCAGTGTGTGGGCGGGCATTATCCTGCTGAAACAGAGCATTGGGCAGCCCCTGAAGGTACGGGAGTGCCACCGGCCGCAGCACATGCTGCACGTAGCGGTGGGCTATTAACGTGCCTTGAATACGCACTAGAGGTGACGTGGAATCATACGCAATAGCGCCCCAAACCATGATGCCGCGTTGTCTAGCGGTAGGGCGCTCCACAGTTACTGCCGGATTTGACTCGACCTTTCTCCACGCCGACGCCACACTCGTCTGCGGTGACTATCACTGACAGAACAGAAGCGTGACTCATCGGAGAACACGACGTTCCGCCATTCTCTCATCCAAGTCGCTCTAGCCCGGCACCATGCCAGGTGTGCACGTCTATGCTGTGGAGTCAATGGTAGTCTTCTGAGCGGACGCCGGAAGTGCAGGCCTCCTTCAACCAATCGACGGGAAATTGTTCTGGTCGATATTGGAACAGCCAGGGTGTCTTGCACATGCTGAAGAATGGCGGTTGACGTGGCGTGCGGGGCTGCCACCGCTTGGCGTCGGATGCGCCGATCCTCGCGTGCTGACGTCACTCGGGCTGCGCCTGGACCCCTCGCACGTGCCACATGTCCCTGCGCCAACCATCTTCGCCACAGGCGCTACACCGTGGACACATCCCTATGGGTATCGGCTGCGATTTGACGAAGCGACCAACCTGCCCTTCTCAGCCCGATCACCATACCCCTCGTAAAGTCGTCTGTCTGCTGGAAATGCCTCCGTTGACGGCGGCCTGGCATTCTTAGCTATACACGTGTCCTGTGGCACACAACAACACGTTCTACAATGACTGTCGGCTGAGAAATCACGGTACGAAGTGGGCCATTCGCCAACGCCGTGTCCCATTTATCGTTCGCTACGTGCGCAGCACAGTGGCGCATTTCACATCATGAGCATACCGCAGTGACGTCAGTCTACCCTGCAATTGGCATAAAGTTCTGACCACTCCTTCTTGGTGTTGCATTTGCTCTGTCAGTCAGTGTACAACCATAAACAGTTATTAATTTCATCCCTTCATATCACTCACTATATACCACCAATTCAACCTTTTATTCCACAACTTTTCACCAGGATTTTTCCTCATAAACGCGTATTACTTCCTCGCATCACTCCAGTTACACCCACATACTACTTTCTATACATACATATGCAACTGTACACACTTATATTATGTGCCCTCTACTTTTCCAATAACCATAATAATCACACTCCACTTCCGCTCAAAGTATCATATCTACTTTTTAAGCATCATTTCGTATCGACAACCAACCGCCTTTATATACCAATCTACCATTAACTTGCTAAAAGTATATTCTCTTAAAATACCATTTGATTGCTAATAAAAACTTGCCCTTCAAACATATACAACCATACACAATACCGACACACTAATGACTGCCATTTACACTTCATTCCTCTCTCATTCTCCATCCACCGTGGCTCTCATAAATAATCACTTTCACAAATCACCAAATCAACCCTTTACAAATAGCACTACATCCAACATTATCTTGCCTCCTCTTGTCATTTTTTAACGATAATATCACAGTCTCTATAACCTCCTTGTTGTTAACAACCGAACCATCTTTCCTTATTAACAATCACTCCATTATCTCAAACCTTCGACTTCCTCGTTACCTCTCCTTACTCACTATAAACATACATATCACCAAAACGCTCCACCTTCAACACTTTACCAACCGTACTCACTCACCTTCCAACTATATCCTTTTCACCTTTCCTTAAATATCATCATTCTTTACGCTTCACCGACACCAACTCTTAATCACCCTCCATATTCAATTATACCACCTCTTCTTACTCCTTCAATAATTACCATGCCATCTCTATAATTTAATCACTCTTATCTCAACTACAGCACCAAATCTATCTCTTTCAAATGACAATACATTTCCACCATAAATTTACTTCCTCTTATACAACTAACGTAAACACTCTACCACTTACCATAGTCACTCTCACATATCACCAAATCAATCCCTTATGAATAATAATCCAATTTAACTTTCCTTATAATACCACCATGATTTGAACTACTATTCCTTTATTAAATACTAACTTCTTAGAGTTTTAATTCTTGTGACTCTACTCTCTTCATTTTTCTTCATTCCCCACATTTTCCGTATTTCAAAAACAGCTCTATTCTCTGCCTGTTTTCTGCTGCTCTTACCTCTTCACTCTGCACATCCATTCCTTCACTGCATTCGCCTGACTTTCTTCTTCACTGTCTATGTTCGAACCGGTATTCCTAAGTCTTCCTATTTTCACCCCGTTTTCTACTGCACTTTCTTTTTTACTATGTACGATCACACTTTCACCATGCACATCTCCCTGCCTTACCTCGCTTAACTTCCTAGTCCCCTTGGTTGTTTCCTTATCACCGTGACCATCTTCTCCAAGGCTGCTAACCATAACTAGTCGTTCTTCGACTCTCTTCCCCATTTCTTCTTCTTTCTTCATATTCTGTTCTAAATCCCGTAGTTTCGTCACTGGCCAAAACCTAGTCCACTGGTCATTGGATACCACTAGATGTTGCCCCTTAATATAATTCTTAGCACTTGAAGTCTGGCCAAGACTAAATGTTTTTAGGGTATGTATATTCCTCATCTCTTCTCTTCCCATGTCTCTTTAGATCCAGATTTTCGTGCTCCGTAGATTATCCGCGGCTCTTATCACTATTTCCGCCATCAGGGTGGAAAAGAACTTCACTTTTATCGGTCTGTTGCCCCGTGCTTTGCCTATCCTTTCTACATCGTCTATATCGACTTCACGGAAGTTGATTTTCATCCTTTTTGGATGAGTTACACAACCTTGTAGATCGTCAACACTTTGTTCTCTCCTTTTTCGTCCGGCACTCCATATATAAATAAACGTTTCTTCCTTCGTTCTTGGCAGCTGCTTTCTATTTCAGCCTTCAGCTTCACCACCACTTCCTCCATGTCCTTTATTTTCTCCTTAAGTGACGCAATTTCTCTCTCGTTCATTCCTACTTTAGTCCTTGTTTGATCAGTTTTCCCTGTATCCATCGCCTCATATTCTCAAATTCATTCACTTGTTCCTTCATAATATTTTTTGTTCAAATGGGCATACTTCTTTCACCACCTCCCTAACCACCCTCCTTGTTACATCCACATCTTCCCAGCTCATGTTGTCATTGGTAGTTCGTCCGGGGTTTACTTCCACACCCCCTATGACTAGCAATAACATAATCACCGTTGCCACCATTATCATCTCGCCCTCCAATCCTGATTCCACTTCACCTCCTTCATCAGATCAGAAGATATTGATTGATTGATTGATTGAAATTATTTTATAAATTCCTCATGATAAGAGCATTCTTTGCCTACAATCGGTGGTTTAAAATAAATTTTTCAGGACAAAATAGTGGGCGACCTTCTTCTTGGTAACACTATGATAGGAATTTGCAAAATATATCATAGAGCAAGCCAAATTTTTCTTCAAAGTAATGTCTATGTTTTCATAGAGATAAGTAAGTCCGTTGAGCCATAGTCTAATATTTCTTAATTTTCAGTGACCATCCTGCTATCCTTTAAAGATTATTCTCTTCAACACTAAAGGAAGGATAGCCTTTCACTACACTTGTAATACCAACATTCTTCGATCTATTTCTCCGAAACAGTTGGTCCTGCGGTTAGGGGTGCGCGGCTGTGAGCTTGCATCCGGGAGATATTTGGTTTGAACCACACTTTCGGCAGCTCTGAAGATGGTTTTCCGTGTTATCCCATTTTCACACCAGGAAAATGCTGGGGCTGTACCTTAATTAATGCCATTGCCGCTTCCTTCCAACTACCAAGCCTTTCCTATCCCATCGTCACAATAAGACCTCTCGGTGTCGGTGCGGCGTAAAGCGATTTGTAAATAAATAAAATTATCTATTTCTACATTATTTGCTTCATAACGCACCTCATTGAAGAGAAAAGCTAGAACTATTTCAAACTAGTCAATTACTACTAACCTGCATTTATGGCAGTCGCCCAGATGGCAGATTCCCTTCCTATAAACGATTTTTTGCCCCATTTTGTCCTCTTGAATTCCAGTTTATCTTCATATTGTGATCTCTCCTACTTTTAAAGACACAGTCTAGCCTGAGCACGCGGTGAAAGAGGACGTGCTACATAGTGCGTGCCGTAAAGTATGGTGGGAGTCGAACAGTACCGGGCCGCGATTGGGGGGTGGCAGTGGAAGCGGGGGAAGTATTCAAAGAATTGTTTGGAGAGAAAAGAAGAGCTGGAAAATATGGGTGTGGTGTTACTGGTGGCAGCAGTAATAAATGTGCTTCAGATCATTGGTAGGGGCGAAAATAAAGCCCGGCGCGAATACCAGTGGCAATTTCAGCTGGGAAGACAAGACAGCAATTAAGGAGATAGTGAAGCAAGTGGTACAAGAAACATGGCATAGAACCAGATGAAGGAAATGATGAAAGAGCAATCAAAGGAGATAGGGAGTATGGAGTAATGGCTGCAAAAAGGCGGAAGAATCGATGAACAAAACATGTAGGAACGAGAAAGAAGTAGAGCTGTTAAGAGGGAGAGTAAAAAAATCTAGAATGGGAGGTGCTGAAGTTGAAGAAAGAAGCAGAAATATGCAACAGGAGAGGATGAAGAAATCCTTATTTGTGTTTGGTGTTCAGAAATATGAAAAAGAAGGAAAGTTGGACGTAATTTGCAAGGTGGTGGAGGTCATCCAGAACAAGATGAAAATAAATTTCAGTGAAGTGGATATAGACGATGTAGAAAGAGTGGGTAAAGCTAAAGCTCGTAGACCGATTAGAGTAAAGTTACTATCTTCTTTAATGGTAGAAATAGTGTTAAGGAACCCTAGCAATTTACAAGGACACAAAATCTGGGTAAAGAGAGATGTGCGTAGAGAAGGAAGTAAAAATATGAAAACTTTCAAGCGGCATCTAGGGAGGGCGAGACTCCAAGGGCTGAAGTTCCAGATAAGGGGGCAACTGCTAGTGGTGTTAAATGCGAGATGAGTTCGAGAGTCGCCGGTGTCAAAACTGAAAGCGATGGACGAATATGCCAAAATGGAGGAGAAAGTGATGGCAAGGCAAGATGGACGGAAGGACGCAGAGCGAGTTATGGAACGAGTGGAGGTAAGTGAGGAGAGCAACCCAGGGGGAAGTAGGCAGTGCAGTGTGGAAGTGGAAAAAGGGAGCCGGAAGTGGTGATCGACGGAGAGTCTCAAGAATAAGAGCAGAGTGCAGTGGACAAGTGAACAATAAAGGTGGTGATGTGCGTGACGAACCGAAAGGAATAGGAGCTATGACTAAACGTAGAAGTATGAGTCTAAAAGACTTGTGGGGTAAGAGGTATAAAGGTTTGGAGGGAAAAGAGCGAAGAGAGTGAGAAATAAGTTACGACAAGGAGAAATGGAGACAGAAAGTGAGAAGACTATAGTAACAAGGAGCAAGAATATGGAGGAAATGTGGAATGGGGAGGGTAAGTTATAACATAATTGGAAAATAGGGTTATTATATTGAGGGGTTGTTAGGCAAATTAGGTAATATAAAGGTTAAAAAAGTAGTGGAAGGTTTCGACATTTTGGCACCCTTGGAAACATGGCTTGAAGTAGGGAAGGAAATAACATGGGAAGGGTTTGTAGTTAAGTATAAATCCAAAAGAAAGGAGCGGAATAAGGGAAGAGCCAGGGGAGGAATAGAGATTAGTGAACTAGTAGAGGATATCGAAACAGGCGTAAAAGTAGTGATCTGGATTAGGTTTAATATGGTAAGGGAAGAAGGGAGGGATAAGAAGGTAAGTTCAGCATTTACATATTGCCACCCCAGGAGTTCGGTATACACAAATAACATTTTTGAGGAGTTATTGCTGGAAATTAGTATGATAAGAGGGATGTTGGTATGTTGCTATTTGGGGATTGGAATGCGAGAATAAGGGAGCAGAGGCCAGTGTACAGTAAAGAAGACGGGAGGGTAATGAGGAAAAGAAGAAGAAATGAAGACTTAGTCATGAACAGTTATGGAGATAAATTTTAGATATGTTTGCAGCGGAAAATTTATATATTCTGAATGGTTGGAAAGAGGGCGACAGGATTGGGAAGATGACTTATGTTACAGAACAGGGAGGAAACGTGATTGACATAGTAACAAGCTCTGAAGGTATATTAGGGGAAATCATCAGGATGGAGGTTGGAGTCCGGGTCGAATCACAACACTTTCCAGTGTGGGTGTTGATAAAAAAGATGGTAAGGGATAAGAAGAGTGAGTTAAAGAAGAGTGAAAAATTGGGGAGAGGGTATGTTAAACATAAATGGACAGAGAATGCAAAACGGGAATTTGATACAATAATAAAAGAGGAGTTACAATTAGTAAGGTATGGGTGGGAAGTTGCATTGGAGGAAAACAACGTAGATAGAGCACTGGAACTGATTTTATACCCAATCAAAAGGGGAGCACAGATAGACAGAGGCAGGAGGAGAAAGAAGGGAGGGTGAGAAGGGTGGTACAGTAAGGAGTGTCAGGAATTACGAAAAAGGGTTATGGGCGCGTTAAGAGAGTATAGAAAAAAGGTTGGAGTGGAGAAAGAGAAGTTTTCTGTAATTTAAGGAAAGGTTACAAAAGAGAAATCAGTGAGAGAAAGAAGTTAAGGATGAAAGAACAAATGGACGCGATAAATAAAGAGTGTATGATGAAAAAATTGAAAAAGTTTGGGAGAGAATTAACAGAATTAACAAAGGTGGAAGGAGATTTGAGAAAACAAGTACTGAAGATGAGCAGTGTGTGAACTATTTTAGCGAACTACTTGGGGTAGGAGAAATCGTATAGAGAGAATTGGCTAGAAGTTATTTGGAGATCGATATTTGAACTGGACAAAGAAATTTCAAAAGAAGGATCATGAAAGTGATAGGTAGAATTAGGGGTAGGTCTGCGGGAGGATGCAATTGTATTAACAATAGTTCTTGCAAAGAATTGAGCGAAATTGGGCTGATGATGGAGGGCATAGTGTAGTTATTTAACAATATTTTAATGGGGGTAAGTACCAAAAAGATTAGGAAACAGGAATTATATATCCAATATACAAGAAGAAATGTAATAAAAATATTACGAGTAATTATAGGGGCATAACTCTGTTAGATTCTCTAAGTAAAATTTACACAGGAGTTTTAGCAAACAGATTAAGAGTCTGGGCTGAAGAGAATTCGGTTTCGCCAGTTTTCCAAGGGGGCTTCAGGAAGCGAAAAAGAACGGCAGACAATATAATAATAGTAAAAATGATTTTAGATAAATACATGAGTATGGGAAAAGACAAAGTGTATGTGGCGGCAATTGATTATGAAAAAGCTTTTGATACGGTAAACAGAAGTGCGCTTGTAGAAAAATTGGGTAGGTTTGGGTTTTCTGGGAAGATGATACGTGCTGTGGAGGCGATATATAAGCAGGTCAGGTGCTGTGTTAAGCTGGAGGATAACAGATTAACTAGGCCGATAGAGTGTAAGATGGGTTTAAAAAAGGGTTGCAAATTATCCCCGATATTGCTTATTTTATTCATTAACGACATTTTGAATGGACATGGCGGGAATAATTGGGTGGCACCGGTTCTTAATGGGATGGAGATTCCGGGACTGATTTTTGACGACGACGCGGTTTTGCTGACTTCAACTGGAAGTGGGATGCAGTGGGAAGTTTAAATGCAGTGCCAGAATATGCAAAGGAATGGGCCCTGAAAATTAACAGGAATAAATCTAAAGTGATAGTAATGCAGAAACATAAAGGGAGAAAAAAGAAATGAAATGCATGGTCCAGGGATAGAAGATAGAAGAAGTAAATAAGTTACAATATTTAGGAGTGATTTTAAACAGAAGAGGGACATGAAGGACCAAATTGGAAGAGAAAGGGGAAAGGGAATGGCAGCCCTAGCCGTAGTCAAAAATTTAGTGGCTAAATTTCCGAGAATAGGCTACAAAACCTTGATGTTAGTCTTAAGATCAGTAGTATTGGGCAGAGCAATGTATGGGGCAGAAGTATGGGGGCTGGAGGAAAAGAGGGTTAACTTAAAACAAATTATGATTAAATTTGGTAAGGCGGTGATGGGTGTGTGAAGAGAGTAATCATTTATTGGATGGGTTTGAAAAGAGGAGAGGGAATGAGGGTGCTTCGGGCTGCGTACGAACAACAAAAGAAAAGCATTTATAAGGGGTGCTGGCTAGAAAATATTAAACTATACGTGGAGATGGTGGGAATGGAGTACATATGGGAAGAGGTCAGGAAGAAGAAGGAAGTTAGGAGTTACAGATATTACAGATATTCAAAGACAGAGACGGATAGAAGAGTGCAGGAACAGGGAATCCCTTAGTGTTTTTATAAAGTAATGGGGATGACAATGTTAAATATTAGGAATGTAGATAGATTGAAGACAGGAGGATTACTATGGAGGCTGATGGGGTTATACAAGAATAAGGGGTGGACGAATGGTAAAGAAAAGTCAATATGCGTATTATGTGGGGCAACAAGCAATGATCTACACTTAATAGGTAATTATAAAGATACGCAACGAGTAAGTAATAAACTTTTGAGTGCCAATAAACGGGAGTTATTAAAGAAAGGGGATGAGCAAAAAATCTTAGGGTGGATTGTCAAAGAATGGGAAAAGGGGGAATTAAACGGGTATTTATGCGCTGTAAGGAGAGTTTGTGAAATAAAGTTAAAAGAAAAAAGTGCATAATATTACGTGGATGTGAAATAAGCTAAATGACGGTGGCGAGGTCTTATTGGGCAGTCATGAATATATAAGACTTGAAAGTGGATGTGAAATAGAGTTAAATGAGTTAAGGGGATAAAATGAGAATGAAGTAGAGGAGTGTAGGGGAGTGATGAATAAAATTAGAAGTAAGGATTTGTAAATAAGTAGGTTTGTTACGGACGGTTACGTAAAATAAGTTATGGTTTTAAATGTGAGTGAAGGATTGCTAAGATAAGGACAGCAAGTTTAGAAGGTTTTTGTATATCTGATTGTAAATCGTGGAGATACATTGTAAATGTGGGAGGTTTGTGAAGTGTAGTTAAGGTCTGGGATGTGGAAAGAGATTGTAAATTTGGAAGATTTAAGTGATAAAGATAGGGCATGTTAATATTGATATGGCAAGACATGGATGTATAATTTATATAGTATTGGTAAGTAAGTTAGAAAATGATGCTTTAGTGATTATCGTGTGGTAACAGGAAAGTATAACAATTACATAAAGGTGGAACGTGAGTAAAATGGAGATACGACTCAACTGATGACTCACAAGTGAACTGGAAATCAAATGGAAGTATGTCAGTGCATATATAATACTATCAAGATAAACCGTGCTTCGCTACGGTATTATACTGAAATTTACACTGACTGACAGAGCAAATGCAACACCAAGAAGGAGTGGTCAGAACTTTATGCCAATTGCAGCGTAGACTGACGTCACTGAGGTATGCTCATGATGTGAAATGCGCCGCTGTGCTGCGCACGTAGCGAACGATAAATGGGACACGGCGTTGGCGAATGGCCCACTTCGTACCGTGATTTCTCAGCCGATAGTCATTGTAGAACGTGTTGTCGTGTGCCACAGGACACGTGTATAGCTAAGAATGCCAGGCCGCCGTCAACGGAGGCATTTCCAGCAGACAGACGACTTTACGAGGGGTATGGTGATCGGGCTGAGAAGGGCAGGTTGGTCGCTTCGTCAAATCGCAGCCGATACCCATAGGGATGTGCCCACGGTGTAGCGCCTGTGGCGAAGATGGTTGGCGCAGGGACATGTGGCACGTGCGAGGGGTCCAGGCGCAGCCCGAGTGACGTCAGCACGCGAGGATCGGCGCATCCGCCGCCAAGCGGTGGCAGCCCCGCACGCCACGTCAACCGCCATTCTTCAGCATGTGCAAGACACCCTGGCTGTTCCAATATCGACCAGAACAATTTCCCGTCGATTGGTTGAAGGAGGCCTGCACTCCCGGCGTCCGCTCAGAAGACTACCATTGACTCCGCAGCATAGACGTGCACACCTGGCATGGTGCCGGGCTAGAGCGACTTGGATGAGGGAATGGCGGAACGGCGTGTTCTCCGATGAGTCACGCTTCTGTTCTGTCAGTGATAGTCACCGCAGACGAGTGTGGCGTCGGCGTGGAGAAAGGTCAAATCCGGCAGTAACTGTGGAGCGCCCTACCGCTAGACAACGCGGCATCATGGTTTGGGGCGCTATTGCGTATGATTCCACGTCACCTCTAGTGCGTATTCAAGGCACGTTAAATGCCCACCGCTACGTGCAGCATGTGCTGCGGCCGGTGGCACTCCCGTACCTTCAGGGGCTGTCCAATGCTCTGTTTCAGCAGGATAATGCCCGCCCACACACTGCTCGCATCTCCCAACAGGCTCTACG
Organism: Anabrus simplex; assembly: GCF_040414725.1. Lineage (NCBI taxonomy): Eukaryota > Metazoa > Arthropoda > Insecta > Orthoptera > Tettigoniidae > Anabrus > Anabrus simplex. Next base: position 416,012,855 of record NC_090265.1, on the reverse strand, counting down.
AGGTGTACAGATGCTTCCGTGGCCAGCGTACTCTCCGGATCTCTCACCAATCGAACACGTGTGGGATCTCATTGGACGCCGTTTGCAAACTCTGCCCCAGCCTCGTACGGACGACCAACTGTGGCAAATGGTTGACAGAGAATGGAGAACCATCCCTCAGGACACCATCCGCACTCTTATTGACTCTGTACCTCGACGTGTTTCTGCGTGCATCGCCGCTCGCGGTGGTCCTACATCCTACTGAGTCGATGCCGTGCGCATTGTGTAACCTGCATATCGGTTTGAAATAAACATCAATTATTCTTCCGTGCCGACTCTGTTTTTTCTCCAACTTTCTCCCTTTCGAACCACTCCTCCTTGGTGTTGCATTTGCTCTATCAGTCAGTGTATAATTTGCTCAACATTTTATATATAATCCGCCAAAACACGCGATGTGACTCGTTTTCTGGGAGATTACGACAAAATTCCTCCCAGTTTTCAATCTTTCTTTCCAGCAATCGATTTCGTACTTCTCGGGCTAGCTCCAAGTATTCCGCCCGGTCAGTTGGGTCCCTAAATCTCTACCCATCCTTTCAAATAAGTATTTTAATATGGATCAAATCCTTGAGGAGATTCGGCTGGTGTCGTCTTGATTGCCTTGGCGGTACTGAACCCGTGGCCGGACTGTATTCGTAGTCATTATCCGTCCAGGACACGTTTCCAGCGCGGTCCACACTTTTTGATGACGGCCCAGAACAATATTATTATTATTATTATTATTATTATTATTATTATTATTATTATTACAGGGCACCGAGGCGGTAAACTCACATATGGTGCAATTACACACGGTGTCTTTTCTAAATTCAAATGTTTCTTAAACAACTGACACACATGAATATATGATTATATTCTTGCGAACAATCCAGCGGCATGGCCTGGTTACAGTTAAGCAACACCGGGCGTGGTCAGGACTTGGCTGGGTTACCCACCAGGCTTGACCTTTGCCCCTGGTACGAAATAATTTTGAAAAAATTATTAAACACCTAACCATGAACAAACACGCATGCGAAGGTTGGAATTAAGCCAATTACCATATTACAGCAATACATTATACAGTCACAAATCTCACTATCATTATTATTAGTATCATTTTATTCTATCACTAAGTCTAAACTTATTATCTTATACTTATTTATTTATCTGAACAGACCAGGTGAGGAGCGCAATAAATCATCGGTAGTGGTACTAAACTAAGCCCCCTCGGGGGTGCCCATAATGACATTTGGCCTAATAATAATAATAACAACAATAATAATATAGATGTTCTGGATCCCGAAGCAAAATGCAAAACCGCTACTTGGCAGTAAATTATATCTGTTGCCATTGTCATTGCTGACAATGGGACCAGCACCATTGTCGAGCGTAGGCAAGTGCGCGGGATCTCTGGCGATACGAATGATATACTTCCGTGTATTATTGACCTTATTATAGAGGTGAACAATTAAACGATCAATATCATTCCTATCGTTTATTTCAAATGTGTATAATCTTTCATTTTTATGCCAGGGGAATCTACAGTACTCTAATCTAAGTTCTCCAAAGGAAAATATGGCTCTTGAAAACGAACCCAGGAAAGATTATAAATGATCGATTTATGATCAGAATCAAGTAGTACATTATGACCAGTAAAATCATTTGGTCTCAACTCCTTTTTCACCCCACCACCGTTAAGTTGATTTACCCCCACAAAAAAGACGCGTTTCTTTATTTTTAAAGGAGATTCCAAATACCGTTGTTCACGCCTGTTACCTTTAGTTTTAAGATATAAGTATCCCCATAAAAATAACTTTTCACTTCCTTTCACACCCCCACCTTAAGTGAATTTTCCGGTAAAATACTTGTTTCTTTAATAGTAAAGGATCTTCCAAATACCAATGACCATGACTTTAACATCTTCAGTTTTTGAGATATGTGTCCTCATAAAAGGAATTCAACACCGCCCCCAAGATGATTTGCCCCAGAACGCGTTTTTCTTTGTTTTTTAAAGGAGTTCCAAATACCAATTTTCACGTCTGTAACAACTTTAGTTTTTATTAGATGCACGTATCCTCATACAATTAATTCAATTATTTTTTCAATTCTTTCACCCCCCCTTCATTGGATTTTCAGTGAATACGTGTTTCTTTGCTTTTAAAGTAGATTCCAAATACCAATTTTCACGTCTGTGAAATTCTTCGTTTTTGAGATAATAGTATCTTCATATAAATAATTCAACTAGTTTTTTAGTTTCTTAGTGGATTTTCGGGAAAAATACCTATTTCTTTATTTTTAAAGGAGATTCCAAATACCAAATTTCACGTTTGTAACATGTTCAGTTTTTGAAATATCAGTATCCTAATAAAAATAATTCAACCCCATTTTTAGTCAGTTTTACCCCCCCACACAAGTGGTTTTTCCGAAAACAGAAAATTCATGTTCTTTACTTTTAATAATTATAAAAATAAAATTTTTCATTTCTGTAACATGTTACATTTTTTAGATATACTGTAGACATGCTCATCTTAAAATTTCACCCCTTTTAGTTCCCCTTAAGTGGAGTTACCGAAAACAAATCACTTATGTTTCTTTACTTTTGCAGGAGATTCCAAATACCAATTTTTACGTCTGTACCATTTTACGTTTCTGAGATATACTGTATAAATAGTCTTTCTAAAAATTCACCCTTATTTGTCACTCCTGTTTAACCCCCATTAATTGGATTTTCCAAAAAAATACGCGTTTCTTTATTTTTAAAGGAGATCCCATGTACTAATTTTCAGGTCTGTAATATCTCATTTTCTGAGATTTAAGTATTCTCATTAAAGGCATTCAGCCCATTTTCACCCTTTTCACCCCCTCCTAGTTGGATTTTCGAAAACAAAATATACGTGTTTATTTGTTTTTAAAGGAGATTCTAAATACCAATATTCACGTCTGTAAACTTTTAAAGTTTTGAGATATAGATACACTCATTTTTAAATTTCACCCCCATTTTCACCCCCTTAGCGACGGAATATCCAAAAACCTTCCTTAGCGAGCACTTACATTGTAATATAAATGTATCCTGAACATTTCATTTCTTTATGCCCAGTAGTTTTGGCTCGGCGATGATGAATCCGTTAGTCAGTCAGTCAGTCAGTTAGTCAGTCAGTCAGTCAGTCAGTCAGTCAGTCAGTCAGTCAGTCAGTCAGTCAGTCAGTCAGTCAGTCAGGACATGTTCTTTATATATATGTGTGTGGATTATGAACTGCAAAGCCAGTAGGTGGTAAAGGCAATAGGCAAGAAGAATGAAGGCACATGCTATTCGGATAACGAAATGTTAAGTCAGCGACTCTGGAGCATAGTAGGTCAGATCTTGAGTGAGTGTTAGCTAGAGGCATGAAGTCATTGCTCTGCTGATGACGGAATATTGATTCAAAGAGACTTGAGTAGAGTAGGGCAGATCTTGAGTGAATAAGTGTGTGTGTGAGAATTAGGGTAGACGTATGAGAGTGAGATAAATGGGTAAGAAGTTATACGGTGAACGGGGAGGGATGGAGGGAATGGCGTAATAGGGAGGGGTAGGGTGGTCCTATCCCAAATGTTGTTGGCAATTGTTAGTAGATAGAGGTCGACAAAGGAGAGAGGGAGGCAGGGTGCATGTGGAGCTGGAATTCAGCGCACAGGTAGCCTGTCGCCAAATGGGATGGTGATGATCTAGTTTTGTCAATTGTAAGGAGGGGCCGGATGTGTCGTTCCAGGGGGAGTGGTTCCTTTTTCTCCTCACCAGGGGGACGGTACGGGCGGTCAGTAGTTATAGGGGTGTCGTCTCACATGTGGTCTGGTTTCAGCCTGTGTGAGGGGTTACAAATTTAAGTTAGGATTGTAGAGTTAAGGTAGTCATGGGGTTGGCGCTTATATGTGCCCCGGTTTTGCGCCCATGTGAGTGACCACAAGTAGACTTAGATTACTTTTTTTTTTGTAATGGGAACATATAGGGGTGGCATCTCACATGTGGTCTGGTTACCGCCTGTGTGAGGAGTCACACAATTAAGTCAGGAATTTTAGAATTTAGGTAGTCATATGTGTGACGCTAACATGTGGTCCGGTTTTCCGCCCATGTGAGTGATCATATAATATATAGGGGTGGCGTCTCACATGTGGTCTGGTTTCCGCCTGTGTGAGGGGTCACAAAATTAAGTTAGGATTTTATTTGCTAGTGGTTTTACGTCGCACCGATACAGAAAGGTTTTATGCCGCCGATGGGATAGGGAAGGCCTAGGATCTGGAATGAAACGGCCGTGGAATTAATTAGTGTACAACCCCAGCATTTGCCATGTGTGAAAATGGGAAACCACGGGAATCCATCCTCAGCGCTGCCGACAGCGGGATTCGAACCCACTATCTCCTGGATGCAAGCTCACAGCCGCGGGCCCACAACCGTACGGCCAACTCGCCCGTAGTTAGGATTTTAGAGTTAAGGTAGTTATAGGTATGGTGTTTACATGTGGCCCGGTTTTCCGGCCATGTGAGTGACCACATAGTAGAATTAGTTTCTTTTTTATTTTTGTTTTGTAATGGGAACATGTATTTGGGCGAAAATGCCTGTAATGTTCATCTCACTCAAACTTATTCGTATACCGATGTCATTCCATGCCATCTCTCCAGTGACAGTTCAGAACATACCCCATAGTTGAGCAGCTCGTCTCCTTTCTCCCAAGTATTCCCGGCCCAAATTTTACAACATTTTATAACGCTACTCCTTTGTCGGAAATCACCCAGAAGAAATCGAGCTGCTTTTCTTGAATCAAGTAATCTTGGTGAGGGCCCCATTCGCTGGAACCATACTCTAGTTGGGGTCTTACCAGAGACCAGTGGCGTATGCTGGGATTAAGACATGGGTTACCACTAGATTTAGGTTACCTCTTTTCGATGGTTGGTTTAACGAACGTCAAGCCTTCAGCGTTTAGAGCTGCAGCCAACGGAGAAGCCTGCTGTGTTGTCAAGGCTGCTTTACAGGCTACTGCCCCGGGCTCTGCTACTGCCAATGCCCAACGCCTGATGAGTAGCCTAAGGTTTAGCAAATTAAGTCCGGCTTTGTGGCTAAATGGAGAGAACGTTTGCCTTTGGTCCGTTTGCCCCGGTTCAGTTTCCAAAATAAACCCTCTCATACTGTTAAATTCCCTGGCTTGGGGACTGGGTGTTTATGACGTCTTCGCCATTGATTTTATCGCCATTAGGTCAACACCAAGCCTATACAGATGCCATGCCCCATTTTTATTATTACTCTATTATTATTATTATTATTATTATTATTATTATTATTATTATTATTATTATTATTATTATTATTATTATTATTATTATTATTATTATTATTATTATTATTATTATTATTATTATTATTATTATACAGCGGTCGTTCCCATCGTTCACTGGTTATTAGCTCCCTCAGGAGATCAGTGGTGGTGTCCGACCCATGATCACGGGTTCGAATTCAACCAACAAAAGAAAACACTAAACCTGAAATATGGCATTTCGTTTTAGCAGATCTACCAATAAGAAGAAAACAATATTGCTCCCCTAACAGCCGCCCTGCAAGCTCTTCCTACAAGGATGTAGAAGTATACGGGAGTGAGGAATACCCGCACTCTCTTATCTATATCATTAAGTCAGAAGTATGAGTTGAGGAAATATACACGATGAGTAACGCATGGTTGATAGTTAGCAGTGGCGATCTGACGGACCGAAGCCTAGCACACCTATCCTCCGCTGGTCTCCGCTCCTAACCGATATCCAGCAACAAGCCGCGTGTGGCGAGTCGAGGGGAGAGGGGCGAGAGTCTAGCCTGCAATATGTCTCCGATGCCTTGCTCTCCGAAATATGTGCGACATTTTTTCTCACTGCTTTCAAGTTTTGTAGATGGAACAGTGTTTCAGATGCTTACATTATAATGTGCTTTAGACTTCCATCATTCTCAACTGAGATTTGGGATTCACTGATAGCCTTGGTAGCCCTCAGTATACGCCACTGCCAGAGACTTATATGCCCTCACATTTACATACTTAATACAACCCGTAAATGCGCTCATAACCATGTGCAGAGATTTGTACCCATTATTTACCCCAATGAAGATTTTCCTTATATTAATACCTAGGTACTTACAATGATCCCCATAAGGGGCATTCACTCAGAAAACGCAGTAATTAAAACTGAGAGGACTTTTCCTATTTTTGAAACTCACAACCTGACTTATAACCCCGTTTACCATCATACTATTGCCTTCCGTCCATCTCACAACATTATCGAGGGCAATGTGCAGTTGCTCACAATCTTATAACTTATGTATTACTCTGTACAGAATAACATAATCTGCAATAAGCCTTATCTCAGATTTCACTTCTTTACGCATATAATACATATAATATAAAACATAAAGGTCCAATAATACTACATACATCATCATTAGAGACCGTTATGCATTTCAGCGTTCAGTCTGCAAGGCTCTGTGAATTAACTAAAAGTCGCCTCAACCCTCTGTGGCCTCATTTAGTTATATAACTATTGGAATATGCTAATATGGCATGTTCATTAAATTGTTTTCTATATTTCAAAGAACTTGTGTCAGCCTCACCTCAGTTGACTTATGTATTTCCAGGATTGAACCCTAGAGGTCAGCTCCCTCGATCGTGTGCACGGAGGACCGTTCTTTCGGCGAGACCTTTGTCTTATCTCTTTGGAGTGAATATTTTCATTGCTATGAGTGTTGAATATAAGGATGGAGCTCTTGCAGACTGGAGCGGCGTTCTTATATTATAAATGGGTTTATAACAGATTCAAACATGACCCATACTAACTTGCTTTTTATTATTTAAATTACTGATATGGCAGGTACGTTGATATTAATTTTAACCATGCTTTTACGGTGTTTGTAAGACATTCTTCACTATAATGCATAGCTGATTGATATGCGTCCTTGTACTCAGAGCGAGAATGGGTTGTGTGTCTGTTGTTGACGTGATAGCATTGTGTTCGTCGCTGGGTCTCTGATTGATTTATTTTGGTGCACTGCATTTTAATGTACTTTGCCATCGTATGAATGTATGCCCTGCGTTTCGACTTGGAGGTCCATTTCGGGTCGTACGGAGTGCATAAGTGATGGGCTTATGCGTGACCGTTGGGTCACTAATATGTTGCTGCTAATTGTCTCAGCTGTGCACGCTATCCCTAACATAAGTGAGACCCCATATTTGTGATCAGGTGAGTCACATTATACGAGTTTGTGTTTAACTTATTTACTGGTGCAACTGCTCGTATCATTTGCCGATGCTGGCAGTGTGTATGTGTTTGTTTGCGTGTGTGGGCGTGTGAAAGGAGAGTAAGGATGACATATCGATCAGTTTAATAAATATTTTAATCTTTTCTGGATCTCATGCTTGTCATGGGTAGGGTTATTCTTGTTTTGCCTTGGTGTCCGTCCTGGCCGTTTGTTGACCTGGAGGCCCATGTTGTTTATTTCCATTCGGGCTATGTGCTTGCCTGTGCTTCTCTTTGGTTTTGAACTTTAATTCTTTGGTCCAGAGATGCTGTTCTCTGTGTTAGATGTGATCTTGCGTGTTTGTTTATGTTTCTCTGAGGTTATTGTTTACTATTCTTCTCTGCTCCTCGCTGCGTGGGGAATTATGATGTGTAGTAATTGTTGAGACGATGTGGAAATAATAATAGACGCGTGGGCTTGGAATTTAATTATGCTCCCCGAAAGAATGATTGAATTAATCCGTGTGGATTGTAATTACATCACGGTATTATGTAGCGAGACTACAGTTGAAAAGGTGGGAGAGTTATATTAATAATTTCAGCCTGGTGATTTAAAAAGAAAATATGTGATCACACCTCAGTGATATGATTTCAAGTTGGATGGGTATTGAACACGTATTATTATATTGAATAAACCCTCATTTGAATTTAATTCTTTTTACTGTTAGTAGTCTTAGTGTTTATCCTATACTGCGTTGAAATGAGGGACATTTCCAGTTCAGAGCTTTGTCATTGGCCTTTCCTAGTCGAGGTCCACGCCTCGATTCTCCCGTTGTGGGTATCATAATATGTCTGATATTATCTAAAAAGGGGGGTTTGGTTCACTATTATGTTTAAATCGTTAGAAACTGAGTCTAACCATCGTCGTGTTGGTCTTCCTCTACTTCTCTTACCATCCATAACAGACTCCATTATTCTCTCAGCTAATCTATCTTCCTCCATTCACCTCACATGACCCCAGCACCGAAGCCGGTTTATGTGTACAGCTTCATCCACCGAGTTCATTCCTAACTTCGCCTTTATCTCCTCATTCCAAGTACCCTTCTGCCATTGTTCTCACCTGTCTGTACAGCAATCATTCTCGCTACTTTCATGTCTATTACTTCCAAATTATGAATAAGATATCCTGAGTCCACCCAGCTTTCGCTCCTGTAAAGCAAGGTTGATCTGAAAACAGACCGATGTAAGGACAGTTTCGTCCAGGAGCTGGCTTCCTTCTTACAGAATACTGTTGATCGCAACTGCGAGCTCCTGCATTAGCTTTACTGTCCATTGATTCAATCTCAATTACTATATTACCATCCTGGGAGAACACACATCCTAAATACTTGAAATTATCTACCTGTTGCAGCTTTGTATCAATTATCCGACATTCATTCTCTCAGATTTCTTGCCTACTGACATCAATTTAGTCTTCGAAAGGCTAATTTTCATACCGTACTCATTGCACCTATTTTCAAGTTCCAAGATATTAGACTGCAGGCTTTCGGCACAATCTGCCATTAAGACCAAGTCGTCAGCATAGGCCAGACTGCTTACTACATTCCCGCGTAACTGAATCCCTCCTTGCCACTTTATACCTTTCAGCAGATCATACATGTAAACTACGAACAATAAAGGTGAAAGAATACATCCCTGTCTAACCCCTGTAAGTCCATGAACCAGGAACTCATTCTACCATTAATCCTCGTTGCAGCCCAATTGTCAACATAAATGCAGTTGATTGATTTTAATAACCTACCCTTAATCCCATAGCCCCCCAGTATGGGGAACATTTATTCCCTCGGAGCCCTGTCATAATATACTTTCTGTAGATCTACGAAACATAAACACAACTGTGTATTCCTCTCGTAGCATTTTTCAATTACCTAGCGCATACTGAAATTTGATCCTGACCGCCTCTCTGTGGTCTGAAACCACACTGGTTTTCATCCAACTTCCTCTCAGTGACTGATCGCACCCTACCCTCCAAGATGCCAGTGAATACTTTGCCTGGTACACAAATCAATGAGATACCTCGATAATTGTTGCAATCCTTCCTGTTTTCTTGCTTATAGATAAGTGCAATTACTGCTTTTGTCCAATCTAAAGGTACCTTACCAACACTTGAACCACACCCATCACTTACCGATAATATACTACATAATACAACACGCACATCGGGACATTCGAAGCGTGGACCCCGACTAGGAAAGGCCAAGACACATCCCTGAACTCGAAACGTCCCTCATTAACAATGGACAACAGGGATGAAACTAACTACTAGCAATAAAAATTCAAATAAATTTTAAATGAGGGGTTATGAATATAATAAGATTTCAAATAAAAGAAAATGAAGCCACCAATAGAAAAAAAATAAGAAGGATACATACTTGCGTTCATTTGGTTCAGTCGAAGTAGTAATATAAATCCGTGAGCACAGTATTTCTCAAACACCCAAATTAATATTTAATTTACGACGTGCTCACCGTCTCAATTATAATTTCGCTACATAATTAGCTAATTTGAAAACAATCCGCACGGATTTGTTTGGTCGTTCTCTCCACGAGATTAATTACATTGTTTTTCATACGCGTCCATCAAACTCCATCATCATCTCGACAACAATAGCTATAGAAAGATAACATCTCCAAGCCTCCCAGAGAAGAAACATAGAGCAGATATATTAAAGGAATGCAGGTATCGGTATGGCCGAGTGAGAAAACAGCACTGGACCAAAGAACAAATGTCAAATCCAAAGAGAATCACAGGCATGCTGTGATAGTACATATCACACCCCAGAATTATATGTAGAAGTTAGAGATATTATTGTCAGTCTTCGATTTTTATTATTATTATTATTATTATTATTATTATTATTATTATTATTATTATTATTATTATTTCATTTGTATATTTTGCCATTTATATTGGTAAGCTGGAAGATATCCACATATGTAGGTATGAGTAATTTGTTTTGCACGAGTGGGAAAACACTGCTTTAATAACTCTGGTAATTTGAATGAGTCATATGGCTGCCCCAGTGTTTGTTTTGATGTACTCGTGTCGGGAAATTCATGAGTCATGTATATATCCCAGCCTGATGAGATGAGCTTGTTGCTGTATTAGGAAAGTTTGGTGATTCATGGAATATACCCCAGAGTTTGTTATTGTCTTGGGAGGAAGAAGTAGTTCAGGGCTTGGTCTTGACAAGAGGTTCACTCATGATTGGTGGGCAAGCACCAATCCAGACGTCTCATCTGAGAGGAGGGGGATGTTGATGTCTATAAAGGTGGATCATACGGCGGCAACCTGGGACATTGTAAGGAACATTGTAAGGGTGATTGTAAAGGTGAAGGTAAAGGAACGAGAAGGAAGATAACTACAACTACAACTGACGCACTGTACGGGAAGGAAGTGGTGCTGATACACGGTACTGGAGTGACACGGCTGCAATGGACTGGACTTCAAACGTTCGTGGAGCGTAGTCTTGTTATGTTCGTGGAAAGTGGCTGATTGTGGAGAGTGCTTGCGCATTAAGTATTGTAACACTTGTGGCGGCCTAGCATTATATGTTGGTGAAAGCTATCTCAGACTTTCCATAAATTTATATGTTGAGGATCGACAGACGTGTGTATATATCTTTACAACAAGTGTTAAAATATGTGAACACAGTAGTACAAGGTACAGTATCTGTGTGATGTGATAACTGCCGATTATGAGAATCGGTAAGTCGAATTGATATAGAGACAGTGAAGGGTATTTATCTTCATACATGTACATTGTTCATCGGACCATCTACAAATGGTAGCTTAGTTCTCGCTTTCGTTTTCCCACGATTTTCATTATTTTTGTTGTTGTTGTAAATATGGAGTCTTCCAGCAATATTTTATGTGTGTATTATATGTATAATGTTGTATGTTGATGAGGTGCTCATGCACGGAATTTGTTAAGAATATAGTTAGCTATTTTAGAATCAGTGTTATTGATGAACCTAGGTGCAGTTCCTACCTAATTAGTAGTTTTCAAGAGGTTAGGTAAGTCCTGCAGCAGATGTACCAGTACGCAGCATTATGTACACGCCCTGGGATATAAAGTTTATCATGCTCTTATCTAAATTCGAGGGATCCATTCTGGTGAACTCTGGCGCCCATACTACGGACATTTCGGTTAATTATGCTTATTAATTTTATTAAGTTTTTGAGTAATTTTATTTATATATTTGTATTTATGATTTTATTTATCAGTAGTCATCAACTTATTACAATTGGCTTCCCAACGTGTGGCTGAATGATTGGTACATCTGTTAGGCGTATACGCGTTGGTGCATTTGTCAGGTGTGGTTGGAATTCTGCAAACTATGTCAGTGAAGTGTTTTATATGTACGTGATATGTATGTTGGAGTATGAAGAAATGTTGTAGCGAGTCGAGTATTATAAAATTGAGAAGTAGAGAGGTTGTTAAAGTTGTTGGTACTATGAATCAGGATAAGAGAAGTCAAAAGAATTCCACCACATTGAGTTTATCTAATTTAAGTGAGAATAGCAAAATGGCTGATAGTAGGAAAGATCAATTGACAACGATATGTGAGGAACCGAGTAACCCGTCTCAAACTCAGAATGTAGGGGATCAAGACGAGTCTTCAATGCTCAGTATGCTTAAATCGCTACTTGATAGTCAGAGTAAAGAGTTGAAGAGTGAATTGAATTCCTTAAGTAATGAAATATGCAGTATTAACAGTAAAATCGATAATAATAATGTTGAATTTTCCAGTAAAATTGATAATAATAGTGTTGAATTGTCTAGCAAGATTGATAGTCAGAGTAAAGAGTTGAAGAGTGAACTGAGTTTTTTAAGTAATGAAATATACAGTATTAATAGTAAATTAAATTCAGTTAATACGGAACTGTCCAGTAAGATTGAGAATCAGAGTAAGGAATTAAATTCAGTGAGTTTTGAATTATCTAGTAAAATTGATAGATTAAGTAGTGCTGTGAATGGTAGAATAGATGAACTAAACCAGAAGTTTGACCATCAAAGCAGGGAAATTCAGGAAGTCAATAATAAGGTAGAATCTCAACGCTTGGAATTGACTGAGAAAATCGAATGCCGATTTAATGTAGTTAGCAGGAAATTTGTTGAAAACAGCAAGGAATGTGATAAAAGAATAAAAGTAGTGGAAGATAAAGTCGAAGAAATAGATAGAATTAAAACCAGCCAGAATGTTTTAGCGAAGCGAATAGATGAAAAGACTGAGAAATTGGAGAAAGACCTCAAGTCAGTAGAAGGAAATGCCAGAATGGTAGTTGAAGAAGGAATTAAAGCATGTCATGTGAAGTTAAGAGAGGAGATCAGTCAAATCCAAGTAGGTAGCAGTATATGTAATAGGTACGTATCTTGTACGAAGGACTCTGAATTACCCAAGTTTAATGGTTGGCAGTTTAATCCGATGGAATTCTTGAAAACGGTGGAGAAACGGTTTTCTAAGAACCTTGACGATGGTCTGATTGAGTGGAGTATGGTTGATGAGCTGTTGGATGTTGCATTTGTTGGAGAAGCGAGATCTTGGTTTCAAGTTTATAGACAGGGTTTTTCGAGTTTAGAGGAATTTAGGGAGAAATTTAGTTCTAAATTTTGGAGTGAAGCTATTCAGGGAAGGGAAAGAGATCGCGTGCTATTTGGCAAGTATAAACCTCAGGAAGGTGTATCTATGACGGAGTATTTCTTAGCGCATGTTCTGATCAGCCAGAATATTGAAGGTCTAGCATCGGAGAGAGATACAGTCCGCCAGATTTTGAGGCATTTTCCTGAGAAGGTCGGATTAGCTGCATGTATGCAGAATATTGTTACGATTAAAGAATTAGAGCAGCTGTTAGAGAGGTTTGATGCTTTGGAAGGGCAGGGGAGGACTAGGCAAAGTGAAGGTAGAAATTACGGGGATAATGAGAGACAAGGTAATCAGATAGCGGGAGATAGGAATAATCAGAATTTCAGTCATTCTAGGCAAGGGAATCAGGGTGGTAATTCCGGAAGGGGAAACAGACAGTCTAATCAGGGAGTTAATCACCAGGAATATTTTAGCAGAAGACCTAATCAAGGGGAATCAGAAAGTGGGGGGCGTACGGATCAAAGACCTCCAGATCAAGTGCCGAGACATGATAATAGTGAACAGTCCACGTCAAGTAATTTAAACCGGAATCGGACTTCTTAGTTGGGTCAGATAGGCAGTCCGATACCGAAATTCCTATTCACGTGATGAAACAGGTAAGTTACGAGGTAGACGTGAAAAAGGAATTATTGTATGACCATGTGTTTTGTGTTCAGGGAGATTTTCAGAATAGGGGGCGTGATGAAAGTAAGAATGATGTGTCGAATGTCTTACTTTGTGCTAGTGGTGATGGTAATAGCGGTGTTGCGATCGATAATCTTGTAGAAGTTTCTGAAATTGAAAGTGAAGCTTTTTGTGAAGTTGATGAAGGTTGTTTTGTGAGTGAAGAGTGTTTACGGAGTATACATCATGAGGATGTTTTTGTTGATTTAAGTGTACGTGAGGAGAGTAAAGTTAGGTCCATTATGTGTGAAAATGGTGACTTTAAGATTAATGAAACTTCTGATAAGAGAGTCGAAAGTAGCAGTGTTGTTGGCATGAAAGTGGTGCAAGTAGTAGCTGATATGGAAGGTGGTGACGATGGATTAATTGTTGGGTCATTAAGTAGTAATGACAGCAATTTCAAGGTGTATTATGGTAAGAATTTCAGTAATCGAGTGAGCGTGAGTGAGAACGAAGTGCGTATGCTTGACAAGCGAGTGCGTAATGTTTTATTTAAGTCTGAGACTTGTGTGAATGATTTGAATGACGTGCTGTGTGATATCGATGTGGAATGTGCGAAAAAGTATGTGATCTGTTTGCTTGCATTAATTATGGGTTTGTAGAAGAGGCAACGTTGTCAGATTCCCGCGCATTTCAGAAATAGGGATTTCTTTGTTATGAATATTCCGAATGAAAGTTTGTATAATTCTTCTGTGACCGAATGGGATGAATGTTTGTGTGTGAGATAGATTGTATTAGAGATGTATTCGGATTTTATTGCGGTACGCATTCCTCGCTTATCGATGCCAATGTTTATGTATAGTTTTTTCATTTATATCAAGGTCCGTATACTGTGGACAGTAGAATAGGCAAGTGTGCTTATAGGCTCCTAACCGCTGAAAATAAGGTTCTTGGGACATTTAATATCTATAGCCTTCGCAGATATAAGAGATAGGATCTGCACCTTGGATGTATATATTATCAATTATGAGTTATGTGTACAGTAGCAAGAAGGGATTGTATTCAAAGGTATATGAAACAATCGGAGTTGTGTGTATATAGCCATACTATGATTATTATTATTATTATTGTTTGGACAAATTGTATTTCGTGTGTGCGAATACAATGCAGTAGACGCAATGTATATATCATTATTACAGTAAATTAAATGTTCAGTTATGTCATTATAAGGTTATGTATGAAGTTCTGTTTTATGGTGAATCATAATATGTGATATCATCGATTCACCAAGGGGGCGTTATGTGATAGTACATATATCACACCCCAGAATTATATGTAGAAGTTAGAGATATTATTGTCAGTCTTCGATTATTATTATTATTATTATTATTATTATTATTATTATTATTATTATTATTATTATTATTATTATTATTATTATTATTATTATTATTATTATTATTTCATTTGTATATTTTGCCATTTATATTGGTAAGCTGGAAGATATCCACATATGTAGGTATGAGTAATTTGTTTTGCACGAGTGGGAAAACACTGCTTTAAAAACTCTGGTAATTTGAATGAGTCATATGGCTGCCCCAGTGTTTGTTTTGATGTACTTGTGTCGGGAAATTCATGAGTCATGTATATATCCCAGCCTGATGAGATGAGCTTGTTGCTGTATTAGGAAAGTTTGGTGATTCATGGAATGTACCCCAGAGTTTGTTATTGTCTTGGGAGGAAGAAGTAGTTCAGGGCTTGGTCTTGACAAGAGGTTCACTCATGATTGGTGGGCAAGCACCAATCCAGACGTCTCATCTGAGAGGAGGGGGATGTTGATGTCTATAAAGGTGGATCATACGGCGGCAACCTGGGACATTGTAAGGAACATTGTAAGGGTGATTGTAAAGGTGAAGGTAAAGGAACGAGAAGGAAGATAACTACAACTACAACTGACGCACTGTACGGGAAGGAAGTGGTGCTGATACACGGTACTGGAGTGACACGGCTGCAATGGACTGGACTTCAAACGTTCGTGGAGCGTAGTCTTGTTATGTTCGTGGAAAGTGGCTGATTGTGGAGAGTGCTTGCGCATTAAGTATGGTAGCACTTGTGGCGGCCTAGCATTATATGTTGGTGAAAGCTATCTCAGACTTTCCATAAATTTATATGTTGAGGATCGACAGACGTGTGTATATATCTTTACAACAAGTGTTAAAATATGTGAACACAGTAGTACAAGGTACAGTATCTGTGTGATGTGATAACTGCCGATTATGAGAATCGGTAAGTCGAATTGATATAGAGACAGTGAAGGGTATTTATCTTCATACATGTACATTGTTCATCGGACCATCTACAAATGGTAGCTTAGTTCTCGCTTTCGTTTTCCCACGATTTTCATTATTTTTGTTGTTGTTGTAAATATGGAGTCTTCCAGCAATATTTTATGTGTGTATTATATGTATAATGTTGTATGTTGATGAGATGCTCGTGCACGGAATTTGTTAGAATATAGTTAGCTATTTTAGAATCAGTGTTATTGATGAACCTAGGTGCAGTTCCTACCTAATTAGTCGTTTTCAGGAGGTTAGGTAAGGCCTGCAGCAGATGTACCAGTACGCAGCATTATGTACACGCCCTGGGATATAAAGTTTATTATGCTCTTATCTAAATTAGAGGGATCCATTCTGGTGAACTCTGGCGCCCATACTACGGACATTTCGGTTAATTATGCTTATTAATTTTATTAAGTTTTTGAGTAATTTTATTTATATATTTGTATTTATGATTTTATTTATCAGTAGTCATCAACTTATTACAATGCACATCACCTGAATTTAAGTAAACAAACATTTCAGCCTCGCGCGTAAGCAAACGGTCGAAACAGGGACCAAGGCAAAATAATTAACACCGTACCAAAAAACAAACACAAGGTACGGAAACAAGATCAAAAGAAAAAATTAAACTGACCGATGCGTCATCTTTTTACTCCCCACACTCACAAACACACATACAAACATTCAGACATTGCCGGCATCGGGCAACAAAGTGAGCAGTAGCTCCATTCAAAATAAGTTGGTCACAAACTCATGTAGTATGACCCTCATGGTCACAAACAAAGGTCTCACATATGTCAGAGTTACGTGCACGACGCAAATATTTCATCAGCAGGATAATAGGTACTCATTGGTCGCGCATAGGTCCACCAGCATACGCACGCCGTACGACATGAATAGATCTTCGCGTCGACACGCAGGGCATGCATTCATTTGAGGGCAAAATACATTAGAATGCAGTGCACATAAATAGAATTGATCACAGACCCAGTTACCCATATCACACCATCACAATAACATCAACAAATACGCGGTGCATTCACGCCGCAGTGCAGAAAGATGCATGTCAATCAGCTATGATTAAAAGCACAAGAAAACTAGGAAGTAATCATGGGACCAATATAAATACAAGGATCGCCTTACCTGCAATATCAGTCGTCAAATTAAAAGGAAGGATGACTGTATAGGCTGTGTTTAAATCGACTAAATACCCATCTGTAGCTCAGAAAAGCCACTCCGATCTGCGGGGAGTCCATTTATATTCCTCTCTCATAACCACAACAAACATTCGAGTCAAAGAGATAAAGTTACAGACTCGCCGGAAAGAATGACCCTCCGTGTTCACGACTGATAATGCTGCCCTCTGTAGTACAACCTTGGAAATAGTTAAGTAAATCAAACTAAAGCTGATACAAGCTCTTAGCAATAAGGGAAAAATCGCTTTTTACGGACATGCTATATTAGCATGTCTCACACTCCACGCTAATCGTACTACTCTATGAAGCCATTTCATCCCTACCTTCCCACTCTACTTCACCAGTTCATGTCTAATTTCATCTATTCCTGTTGCTTTATGACAATGGAGTTTATTTACCATCCTTTCCACTTCCTCAAACGTAATTTCACCAACCTCATTTTCCTCCTTCCGATGAGCTCGGTTGTTTGCGAAACCACCAGGCGGATTTCCTTTTACGTTGAGAAGATTTAAAAATATTCCCTCCACCTGTCCTGTGATTTCCTGCGATCTATTATGAGTTCACCTGAATTACCCAAAACACCGTTCATTTCCTTTTCCCTCCCTTCCTAAGATTCTTTATTACTGTCCAGAAAGGTTACCCTACTGCTTGACCTAACCTTTCCAGGTGATTACCAAAATCTTCCCACGACTACTTTTTGGATTCAGCAACTATTTGTTTCACTGCGTTTCTTTCATCTAACGGTATGTACAATTCCCTGTCTGCATCAACCCTTGTTTGGAGCCATTTCTGATATGCCTTCTTCTTGGGTTTCCAGGCTGCATCATTCCACCAAGATGTTCGCTTTTTCCCATCTTTACACACAGTTGTTCCTAGGCATCCCCTTACTGTTCCTACTACAGCATCCCTGTATGCCACCCATTCTATTTCTATATCCTGAACCTGCTTACAGTCCACTGTTCGGAACTTCCTACTAATTATATCCATGTACGTCTGACTAATCTCCTCGTCCTGGAGATTTTCTATCATTATTCGTTTACAGACAGATTTCATTTCCTCTATCCTAGGCCTAGAGATAATTAGTTAACTACAGATCAGATAGTGGTCTGTATCATCGAAAAATCCCCTAAAACCCGTACATTCCTAACAGATTTCCTGAATTCGAAGTCGGTTAATATATACCTAGTATTGTGGATCTGGTGCCCCTAGCCTCCCATGTGTAGCGGTAAATAGCGTTATGCCTGAAGAATGTATTCGTAACTGCTAAACCCGTACTAGCACAAAATTCCAGCAAATGCTTCCCGTTCCCATTAGCTTCAATATCTTCTCCACATTTACCAATCATCCTGTCGTATCCTTCAGTTCTATTTCCAACACTCGCATTGAAATCGCCTATTAGCTCTATCCTACCCTTGCGACGATATCGCTCAATGCTTCATAAAACATGTCAACTTCATTTTCATCTGCACTCTCGCATGGTGAATACACTGAGACAATTCTCGTCCTAATTCCTCCAACTGCCAAATCTACACGCATCATTCGCTCGTTTACTTGACAACAGAAACTATGTTGCGTGCAATAGTATTCCTAATGAACAGTCCTGCCCACATTCTTCCCTTCCCTTTTTAACACCCGTCATGTACAGTACACTTTATAACCTCCTATCTCTTTCTCGTTATCTCCTCTTACCCGAATATCACTTACACCTAGCACATCCATGTGCATCCTCTTTGCTGACTCAGCCAGTTCTACTTCCTTTCTCCCATAAGCCCCATTAATATTGATAGCTCCTCATCTAATTACACTTCATTCGCTAAGTTTTTTCCAAGGAGTCCCTCGCCTGTCAAATGGGAGTGGGACTCCGTTACTCCCATAGGTCCGAGGCTGGATTAAAATGTTCTGAGCTCGGTAAATACATGAAGAAGGTTGCTACCCTACTTACACATAGTCCAAGCGAGAATCCCTCCTCTAACGGTTAGAGACCACCGGTGGATTGTATAGTCCTACCCGCCTGAGCACCAGGAGGACCTAGAATCAGAATATGTCTGAGCTGCCCACTTCCATTCCGTAGCAACTGGTATCCCGTCTCTCACGACCACTTATTAAACGCCTCAGTCGTTGCCGATGGTTCACGAGCTAGGATGTGACTACATTAATCCACAACATGAACCATTCCAATAATACTGCTTTGAGAAATTCCCCTCTTAAATATTATAGGTACAGATAAAGCTTCGCCTACTCTAACTCTCTGAGTTCTATTTTCTAGAAATATAGCCACCCATTCAGTCACTATTTTTTCTAGTCCAATTGCGCTCATTTTTGCCAGTAGTTTCCCATGATCTACCCTATGAAATGCCTTAGGTAGGTCAATAGCAATACAGTCCATTTGGCCTCCTAAATCCACGATATCTGCTATATCTTTGGAATCCTACAATTTGAGCTTCAGTGGAATAAACTTTCCTAAACCCAAATTGCCTTCCATCAGACCAGTTATTAATTTCGCAAACATGTCTAATATAATCAAAAAGAATGCTTTCCTAATGCTTACATGCACTGCATATCAAACTGACTGGCCTGTAATTTTCAACTTTATGTCTATGACACTTTCCTTTATACACGGGGTCTACTATAGCAACTCGCCATTCATTTGGTATAGTCCTTCATGCAAACAATTATCAAATAAGTACCGGTACTTCAGATATGGTACTATATATCATATGTGAATGAATAAAGAGTAGTTAAGTAACGCAAATGTGGATCAATGAGAGATTGAGTGGTAATAATGATGTTTACGTATTACATATTCCATATCGAATGGCAAATGGTGACTTGGTGTTGAATGTACGAGCAAATGGTAGGTATTGATCATCAGAAATAAATCAATCAGATGGCAATTTCGAGGTTAAATACATATTATATATGTGTTTTAAGCTGATTATAGCTAAAATAACAGGTTTTTAGTAGGATATACGATCATAATGTCTTCTTAGTAATATTCCATGACTAATGAAGACTAAGAACTTTCATCCATGGTATTCTTTATTACTTTATATTGGAATAATTGATTTTTCTGAGATGATAAACTATAATTGCAATCCAACTATGAAGCTACCGAGATTATTTAGGGCAAGTTCACCTATTTCTAGAATTGATATTTGAATATATTTACTGATGATGACTTTAATTTAGAAAATATTACTTGGTATATATCCAGTACAAGCTATACATAAGTGAAAATGATCGTATTCTGAGTACGTTTAATTTGTGAAGATATAGCGAAGCAATCGTTCTTAATATCAAAATATTTTATTCTCAGTGTCATGATATTTTTAACATTTCAATCTGAATATCAAAAGATTTTATGTTTTTAACATTTTAATTTCTTGATAACTTAATACTTCAACATCAGAAGCTTAGTTTTCGAATATGAGAGAGGCGATTTCTGTCGAGAAAGATTAATTTTGGTTAACCAATTCCAATCTACGAAGACATATGATGTGAATGATGTAATGTCAGAGTCAGGCGTTAAGGAAAAGCTGAGACAACTATTTTCTTTTTATGTGGCAATTTATGTGAAGATGTTATTGAGCAAATACTTTTAAAAAATTCTTAATTTCTATAAGAATTTTGAGCTTCAAGCAAATATATAATTTATCCATCATATTAACTATATTTTAATAAATGATAGTAAGAATTAATTCATTTTTATCATTTATAGATTTTACTATAGTATTTACGTTAAGATCATGGTAATGCGAATATATATTTTTTGTTGATTCTGCGGTTGACATATGTTAGAAACATCCGTCAAATTTGTCTGGAATGAATGGAAGCGTTGCGTTAGCTAAGTCTCATCTGAATTCACGTAAAACAATTTTTTAAAATGTTTTGCTACAAACCCTGAGATGCTCACCAACCCTATCCGTGGATTTTTCTTGAACGCTACGAGATTTGGACTCGGAATGGCGCAGCTTCTATAATATAGGTCATAAATAATATTGTTCACGTCGAGAGAAATGGTAGTTTAGGGGAATGCCTAAAATTTAATTCTCAAATATGTATGTTATCAGTTGTCCTATCTTAATGAAAACAGGTACAAAAAGTCAGGGGAAAAGTTTCTATAATCTAGGCCATAAATAATTTTATTCACGCCGAGAAAAATGGTAGTTTAGGGGAAGGCCTAAAATTTATTTCTCAAATATGTATGTTATCAGTGGTCCTATCTTAATGAAAATCGGCATGAAAAGTCAGGGAATAAGTTACCATAATCTAGGCCATAAATAATTTTATTCACGCTGAGTGAAATGGTTGCTTAGGGGAAGGTCTAAAATTTAATTCTCAATATTTGTGTTATTAGTGGTCCTATCGACAAATACTACATTACGTAAGTTATATAGTATTACATTTCCGATCATTTATGTCTTATACATTTTACTGATGACTTTGCTGGCAGGATGTAGTGTTTACAGTGCACTATGTCTTCTGGTATGTGCTAGAATAAATTCGTTACTTTTATTGACCTGTCTCAGTCTCATCCTTGGCTTGACAATGTGAAAGCGACCAAGGTTTGAGCGATTCTAGTAATACCGTTCCTTATGCAGCTAGTCCCTGTTATGAATGGTGTGAAAATATCGCTCATGGGGTCGGTTGGTGCACGCATTTCAGTGGGCTTGGCAGAATGGTATGTAATAGCAACTTTTGACTCAGTGAAGAAAGCAACGGGAAACTACCTCACTCCTCATTTCCCTAGTATTCCTCTTCAGTGACACCTAGGCTATCTATGGCAGCTGTTGGTGGAGCTGTAGAAGATCAAACCAGCCTTTGGGCTGAATACTCAACATACATACATACACATTTTACCGTACCGGCTTTGATAATAGAGATATTCATGAATTTGGATTTTTGTTGCTAAGTCCATATCAGCGCCGAGTCACGAGAACATGGGTAAAACGAAATTAATAAAAATCGGTATGCAAATTCGGGGAATAAGGACTACAGTCTACGCTATAAATAATTTTGTAAGGCGCCCTAATATCTCAAAGTCGAAAGAAAACTGAATGTGAAGGCCTACAATACAGAAAGCTCATAACATTGATCAATAATAACATTACACTGACCATTGTTTGTTGGGATGTTCTTTGTGTCCCTGTTGCAACTCATCTTCGATAGATGGGATTATTACTGCTGTATACCAAGCTTTTTAAATTTGTTTTACGTCGCACCGACACAGATAGGTCTTATAGCGACGATGGGATAGAAAAAGGGCTGGAAGTGGAAAGGAAGCAGCCCTGGCCTTAATTACGCTACAGCCCCAGCATTTGCGTGGTGTGAAAATGGGAGAACACGTAAAACCATCTTCAGGGCTGTCGACAGTGGGGTTCGAACCCACTAGCTCCCGAAAGCAAGCTCACAGCAGCGCGCCTCTAACCGCACGGCCAACGGGCCTGGTCGTGCCGAGTATAACAGCCTGCCTGAATATTGGCGGGGAGTTGGACAACTTTCTTCTTTAGCACGCCATTCCCCTGGTTCATAAATTTTCTGATATTACTAGTACGTAACACGCTGGTTCATTATAGAATTCGAGCTATTCAATTCCTACCCTGAGGCACTGACTGGAATGAGCAGTCTGCATATTTAACGGAATAATGGCAGAGGAATGTTCACGGCTTTCTGCGGTCTGGTCATTCAAGCACTGGAACTTTGGACTGTTAGATCAGCACCGTACTACTGTTCGTTAAAGTGAGAAAATATGCGGTTTTTCATTTGATCGAGTATTTTGTATGATAACATTACTTTTAATTACTACATTCCTACTGAAGTTTTTTAATGGCCTAAGTTGACTTCAGTTAGGAAAACCACGAAGACAAGTCTTTCTGAGAATCCCGTAGCGAAGCACGGATACATCAGCTAGTCTACTAATAAACTAGATTTGTAATCTTACAACAAGACCTTTCTATACGTTGTGCCATTTCACTGTTTGCAGTGAAGTTGTTTGGAGCAAAAATGGTCGCTATGCCGCGAAAACATCGTAAATAGAACGTCAACATATTCATAAATGTAAAAGAATGATCCTTTCACCAGGCACAAGGAAGGAAATGAATTATAGAAGGCGGTGAGAAAGACAGACTGCGGAATATTGTTCAAATTTATTATTGATTCGCAGAAGACCTACAGGCAGAACGCAATCACATATCAATCTAAGAAGGCTGAATGTATAAAAAGAAGTCTAAAGATAAATAATAATAAACGCCTACAAGAGCACTGCAAATCATCGGCGGTAAAGAATTCAAACATCTCCGAAGAAATAAAACTGCAAAGTTGGATCGGCAGATTACGTACCGGTAATTACTACGTCACGAGATACCGACAAGGTGACGTACCAAACGAGATAATACATCCTTAAGAAGTTAGAGAAGAATAATAACTTGTGAAGGAAGACATAGGACATTATATAACGTACTAATTCAAATTTTTAATAGCTGTATTGACAAATTACAAAACCATATTGAGATTTCATTGTAAGAAGCGGAAGTCGCAGAATATTAGTTCCCAGCAGGCTTAGTATTCCGTAAGATGACGAGAATGACCATGCCATTGTATTTATCTGTGTAGGAGAAAAATAGAATGTGTCCTTCATGAGGTTGCTCTCTGGTTACATGAACATGGTTTCTCTCTCTCGCCTTCCAAATGTGCTGCAATCCTATTTACCCATACTCGCGCACCTAACCGTTCTCCTCTCCTTCTTGATCGTCTTACTATCCCCTTTGTTAATCAGCATCCCTACCTTGGAGTCATATTGGACCACAAATTATCATGGTCTCCTTATGTGGTCTCTCTTCAACGTAAAACTGATCGTTTTATTTCTATTTTACGTACGATCACCCGTCGAAGTTGGGGCGCTGACCCCGTTACAGCTATTCTCCTTTACAGAGCAACTATTCGATCCTTGCTAGATTATTGTGCTCTTTTTATCGACACCGCTTCTGCTACTACCCTTGCACGTTTAAATACAATACAATACCGCGCACTACGTGTCTGTTTAGGAGCACTTAAAACTACACCAACCAATGCCTTATTAATAGAAGCCGGTGAACAGCCTTTAAAGATTCGGCGACAGACTATAGCCGCTAAGTATGTCCTCAAACATTTTACTGTCACCCGGTCTCAGCTTATCCCCAAGCTACGACTTTTACATTCTTATTATTCTTCCAAATCTCCCCGTGGAAACCGTGTCCCTGCTTTATATACCGCATTTCGTTCTCTTACACCAAGAGAAGATGAGCTCCTCCGTTTACCCACATTGCCTTTATACTCTATCCCTTATGACAGTCAGTCCTTTTGTCCTCAAGTAATTATATCTTCTTCTGAATCATTTTCTTGTCTAACACATTCTACTCCTCTTTCCCCTCTTGCAACTAAACGTATTCGACTTTCCCTCTACATAAGGGAAGTAAGCATTTTTACTGACGGATCAAAATCAGCACACGGCGTTGGAGCAGCCTTTTATATCCCCCAACCATATACTCTCTCTGAGTTTTCCCTCCCTTCTGCCTTTTCTGTTTTTACCGCCGAATTGTTTGCTATTCGACAAGCCCTCATTACCATCAGGTCACATGCTTATGATAAGGTTACGATTTTCACGGATGCACAAAATGTTCTGCATGCCTTATGCTCGCCTCTCTCTTCCCCTAATTGGTACTTATATAGCGTTAAGTATCTCTTATATATCCTTACTCGTTCTGGTGTTTATATAACTCTAGTTTGGGTTCCCAGTCACTCTGGTATCATAGGGAATGAGACTGCTGATCAGGCAGCTAAACGAGCATCACAACAATCCCCCTCTCTTTTTCTTGCGATCCCCCCTTCTGATCTCATTCATGAAGTGCGGGATATAGCATATCAACATTGGCAGTCCGATTGGAATGAAACGTCACGAGAAAAGGGATGTTTTTATCATCAATTACAACCTGTTATTCCTCTTAAACCGTGGTTTTATTATGGTACGTACTCTCGACGCCATATCACATCTATTATACGTCTACGTTTTAATCATGCCCTTACTCCCCAATATAAAAATCGTTTTCATCTTCCTCCCCCAACTTCCTGTGCTTGTGGCTTGTCTGATACTGACAGTAATCATCTTCTGTTACAATGTCCTGCTTTTGATGTTCCCCGCCAGCGCTTCCTATCCTCTTTGCTTAACATGGGCATCCCCTTCCCCACAAGTATTTCGTGTTTATTATCCTCTCTAACTCCTAATCTTGTGAACAGCATAAATCAGTTTCTTGATGAAGCACATATTATATTATAATCCTCTGACAGTCTCTTTATGCTCTCTCTTCCATTGCAAAATGTTTATCATAATTTTGGTAGGATATAAATCTCTTTACCCTCTGTCTATATGTTATCATCGTTTTCTTGTGTGACTCCTATAGAATGTTTTTTTTCCTTTTTTTTCTATCAATTACTTTTTAAAGTACAATACGAGTGATACATGTGTCAGTGTTAAGTAATTAATGTTTTCGTGACTGGACGATAACACATGAGTCCAACCACACCTTTCAAGAAGAAGAAGAAGAATCTGTTTCAACTGCGCAAGAAACAAGATACGTCATGTGCTAGAGAAGCAAAGGCGGAGGCTACCTGGATTATGGGGACACGAGCCGACAAATTAAGCCCATGATGACCGAAAGAGACCGAGGACCGTCCCAGATGTTTCAAAGAGGCCGATACGATGCCATGAATGCAGGCACAGCATGTTCTAGCCAGCTGGACATGTAATAGCAACGAGGGAAGCAGGAGGAAAAGATAAGTCCAGATAATATTTTGTTTGGAAAGTGCCATATTATATTTGTTTTCTTGAAAAACATATGTCAAGTACTATTTTATGTGATCCAAAGAAGTGATATTATACGGAAAATCAACCAAATTAACAGTAATAGAGGTTATTACTGTAGGTAGTCATCTGGCCAGAATAACAAGTTCATTGGGTTAGGAAGTCTGTAACCAGAGATAGTCTAACCTTGCGTTCCTAATGTTGTCAATGTTGAATGTAAAGAGGTTAACTTAAATGCAAATATGATGCGACGTTGTGGTTAATATTAGATGTACATTAGGGCATATACTGCTAAGTTGAATTGAAGTAAGATCGTAAATAGGTTACAACAATATCATGGGAAGACGTACGAAGATAACTGATGGAATTTGAAGAAAATTGAGAACTGAATAGAATAATTGGATGGTTAATGATGAGATAATAACATGCGTCAAGTTGAGATGAATTATTATGCTCAATGTAGAATAGAGTGAGACATGAGATGTGAAATATGAGATAGATGATTTATATGTGAAGAATGGTAGGATATTATGAAGAGTAATGATGGTGATGATTATTGTTTCATCGAGAATGAAGAGATAGATGATTTTAGTGACGATATTAGTTCAGTTGACACTATTTTAAGATAGAAGAGACTTATATTTGGTTCTCTAAGGTGCGATATTTCTTCAGCAAGCCATGTATAATATCAGTTACGATCTATACATGTCCATGTCAACAACTACCTATAGGTCATCAAAAATAAATCCATATAGGGATAATAGCACAAATGTAGCCTAAATCTATACGAACTTCTACGTACAAATATTTTCCTTCAAGTAAGAAAAGTTAAGAAGTTTATTTAGTTACATTAAATTATATCACTGGTGATATTTTCTGTAGTTAAAGGTTGATGGTGACTGATAGAGTCTTCTTGTAAGCTAGATTACTTACCATCTAGTAGAATTTCATTGAATAGTTGTCAGATGTGAATAATAGCACGATGGCAGATCATTTATAAATAGTGTGTTGGCACTTAAATGAATTCTTGAAATTAATATTTATTTTTAATGAACAACTTGAGTAAATATTAGTAATGACATTTCGATAATTTTTATTTTGAATGGAATGATGACTTAATGAATTATATTTTCTTCCACATGAGAGCGTAACATCATCGAGAACTTTGAAATGATTGAGAAAATACTTTCTTTTGACAAACAAAAGTGTTGATAATGGGATATGGACAGCTACTGGCAAATGAAATTAACTCACTGTGAGTCGATTCGATCATACATGTGTGAATTAAGTGAAAATTTTTAAAATAAGATATGTAATGATTGGTGAAAGAAGGAAACGTGATTTTCATTTTGCTTATATTTAATTCCAATGTAAATAATTTGCGTCGGAGTCATTTTGTAGCTCCCAATCGAGACTTGTAAATATTATGAACATGTTTCTTTTTCAAATTGTTTTGGAGGCCTCTACTCATAAAAAATTAGTTGATTATTAATATTTTTTTACTTGATATCAGGATACTTAAATAATTTTTCAAGACGTTCTTTATTTAATGTAATAATATTAGAAAAACTTATTTATTCCTTCAGTGACTTTGTAGGATAAGTACCATAGTCTTAAGTGAATGTTGGTTAAGGATCATATGAAAGTACTGCAGAAATTAACCGAATCGCGTATAGGAGACGTGCGTTACATAGGTTGTATTTATCCGAGAGTATATCCCGTTGGTTCGCTCTCGATACTGAACCTATGACCCGAAATTTTGAACCCAATTGGAAAATGATGTCATATATTGAGCTATCTGGACCTTGTGCGACTTGACCTGGACGTGGGGATGGCGCAACGTTAATTGAATATAGACATTTGCTGTAGTTGAATTTGTGTTATTGATAGGCTTTATTCATCTTCTCTTAGGGGGGCAATTTTGTTTCCTGCAGGCGGGCCCGTATCGTATTCTTTACGCCTCTGGTACAGCCGTACAAATATCAACCACAGCAAGCCCTCACTCCGAACGACTGTCTTTACCGTAAAGAATTTTGTTGAGCTTTCCAAGAGCTCATGGATGAGGATGAGTGTTAGTAACATATTTAAAAATTTAATTTCATATGGCAGGGTTGGTGCCAGGGAGAGATGTCTGGGTTACAGAATAATGTGTGTGTGTGTGTGTGTGTGTTGAAAATGAAAAACATGGATGACTTGTATAAGTGCCTGTTTTTCTTCTGAATAAATAGTAAAAATGTATTATTTCAAAGAGGTGTTTGTAATGTTTAATTGGTGAACCTAACATTAATTGGCGACCGCGACAGGATATCATTAATAACATAAGACTCCCAAGAAGAAAGATGAAAAACCTCACGAAATCAAGGACCGTAAAGCGGTGGTTATTTACACACGTATGCAACGAGGTTATGTCATCGCTACAAGACGGTGAAACAGACGCAGAAGAAATTCAGGTACAACTAGAAATCCTTAAAGAAAGGTATGATACTATCGCTAATTTAGATGGATTAGTATTTAAACAGATGATAATTGTGAAGTTGATCAAATAGCAGATGAGGAAGAATCAACTGATGAACATAGACGTAAATTATTGAGCCGTAGGGCTAAAGTAACAAGATTTTTGAATACTATTGTGCCAGTTTTCCCTCTTCAAAGTGTAGTAAGTGAAAACATAGCTGAAAGAAATACAGGCTTCGAAAAATAGGATCGAAGTTTTCTGGGGAAATAATTGATTGGTTGTATTTTTGTAGTCAATTCGGTATAATACACGAAGATGAGGACATGAGGGAGGAAGATAAATTCCAGTATCTCATTCAAGCTATGATAGAAGGTTCTAGAGCAGGGATGACGAACCTATGCCACGCGAACACGATTTCGGTGGCACGCCACATGAACATAATGATGTTCATATATACGTCTTTTACTACAAACAATGCATATCTTATAGTGTTTCACGTGTAAGAAATAAATATCGAAAATCTAAATACTAGTTCCATTCGGACGTGCAATATGGCAACACCACTATACTGATAGGTCCGAAAGACAAGTGAGTCGTTTTCTGGTGGTTTTGTATACGCACATCGCAAACATGTTTTCGGTGGCCAATGGAAGAGAAACTTAACAAAGACGGTGAACGTGTTTTATCAAGAACTGTGGACAAGGGACTTAAGATTGATAGAAAGATGTGTTGCCTGTGTTCGAAAACAATTGTATCTCCCACATTTAATGTAAAGCGCAATTTCGGGACTAATCATTCAGATGTTTGTTCTATTTCAAATGAAGAAAGGAGAGAGTTCGTTTCACAACATATCGAACATTACACTAAACAAACTAGTTATTTTGTATCATGTCTCTGGCCAAGAAATAATATCACTGTGGCTGATACCATCTGTCTCACTTCCCTAACAAACAACTAATAACTAACATAATTAAAGGAATGCCAGCCAGCTGAACTGCTGTCAAGGATAGAATAATAAAAATGAGTGAAGAAGTTTCTAAGTAATTGAAAGCTAATTTGGATAACTCCCACATGTATGCAGTATGTTTTGATTAAAGTATGAAAGTATTCTTACAAGCAAGGGTAGTTGGTTTCTTTCGATATCCGTCTGGAAATGTGATGAGGGAGAAATTAGTTAAATTGTTGAGGATACGAACTAGGGCAACATGGAAAGATAATGATGCTAATGGAGGAAGTGAATTCCATTGGCAATATTAGTATTTTTTATTTTTATATCTAATATTATTTACAATATTTTTACGTCGCACCGACACAGATAGGTCTTATGACGACGATGGAATAGGAATAGCTTACGAATGGGAAGGAAACCGCCGTAGCCTAATTGAGGTACAGGTTAATCTACCTGGTGTGAAAGTGGGGAAACCACGGTAAACCAACTTCAGGGCTGCTGACAGTGAGGTTGAAACCCACAATCTCCCGGATGCAAACTCACAGCTGAGCGCCCCTAACCGCGCGGCCAACTCGCCCGGTAATAATATTTAAAGACGAAATATGTTAGAATGGGAGCTTATTATTTATTTTTTATAAACAGTATTAGGTATTCTCAAAACTTACATATTTAAAAATGTATTTTTGTAGTATTTCCAAAATACGACCACGGAACATGCAAGAAAATGTTTTATTTACAAGATATATAAAATCAATAAAATAATGAATAAATAACGTATTATGAAACATAATTGGGGAAGTTAGAAAGGAAGTCGCTGGGGTTTGTGGGGGGAGGGTGTTTTAGGTTGTGGACATTCCTTAAAGGAAAATATCAAGTGGCACAGTCAACAGTTGAGAATAATAAACCAGACTTAAAATGGCACACTAGTTGGAAAAGGTTCGCCATCCCTGTTCTTGAGCGTACGAATTAGTCTCAAGTTTCCTCCCGACTGCCGACAACTATCATAAAGCGACAGACAGTCTTCAAGCTCGATTTGGTAGAGAGGGCTTACAGTTAGAAGTTTACGTTCGTGAACTACTGAAGCTAGTTTTAACTAATGCAGTGAATTTCACAGAAAAACTAACACTCAGTAGTTTATATGATAAATTAGAATCACGTCTCAGGTCTCTGGAAAGTTTAGGAGTTACTACAGAAAAGTGTACTGCAATGTTGCATCCCTTAATTGAATCGTCCTTGCCGGAAGACTTACTAAGAGCCTGGCAAAGGAATACTTCTTTCAGCTGTGATTCTGTCTACAAAGATCGTTTGAAACAGCTCATGGATTTTCTACAAAATGAAGTTGTTAGTGAGGAAAGAATTTCATTAGCGATGAAAGGGTTCAACATTAGTACATCCCAAGGGCACAAGATTAAGGGAGGCCAAACACCAAGAGAAGACTCGGAACCAAATGTTCCCACCGCTTCTGCTTTGTTGTCTACTGATATTTCTAAAAGATAGGAGTGTGTGTTTTGTCTTAAACCTCATTCGAGTTCAGAATACATTAAAGCTCAACAAATGACTGTAGAGGAAAGAAGGAAAATCTTGAGTAACAATCACTGTTGTTTTAAGAGAGGTCATCAAAGTAAAGCTTGTAGTGTAAATCCATTATCAGATGTATTGTTTGTAGTGGGAAACATATGGTATTAATGTGTTATAAACTTGGTAACAAAGACAAGGAAGTGTTTCCAAACATAATTTTGAGGGAGAAAGAAAGTCGATTGGTGAGGATGCCACTCATGTAAATAGAACCAAATACAGTAGAGACAATACGCGATACTTAGCGAGATATCGAGGGACATCTATTAGAGCTCTCTTTAGCGGATTGATCTGAGAACTACTGATTCTGTCATAAGAGCACGTGTATTTGTGCGTGAAGTTTTTGGTGTTATTTATGCGTTTTCAGTGAGTTGACATAATTAAATACTAGCGTGAGCCATTCCTCGATATCTCCTCTCAACATGAGGGCAAAGGTGTGTGCTGTGTTTGGCTGCAGTAACTATGAAGTAGACAATAATGCGCGGTCTTTCTTCCGTTCCCCTCGTGACAAGAAAATGTAAGTTATATTATGTTTGCATATATATTCTTCCAGTGACAAAGAGAATTTTATAGTACTTCACAATCTTCTGACCTGCTCGACCCATATTTTAACTGGCTTAAAATGTAATACGCATATTTTACTGTATAGTGCGGCAGTTAACCTTCAACACCGATGTGTTGTTGTAGGTGTGATCTGTGGGTTTGATTTAATTCAGGAAAATACATATGCATATGAGTGTGGCTGGTTGTGTTCCAAGTTACCCGATTTGGAATGTCGTAATGCGTTGTCAAGCACTGAAGAAAATATGGGTGAATTAAGAAATGTACATATTTTGTTGAAACAATATGATGATGCAAATTTTCTTTACCCTAATATAATGGCATTATGGCAAGTATTGCTTATAGGGAAAGTTTGAATGTTTTTGAGGCTAAATTTATGGATTTTCTTTCTGTTCGTAGGCTTCAGGTTAAAAGGAAAGTTGTCCAGCTCTTAAATGTAAATTCATTGAATCATGTGTGTAAGGAATGTGCCGATATTTTTATTGACAAGTGTTTTAATATGATGATACAATGCTTTTAAATGAGAAAAAACAAAAATCTAGCCGTGAATGTTCAGGCAGGAATTCTAAAGATAAAAAAAGTAATGCACAAATGAAAGATCAAGCCCTTTCACAGCAGTCCATTTCACATCTTGATTATATGTCTAATTTCAGTCTTTAAATAATAACCTGTTAAATAATTCTTCATTCATTTATCCAGAATTGCTTTAGCAACTTTGAAGTTAATATCTTAGTAACACTTTCTTTCTAGACGTATTTATCCATTTCCGTATATACATTTCCATTTGAATTTAACGCGAATTTTCAGGTCAAGCCACCAAGAGCGCCACTTGCGACTTGTCTCCCATTTTAACAAGGCTAAACGTCCGACTCGTTGGTTGAATGTTCAGCGTACTGGCCTGCGGTTCAGAGGGTCCCGGGTTCGATTCCCGGCCGTGTCGGGGATTTTAACCATCATTGGTTAATTTCAGTGGCCTGGGGGCTGGGTGTTTGTGCTGTCCCCAACATCCCTGCAACTCACACACCACACATAACACTATCATCCACCACAATAACACACAGTTACCTATACATGGCAGATGCCGCCCACCCTCACCGGAGGGTCTGCCTTATAAGGGTTTCACTCGGCTAGAAATAGCCACACGAAATTAAAATTAAACAAGGCTAAATCCGGAAGTGTCGCGTATTGTCTCTACTGTATTTGATAAAACTATGGTTAACGTCTCTTGTTCTCCTGAGGTATATTTGCAAACCCTGGCAGTTGTTTTTATGGGAAAGGGTAAACAAAATCAGTGCGAGCGATCATTGACACTTGGTCTACTAAATCTTACATTGTGCGTGGCGTAGCTGAATAAATGGGGTACCAATCACTTGGAAAGGAAACTCTAATACAATCCTTGTTTGGTGTAGTACGTTCCCAAGAGGCAAAGCATGATTGTTACAATACAAGTTTAAGGAAATTAGAGGGAAACTATTCTAAGGAACTGCAAGTTTTGAGCCAAGAAATAATTTGTGAAGATGTCCCATATGTTAAGAATGGTGCTTGGAGTGATGAGATAAAGGGATCTGAAGATTTGCGTGACAGATGTACAAGACCGAGAACCCATACGGATTCTACTGGGTGCAGATGTCGCGGGTGAATTGCTTACTGGGAAGACGCATCAGCTAAAATGTGGTCTAGTTTTAGTTGAGACTGTTCTGGGGTGGATACTAATGGGAAAAATTACAATAAACCTAGAAGGGATGCAGCGTCACTATGGATGACATCGTTATTCTCAAAAATTTATATATTTTGATCTATGGGTCTTAGAAATTCTTGGAATTACTGATCCTGCAGAAAAGGAATTTACTATCGAGAAGAATGAACGAGTTAAGAAGAATTTCCTTGAGACTGTGAGGCTGAATGAAGACAACAGATATGAAGTGTGTCTACCTTGGAGCGAACAACATCCGTCTCTTCCGGACAGCAGCGAAATAGCTCAGCGCAGATTAGAGACAGTCACAAAGAAACTACAAACTGAACGACATTATGAGGGATACGACGGCGTCTCACGATATTAGATGGGGGCAAGGAATTATTGAAAGGGTGCCCGAAGAAGAGCTGGCGAATGGCAGGTACTATTTACCACATCGACCTGTCTTGAAAGAGAAGAGCGCCATCAAGATAAGACCCGTGTTTGACGCCTCTGTGAAGCAGAGGAACGCCCCGTCTCTAAAGGATTGTATTGAGAAAGGACCTAACCTTACAGATTTGATTCCTAGTTTATTACTGAAGTTCAAAGAAAATGATATTGGAGTGATTGCAGACATAGAAAAGGCATTTCTACAAATAAGCGTCCATCCTAGAGACCGTGATTATGGTGGGAAAAGGAAAGTACAGGAAAGATGGAAGAGTTTCGTCACAGAGTTGTTTCCGGTCTTGCATGTTCTCCTTTCTTGTTGTCAGCAACAATAGAATTCCATTTGAACGAGATGAAGAAAGAGGCAGTTGATAACAATCCCTACTTGATTCCAACAATAGAAAGGCTGAGAGAATGCTTTTATGGAGATAATTGTACTACGAGTGTTAACAATGAAACTAAACTCAATTAATTCATGAGAGAAGCAAAAATAATTATGGAGAAGGCATATTTCAGTCTGCGAGGGTGGGAGTATTCTCACGACAAAATAACTGAAAACCTGTCACAAGTGTTAGAACTCATTTGGAATAAAGAAAACGATACTATTGAGTTGAATCTGACACATGTCATTGATTTCACACCTGATGTAATAACAAAGAGGATAATACTAAGAACTGCTCATAGATTATTTACTCCTATTGGTTTTTCATGCCCTGTATCGCTCTGCCCCAATTAATTATACAGGAACTTTGGTCAATCAATCAATCGATTGATTGATTGATTGATTGATTGATTGATTGATTGATTGATTGATTGATTGATTGATTGATTGATTGATTGATTGATTGATTGATTGATTGATTGATTGATTGATTGATTGATTGATTGATTGATTGATTGATTGATTGATTGATTGGGCCTCTGAGCTGGATAGCGACACTGAAATAAATGAATCATCAAAGAAAAGGTTTCTGAAATTGTTGACAGAACTACCTCACTTGGCTGAGATTAAGATTCCTAGATGTCTGATTGGAAGGCTGCCATCTGTGATGCTAGTCAAACTGAATATGCCGCAGTTATATTCGTGCGAGTACAGAGAATTGATAAGGTGGATCTACGACTTATACAAGCAAAAACACGAGTGGCACCCAAGAAGAAGATCACCATACCACTTCTGGAATTATTAGCATCTACTGTAGGTGTTAGACTTGCCACATCAGTGTTACCATCATTAACGTCAAAATAAATTACTGTTCATTATTGGAGTGACTCATCGACAGTGTTATCTTGGATAAAATTAGGCGAACCTTAGAGAACTTTCGTACGAAACAGAGTTCAAGAAATACGAAGATTATCCAGAATCGAACAGTGGCGACATGTTCCTGGAACCATGAATCCAGCTGACTTGGCATCAAGAGAATGTGATCCAAAGCATTTACTGGAACAGAGATGGTGGAAGGGTCCGAAAAGGCTGAAACAACCCCTTACGCAATGGCCCTGCTCCGAAGTTACAAGAAGTGTTTGAAGAAAGAAGAAGAAAAGTCAACACTATGACCGCATTAGAAAATAAGTCGAATACGCAAGATTGGCACCTTGAGTATTTCTCGATTTTCCGGGAAACAGTTCGTATTATGGAGTGGATCTTGATATTTCTGTACAATTGTCGACAGAAAAAATTAACTAGAAAATATACAGAACTAACAGTTGAGGAGACGACAAGAGCGGAGAAAATTGTGATGAAGTTCATACAAAAGGAGTGTTTTGTTGATGTAAAGGACGAGAGATTTAGCACACTCTGTGTTTTCACTGATGACGAGGGAGTGATGAGCCTGAAAAACAAAGATAATAGCACGTCGGGATGATTACGCTTTCCGCTGTCCTATTATCCTTCCCAGAAACATGTTTTAGTTCGTGCTCTCATTAGGGAAAAACACAAAGAATTATGTCATGCTGGAACACAGATTCTGTTCAGTGGGCTCCGACAGAAATACTGGATCCTCGGTGGAAGAAGAACGGTGAAAAGTGCAATCGTCTCATGTGTTGTCTGCCGAAGACACCATGGAAAACATCTTGAAGCGGAACAGGCTCATCTACCCTTTGCCAGAGTGAGAGAGGCTTCGGTTTTTGAGATACCAGGGGTAGACTTTGCAGGATCCTTGATTTGGAGAGGAGGAGAGAAAGCCTGGATCTGTATGTTCACGGTGTGCTGTTTTTTGTGCGGTCCATCTGGAGTTTGTGACATCTTTGGCTACCTCAACATTCCTCAAAGATTTTCGACGCTTTGTATCCAGACGTGGAAGGCCAGCAATAGTCTACAGTGACAATGGGACGAATTTTCATGGCGTCTGTAATGCCTTGTAGACGATTGAGTGGGATGAAATTGCTGGATATAGTTCTGCAAATGAGATTGAATGGAAATTTAATCCTTCCGCTTCATCATGGAGGGGAAGTTAGTGGGAGAGATTGATTGGTGTTCTCAAGCAAATGCTCACGAAAATTCTGGGAAATTCGTGCCTGTCTTACCAAGAAATGATGACAGTTTTGTGTGATATAGACACTGTGATGAATTCTCGGCCGCTTACTTACCTGTCCAATGATGGAAGTGAGCTGATGGCAATAACCCCTGCAATGTTTCTGCAAGAGATCAAGGAGGTCGGAATGCCTGATATCGACATAATGGAAAATGTAAGATTCGACAAAAGATACAGATATAGATAGAAAATAAAAGAAACGTTAAGGTTGAGATTTAGGAATGAATATTTTGGACAACTAATTCAGAAAAACACCCTACAAAAAATCAGTACAAACCCTTTGTGGGTCAAGTAGTAGTAGAAGACAATGAAAACTCCAAGAGACTGAACTGGCCAATGGCAGGAGCGATGGAAGTCATCCCTGGCAAAGGTGGTGTTGTGAGACTTGTTCGTCTGAAGACTACAAGAGTGGAACTCGTGAGACCGGTGCAAAGGATATACCCACTCGAAGTGACATCTGCAGAAGAGCACGCCTTCAGACAATTTAAACAGCTTGAAAAGAAAGAAAGCTATCTCTGGACAATCAAATCATCAACCAGTAGTTCCAAACTGAAAACTAGCAGTTGGAGGTTGGCAGGGGCGTATTCTCCTTGAATACAAGGCATTCATTGCATGCGTTGTGATAACACAAAGAACTGTCTGATGTACGATTTTAGGTTGTTTCAAGTCGAATATTAACGATTTCATCTCTCAGAAGTTCAAAAGGTCCGCGCAACTGTACTGGTTCCGTTGCTTGACTACTGTGGTGCTGGTGTAGTCTCGCCGTCTACACCACTCTAGGAAGAAAGAGACAGCGAATGGACGAGTTCAGGAAGAAAGGCATTCAATCTTAAAATTGCATTCAGTGGCAGACGTAGTTCTGAAACCCTCCGAACGATGTCGCTGCAATTGAAACTTGGTCAGAATTTGTCACCCTATATCCGTGCTACCCTCTGCCATCTGTTAGCAACTTGGAGAAAGTCAGCATCTTTACAGCGAACGGGACCCACAGATTACCCCCCAGCGAGAACCCAACGTGACGAAACTGACCAATGCCACTGGGGTGACTTACCTCCAGTGCTTGAGTTGTGGCTAACTAGTGAGTTAATTCATTGTATTTTCGGTGTTTTATTATATCTTGCGCAGATGTGGTATTAACGATGGATGAGTCTAAAACGGATATAATTGTAAATCAGTTTGAAAAGCTATTTACTGGCCGTTCGTTTGATGAAAAGATTCAAATAGTTAAAGCCGGGAGACCTCAACCTTCCCTCGTAAATTTCTTCCTCTCCTCCTTCTTAATCTGCTTACCCTCCAGGGTTGGCTTTTCCCTCGGACTCAGTGAGGGATCCCTCCTCTACCTCCTCAAGGGCAGTGTACTGGAGCTTCAGACTCTGGGTCGGGGGATACAACTGGGGAGAATGACCAGTACCTCGCCTCACCTGCTATGCTGAACAGGGGCCTTGCGGGGGATGGGAAGATTGGAAGGGATAGACAAGGAAGAGGGAAGGAAGTGGCCGTGGCCTGAAGTTAGGTACCATCCCGGCATTTGCCTGGAGGAGAAGTGGGAAACCACGGAAAACCACTTCGAGGATGGCTGAGGTGGGAATCGAACCCACCTCTACTCAGTTGACCTCCCGAGGCTGAGTGGTCTCCGTTCCAGCCCTCGTACCACTTTTCAAATTTCGTGGCAGAGCCGGGAATCGAACCCGGGCCTCCGGGGGTGGCAGCTAATTACACTAACCACTACACCACAGAGGCGGACCCTCGTCAATTTAAAAACAGAAAACAAGAATTGTGTACGCACGTTCAATCCAGAAACTTACAGTAAAACTGTTTGGCTCGAGTTCACCTACATGTAATTAGGGTGAGTAGAATTAAAATTTACTTAATACGTTGTGTTAACTGCATGGTTACTAGTTGCATGCCTCAGTGGAGATTCCAGGATACGCCACTGGAGGTTGGTGATTAAGCCAAAAAGGGTTGAGGATTATGTGATATATTTCTCAAGTGTTCTTTTATTTTGAGTTCCAAAAAAGACAAAAGACGGGAGAGGTAATCTTGCTGTTTTGAATTGTGTATAGTAAATTCAACTTTTTTATCTGTAAGTTATGTCATTTTGTATTGATAAAGTGGATAAATTATAATTGTAATGTGGATAAATGATAGGTGGGAGGATGTTGAGTTGGTAACATGTTTAAAAATTAAATTTAATATGACAGGTTTGGCGCAGGGAGAGATATCTGGGTTAGAGAGTAATATGTGTGTGTGTGTGTGTGTGTGTGTGTGTGTGTGTGTGTGTGTGTGTGTGTGTGTGTGTGTGTGTGTGTGTGTGTGTGTGTGTGTGTGTGTGTGTGTGTGTGTGTGTGTGTGTGTGTGTGTGTGTGTGTGTGTGTGTGTGTGTGTGTGTGTGTGTGTGTGTGTGTGTGTGTGTGTGTGTTTTTTTTAAAATGAAAAATTGGATGACGTGTCTAAGTGCCTCTTTTTCTCCTAAATAAATAGTGAAAATTATGATTTCAACGGGGTGTTTGTAAATTTTAATTGGTGAACCTAACAGGCAACTTTTAATGTGTCAGGTCTAGTAAATAAGCATAATATCCACATTTGAGGGGGTTACTGAGCCACCGCATGCCACTGTCGAAGAACGCGCATTTTGTGCAGTGCCTTGGAACAAGGTATATAACCATTCCTTTCCACCGCGAAAACAGTCACAGGCTTCACTTATCTCCATATGTTGCAACAATGGTTCATCCCGCAAATTCGGGAAGACCAAGAGTTTTTCATTTTTCATTTTTCAACAAGATGGAGCCCCATCACATTTCAATAGCCACGTGCGAGCGTACCTGAGTACGCTACTCCAAAAATGCTGGATTGGTCGCACTACGGAAAAAGATGACGCACTTTGCCTGACCTCACACTCTATGACTTATTCTTTCAAGCTTTGTGAAGGACGAGGTTTATGTTCCTCACTGCCATCAGAAGTCAACGATCTAAAACGGCGCATATCAGTGTGGTTACGCGAATTGCTCCTGACATGCTCAGCCGCGTGTAGCAGAAATTAGAATATCGTGTGGACGCATGCCGCGTCACAGCCAGTGTCCACATAGTGCCCTTATAGGGATACAACAAGGAGAAAACTTTGCGAGTTTCTCTATTACTTGCCGTTTGTGGTACTGATTCACCTCGAAAAATGCCCGGCTCCTTGGCTAAATGGTTAGCGTGCCGGCCTTTGGTCACGGGGGTCCCGGGTTCGATTTCCGGTTGGGTCGGGGATTTTTACCATAATTGGTTTATTTCACTGACGCGGGGGTTGGGTGTATGTGTTGTCTTATGTGTCGTCTTCATCATCACTTCATCCTCATCACGACGCGCAGGTCGCCTAAGGGTGTCAGATCAAAAGACCTGCATCTGGCGAACCGAACTTGTCCTCCGACACTAAAAGCCATAGGCCATTTCAAGTTCGAAAAATTAATGTTATTGATGTAACGTCCCCCTGACTTTTGGTACGGTTTTTGGAGACGCCAAAATGCCGAAATTCCATTCCGCAGGAGTTCTTCTACGTGTCAGTAAATCTGCCGACACTAGGCTGACGTATTTGAGCACCTTCAACGTGCTGGCCTTTGGTCACAGGGGTCCCAGGTTCGATTCCCGGCAGGGTCGCAGAATTTTAACCATCATTTTTTAATTTCCCTGGCACGGGGGCTGGGTGTATATGTTGTCTTCATCATCATTTCATCATCATCATCATCATCATCATCATCACGACGCGCAGGTCGCCCACGGGAGTCAAATCAAAAGACCTGCACCTGGCAAGCCGAACCCGTCCTGGGAACTCCCGGCACTAAAAGCCATATGCCATTTCATTTCATAATAATAATAGTAATATAATTGGGCTATTCGTCAATAGTTCATTCGAAAAATTAGATAATTTAAATTTACCAAGATTCTACAGTAAGTTTCTACCTATATCAATGGTAAAAATATTGTTTCATTCGTGTTTCTTCATTCCATCTTAAGAAAACAATATTGCTCTTATGACAGCAGGGTTGCCATATTGAACGGCTCTGTTCAACAGCATGACGGGAAGACTGCAGCACATATCTTGATGGATCTCAGCATTTCGTTTCAAGATAAAATTATTTTTGGGAACTCAAGGGGGCGGGGGTTTTATATGGGGGCTCATTTAGATTTCCACAGCAATAAGGGAAAACAGCAGCATATACATTTGTGAAACTCGGTACTTGAGTTCAAAATGATAGGAGGAAGGAACTAAGCTGCACATTACTGGTATTTTTAGGAACTCAACGGGACTGGGGGTTTCGAGGGGGGAGACTCATTTTGGTTTTCGCACCAGTAGGGGACAACGGTGGCACAGAAATTTGTGAAACTCAAAAATTAACTTCAAGATAAAAGAGAGAAAAGACTAAGCTAAAAACTATTTGTATTAACTCAAGGGGACGGGAGGGATTTAGTGGGGGCTCATTTTTGTTTTCACACCAATACTGGAAAACGGCGGTGCATAAATTTGTTTAATCTGTATTTAGTTTCAAGATAAAAGGGGAAAGAAACTAAGCTAAAATTATGTTTGATGACCTCATGGGGACGGGAATATTAGAGGGGCTCATTTTGGCAAATCAGAGGTAAAAGGAAGTAAGACAAAAAAGCGATGACTGTTCCCGCCATTGTGCTTCCTCCCTGCAAATGCATTTATGAAATGAATGTTATGTAGTTATTTTAATAACTCACGGGGAAACAAATGCCTCAACTTTTTGTCTTTCTTTTATAATACAATATAAAATATATTGCAATATTCCTTAATCACGAGGAATTGTGGGTGTCCAAGAGGGAATGTGTTCACTCCTTGTAGGTCCAAAAGAGCAAGACTCTTTTCTTAACATGGAATGATCTATAGGTACATAGTTCTTTCCAGTCTGAAATCCGACAGAATTTTCATGTACCGTTTTCACGTTGTAATATCCAGCTCTGAATGCAAATTTCTCTAAATAAATTTCTCCAAAATGTAATATCTTATTCCCATTCTATAATTGTAAAATAAATTCCAATGTACCGGTGTCTGTGTATTTCGTATTTTAATGTAAAAATAACCCTAGCTAATTTTAAATATGCACTAATTTTTTGTTTACTGCTTTCATGTACACATTTTTTATCAATCTTAAGTTATCATGAAATTTCATTTTCTTATATTGTATCTTGTAATGTGCGGCTTCATAACTAAATGGTTAGCGTGTTGGTACCAGGGGTCTCAGGTTCCATTCCAGGTCATGTCGGGCCCCATACTCGTAGTTCCACTGCAATAGTGCCATTATGTGGACTGGTAGTATCACCTAATTAGGACAATTGCTTGCCGTCCTTTTGGTCAACTACCTGCTAATTTTCGCCTTCTTTGTCGGTTCCTTTTTTTTTTTTTTTTTGTCATTATCATCATCCACGACAACGAGTGTTTCAGTCCCCACTACCCCTCAGCGGGGACACAAGCGACCGAGCACTCAGTGGATGGTGAACTAGCTGATTGGGAACGGTGAGCCTTCTTCTTGGGAGAACTGGGTTCCCCAGAACGCGATCGAGCATTTCCTTATTTCTCTTTTGAGGAGAACCGGAGATGGCTTGCCGATCTTCTTCTGGGATCCTGTGACCCCCGATTGAGTTGGAGAAGGCTTCTTCTCTAGTTTCTTACGGGAGCTCTGGGGCTTCCCCTTCTCCTCCTTTTTAGTCTGGACATTGGAAGGAGGGCTGGACTTTCCAGCCCTATTTGGGAAAGCAATTCCCCCCGCCCTTTCCCCCGCACACCTTTTACTCCCAAGAGGTTTCAAAACATTCCTACAGTATTCGGGAGATAGTAGGTTCGAACCCCACTGTCGGCAGCCCTGAAAATGGTTTTCCGTGGTTTCCCATTTTCACACCAGGCAAATGCTTGGGCTGTACCTTAATTAAGGCCACGGCCGCTTCCTTCCCACTCCTAACCCTTTCCTGTCCCATCGTCGCCATAAGACCTATCTGTGTCGGTGCGACGTAAAGCAACTAGCAAAAAAAAAAAAAAAAAAAAAAAAAAAAAAAAAAAAAAACATTCCCAGGATCTATAGATTTCTTCAGAACTTGTTGGTGGCTGAGACTTGTCGATGCTAGCTCTCCAAAGATTGTAGATGGTATAAAACTCTGTGGGGTGATCCGCACATTCGAGAACTTTTCAGCAAAGGAGATGGAGAACTCCGAAACAGCCACTGATTAGAATTTTTTGAATTTTTTTCGGGCGTCTGGATAAGATAGCTTATCCAGCGTTTTTTTATCTCCTACTTGAATGTGGGATGTTGGTGGTGGTGATTATTGTTTTAAGAGGAAGTACAACTAGGCAACCATCCTCTATATAACACTTGAATGTGGGACACTCCATGTAGATAGGAGCATGCACACCCGGGCACTTGTCGCACACAGGTGGTGGTGTGTAGTCAACCCCAGCATGCTTGCACTTTCCACACATTTTTCAGGTCGTCGAACCTTGACATCTCAATGAGGTGTGGCCAAACTTTTGGCAGTTATATAACCGCATTTGTGCTGGAATATACAGATGAACAGTCAGTGGATACATAGCCACTTTTATTCTTTCAGGTATGGTCTCGGCGTCGAAGGTAAGGATGAAAGCGTCCGGATCGAGCAATTTGTCACCGACATGCCTCTTCAACCTCTTCACGTCGGTTACACCCCGACGTGCTAGGTATCTCATTATGGTATCACCGGAAGGCTTAACCAAATCCCTGTGGAATATAACTCCTTGCAGGAGTTCAGGGTTTGGTGCTTTTCGACTTTGACCTCTACCTTTCCGAATAACTTGGCCTTAAGTATCCATCTAGACTGTAGTGTTGGCTACTGAATGCATGATTCGAAGCAGTGTATCGATTCATTCAAGTATCCGAGTGAATCGATTCACAGGAACGGCGAACTCACGGCACACGATTCAGCTTACTCCCAGCGGAGAGTGTTGGCGGGAGCCGAGCTTCCGCTGCAGCGAGACAGTGAATCATGGCACACCGAAAGAATCGTGAACGAGCACGGCTCAGTGAGACACAAGATACACACGGCTCCTTATCGACACACTGGACACTAGCGGAGAGCCGAGCTTCCGCTGCAGCGAGTCATACAGTGAGCCATGGCACACCGAAATAATTGTATGCAGTCACGGATCAGTGAGACACAACATACACACAGTTTATAGCATTCACTGTCCTCTTCTTACAGGGAGGTTTAAATAATAGATGGATCTATTTGCAATGTTAAAAAGGTAGTCTAAACATAATTCTAAAGTAGCTAGTAAGTAGGTAGGCTATTAGGTTATACTATTTATTAATTTAATTAATCTTCGTATTATAACTTAGTTGACATTTGACAATTAATTAAACTCGACTCTAGCCTGCCGTATGGCTGTGAGTCATGCTCATGACCACTCAAAAGTACATGTTTTATATTGGGAAGAACGACTCAGTATTCTCTCAGTT
This sequence comes from Anabrus simplex, assembly GCF_040414725.1. Classification (NCBI taxonomy): domain Eukaryota; kingdom Metazoa; phylum Arthropoda; class Insecta; order Orthoptera; family Tettigoniidae; genus Anabrus; species Anabrus simplex. The sequence continues at coordinate 415,969,240 of NC_090265.1, read as the reverse complement.
CGTATGTCACATCGTTGCACAAGACTTCAATAATATGTGGACAGTAAGTGAGCCGACTGACACAATAACTTAATCAACAGCATGTTGAATTAGAAAACCAGTGGGCTTGTACATCTCGGGTAGCCTATACAAAATATGACGATTTAAAAAAAACATTGCTGATAGAAAAATACATATTTTCAAAAATGACTGAGCGAGTTGGACGTGCGGTTAGTATCACGTAGCTATGCGCTTGCATTCGGGGGAGGGTGGGTTCGAATCCCACAGTCGGCAGCCGTTAAGACGGTTTTCCGTAGTTTCTCCATTTTTACACCAGGAAATCCTGGGACTGTACCTTAATTAAGGCCATGGCTGCTACCTTCCTAATCCCAGACCTTTCCCATCCTGCGTCACCGGAAACCTTCGATGTATTAGAGTGACTGACTAGCATTTTTTTTTCTAAGAAAGGAGTTCATAGTATGACGACCAGATGACAACAGCGAACACTGAATGCTGTTGCTGCTGTCTTACCAGTACAAACTACTGTACACAGATGCAGTAGGAGCGGTGACTCTAATGTGCCATGAATCGGATCACTGTATCGATTCAGTAACATGAACGGAATCAAATGAATCGAATGTCCTATCACTACTATACTGTAGTATACCGCTTACGTCTTTTTTACCTATCCTGGACGCCGTTTCTACAATTGGTTTTATATCGCAGCGAAACAGATAAGTCTTATGGTGACGATGAGATAGGAAAAGCCTAGGAGCTTGCGCATCTCGTCATTGCAAAGTTCTTAACGTGGGTGCGAAAAAAAAGAAGCGTGTATGGTTCTACGTCACTTTTCAAATGGTGATCACAGCAATGGAATCTCAGTAATACGCGAAATTCGAATTGCAGGGATATTATTTTTAATTTGAAAAATCCCGCATACATCCCCCCATCGAACCGCGGATTCCTTGACGAGGAGACAATGACAATCACACTCTGCTGTCACGCCCCTAAAGGTAGATGATTTTTTTTTTTTTTTACAATTTGCTTTACGTCGCACGGACACTGATAGTTCTTATGGTGACAATGGGTTAGGAAAGAGCTAGGAATGGGAAGGAAGCGGCCGTGGCCTTAATTAAGGTACAGCCCCAGCATTTTATGGCGTGAAAATGGGAAATCACGGAAAACCACCTCCAGGGCTACCGACGGTGGAGTTCGAACCCATTATCTCCCGGAGACAAGCTCACAGCTGCGCGGCCCTGACCGCACGGCCAACTCGCCCGGTGAAGTTGGATGAAATTGGTCTCTTATTTCAAGAGTCTCAGAAACAGGCATTCCAGTTTTACGTGGAATGGCTTTTCATTTCTAAAAATTCCACTACTGTGCATTGGCCGGGATTCTTTTCACAGCCGCCTTGGCGAGAAACCAGTGACAATGCTACTCGTCTTTCGCGGCTCTCCTTCTTATAAGGAAGATCACACAGACTTCCACCCAGAGTACCCAAAGTTACCTTGAATCTCGGTCGGAAGAAAAAGAGAGTACACTAAAAAACTTGAACATTTTGTTAATTTTGTCATGAAAAAGTAAACTAGCTCAAACCAAGATTACTGATTTTTCTCGTGCAACGTCGTCTGAATGCAAATACTAATTCTAGTCTGGAATTTTCGACATGTAACGCATTCGATTTTTTAAATGTTTTCTATGTTTCTTACTACATTTTCCTGTTCGTGTGTTTAATATTTGTTTATTGGCAATAGTTCAATAGTTCAAACCCCTTACAAGGTAAGAAAACAATGAAACCCGGTCAAACTGGCTTCATTAAATTGTGTAGTGCAACACTGTTTGCCAGCGCCATGGTACAGGGGTAGCATGTCTATCAAGGATTGAGGGCTGAAATGAGGTAAGCAACTGAGGAGCTGCTGATATGCGAAGCAGTGGACCCGGTCGCGAAAGCCAAGCAATACTCTTTTTAGGATGTCATCACGCTGACCGCTGACCACGTTACACTCCATATCTGTAGCCATCTGGCTAGGCGGCACTCACCTTGGCAAGCCAAATTCGTCAATGGGCTGTTGCGCCACGGGCTTGTTTCTTTAATGCAGCATAGTTGAGATTATTGATTTACTGTACTCCTGGCTCGCAACAATGGTTAATTCGAATTATTTATCATTCGATTTCAAATGAAACAGCGCGTTGCCTGTGTGGCACGAGTCATGTTGCTGTAAACTTGCATTCTGAAAATGGCGCTTCGAACCCCCCTTAGAGATGGTTTTCTATGGTTTCTATCTTCACAGCAGGCAAACGCCGAGGCTGTACCCAAAGTAAAGTTAAGGCCGTTTACATCCCTTTCCTATCCCATCGTCACTGAAAGCTTACCTGAGTTAGTGCGACGTTATTCATATAGCGGAAGGAAGAAAAATCGACGATATGTCAACAACAACAACAACAACAACAATGTTTGGCAGAGGTAAGCGACTTCTGCGAATGGCCTACATCACGGCTACATACCGAATTCGATCTTCATACAGCGGCTGTTTTGTTATGAAGTGATGACACCCCCTCATGGGGATAGTTGGTGGGGCTGAGAAAAGAGGTTTATGCTAGAAACTAGTGAGTCTTAAAATAGAGTGGACGGCCTTATGTAAGATCTTGTGACTTGAAGTGTCTATAAATACTCCACAGATGTAGAAGAACAGGCCGTCAATGCATGCTGTGAGAGATTCGATGAGACTCGTGGTGTTAACTGAACGGTACTAGTAGTTACTTTTTTTTTTTTTTCTTGTTCAAAGGACTCAGCACAGAGGATTATCGACCCTCAGTGAACTACTGATGTTACTGGTTCACAGCTGTTCTCATTAATACAGAGTGGAGAAGTAACACCTCGTCCTATAAGATGCGGTGTGCATGAAATAATTAGTACGTTTACATGGGGATTGAGATCGATTTGAGTACACGAATACGATCCCCGTTTACATGTACTGTAGTCGAGTATCGTATTGAATCCGCCAGGCAACATCGACGTATACGAACGATGCAGAATTGTAGTAAAATCGATATCACCTCCTAAAATTTAAAAACGCCAAATGCAGTACAGTAGAAATAAATAGTAGAAGCCCAGGAGATAACTTTCAGTTTTGAAAGTATGTGTGGTATTCCAAATGTGTTAGTTGGAACGCACATTTCAATTTCACCCCCAATAGAAGGTTATCGTGATTTTGTTAATCGCAAGGGGTGGCCGTCTTATAATATGATTCCAGTTGCTGATCATTTATACAGGTAAATATATTTACTGGCTTATTATATTTGTTATTTCGACAGAACTTTGATGATGACGATTCCGTCAGCCAGAACAAACATGGAGTGCGCAGCCGTTTTCAATACGATCTCAGTACGATCCGCGTTTACATGGAACTCAATTCGAACCGAGTACGATACGATCCCAGATTTTACCGTATCGACCTTGAGACTCAATCCGAACTGAGTCTCCGTTTACATGGCGTTTTCAATACGGAAAGTGTACTCAGATCGATCTGAATCCTGCATGTAAACGAACTAAACAACACATTTAAGTAGAGAAGAACCTACCCTATACACGTGTAAGACGAAGTGGAAAGTTTTATCCCCCTTTTGTGCTGTGGCGGCTATACTGTACCTCCCTCATATTCTAAGCGAATAACCGGTAACATCCTCCTTGATTTTACCGTTAGGAAAACAATTATCAGGAAAGAAAGTTGCTACTTACAAGCGGGGGTTGCCATGTGGTTTTCTACAAAAGTGTTCAAATTTTGAGGATTTGCCTTTCATTAAAAATTGTTTTATCCCTGTTCGAGCGTTTTTGTCTATGTGCCTTATTTTGTTCAAAATTTGACGTTTTAAAATCTATCCTTAAGCTTTTGTAGTCTTATTCCCGCAGATATTTCTGAATTGTTTCCGTAGCGTAGTCGCTAGCGCATTGACCTTGGGAGCTGAAGTTTCCGAGTTCGAATCCGATCTTGATCTCGTTTTCGTTTCTTTTTCATTGTATGTTTCTGGTATAATATTTAATATTTTAGATTACATCAAAGTGCGCCTCTGTTTTGTAGTGGTTAGCGTGATTAGCTGCCACCCCCGGAGGCCCGGTTCGATTCCCGGCTCTGCCACGAAATTTAAAAAGTGGTACGAGGGCTGGAACGGGGTCCACTCAGCCTCGGGAGGTCAACTGAGTAGAGGTTGGTTCGATTCCCACCTCAGCCGTCCTGAAAGTGGTTTTCCGTGGTTTTCCACTTCTCCTCCAGGCAAATGCCGGGATGGTACCTAACTAAAGGCCACGGCCGCTTCCTTCCCTCTTCCTTGCCTGTCCCTTCCAATCTTCCCATCCCTCCACAGGGCCCCTATTCAGCATAGCATGTGAGGCCGCCTGGGCGAGGTACTGGTCATCCTTCCCAGACGTATCCCTCGACCCAGAGTCTGAAGCTCCAGGGCACTGCCCTTGAGGCGGTAGAGGTGGGGTCCCTCGCTGAGTCTGAGGGAAAATCCGACCCTGGAGGGTAAACAGATTAGAAGAAGATTACATCAAATGCTTTATTATTTGTTGCTTTTTTCTATTTACAATATTAATAAGTATTTGCATTATTGTTTACATTCTTTCTTTCTTTCTTTCTTAATCTGTTTGCCCTCCAGGGTTGGTTTTTCTCTCGGACTCAGCGAGAGATCTCACCTCTACCGCCTCAAGGGCAGTGTCCTAGAGCGTGAGACTTTCGGTCGGGGGGGATAAAACTGGAGAGGAGGACTAGTACCTCGCCCAGGCGGCCTCATCTGGTATGCTGAACAGGGGGTATTGTCGGCGAATGAGGCGATCGGAAAGGATAGACAAGGAAGAGGGAAGAAAGCGGCCGTAGCCTTAAGTGGGGCCAGGAGGAGAAGTGGGAAACCACGGGAAACCGCTTCGAGGATGGCTGAGGTGGGAATCGAAACCCCTCTGCTCATTTGGCCTCCCGAGGCTGAATGGACCCCGTTCCAGCCCTCGTACCACATTTCAAATTTCGTGGCAGAGCCGGGAATCGAACCTGGGTCTCCGGGGTTGGCAGCTAACCACTACACCACAGAGGCGAAACGTTGTTTACATTATTTATCATATTCGTCACGTTTGCACTGTTTGTCTGGTAATGAATCTCTTGGACTTGATTCATTATTCCACTAATTTGGGTGGTATTTTTCATGGAAGCATTGGAAACAAAACTTTTCGTGACAACGAGCACATTTTATAAATGCAGATGCAGAGCAAGAACAACGCGCTAACCTCATTACTTCTCGCAACAAATAGAATGATGTTCACAAATACAAGGAGTCAAGGTCGGAATCGAGCTCAGAAACTTCAGTTACCACTGCCAATGCGCTAGCTACTACGCCACGGAGACAAATCGGAAATATCATCGGGAATAAAAGTTTGAGGATAGATTTTAAACGTGAAATTTGGATCAAAATAAGGCCCATTGGCAAAAACGCTCGATGAAAGGTAAATCCTCAAAATTTGAACACTTTTCTAGAAAATCACGTGGCGACCTCCCCTTGTTAGTGACAGGGAGTTCAGTAAAGCATCGAACCTAATGAGAAGTCGTACCGGCTTTTACGGCACAATGCAAACGATGTATAATGAATTATATAGTGAATTAGTTGCTGTGTACCAGTCGTTGACCGGTTAATCATTGCAGCGGTAATTTCATCTGGCGGAGATGAGTGACAACAAAAGAGACAGAGCAACAACAATAGTCAGAGTAATGTTATTGTTCCCTTTGCTATTGGTCGCACCAACATAGATACTGTAGGGATAGAATAAGGCTAGGATTGAGAAGGAAGTGACCATGACCTTAATTAAGGTGCAGACCCAGCCTTTGTCTACTGTGAAAAGAGAAAACCACGGAAAATCACCTTCAGGGCTACCGATAATGGTGTTCGAACTCATTATCTCCTGAATGCAACCCAACATCTTCATGGGCCGAACCGCACAGACAGCTCACTCGACTGATGTTATTGTTGCTAAGTTTTAATGGTACAAGACACTGTAGATCGTCACATTTTGTCGTCTTCTGGCTTGGTGATATAAGGTCATTCCAGATCTAATGTTGTAAATCCCCTTTTTTGTTATTCCTTTTGCCCCACATTCTTCGAGTAATCGACACTTCTCGTTTTTCTGCTCATTTCGATAGTCATCTTCTCATCCATAGGGACCTCGTGACTTTTCAGCTTATGAAAACAGTCGTGATAAAAACAAGCGACAATATTTTCACATCAGCGACACTCACCATTGATGTACATATAAAACACCTACAAATATTTAAACTCTTTAAGCCTTTTCAATCGTGAAATTACCAGCGTTTCGCCCCAGTGTGGCAGTGGGCTCATCAGTTGGATTGCTACACCTTTCCAAGATGCTGGCGGCTAGTGCGCCGTTGAGACACCACTGCAAGCCTCTTATGCAGGATAACGCAGTGACAACGCTCTAAGGGAAGAAGGCCTATGTACCTCCACATGTATAAATGCCTGTCTTTAGCTTGTGTAAAAAATTAATAAGTGTTCGCTTCTGTGGTGTAGTGGTTAGTGTGATTAGCTGCCACCCCCCAGAGGCCCGGGTTCGATTTCCAGCTCTGCCACGAAATTTGAAAAGTGGTACGAGGACTGGAACGGGGTCCACTCAGCCTCGGGAGGTCAACTGAGTAGAGGTTGGTTCGATTCCCACCTCAGCCGTCCTGAAAGTGGTTTTCCGTGGTTTTCCACTTCTCCTCCAGGCAAATGCCGGGGTGGTACCTAACTTAAGGTCACGGCCGCTTCCTTCCCTCTTCCTTGCTTATCCCTTCCAATCTTCCCATCCCTCCACAAGACCCTGTTCAGCATAGCAGGTGAGGCCACCTGGGCGAGGTACTGGTCATTCTCCCCAGTTGTATCCCCCGACCCAGAGTCTGAAGCTCCAGGACACTGCTCTTGAGGCGGTAGAGGTGGGATTCCCCGCTGAGTCCGAGGGAAAAACCCACCCTGGAGGGTATACAGACTAAGGAAGAAAGAAAGAAAGAAAGAAAGAAAGAAAGAAAGAAAGAAAGAAAGAAAGAAAATAAGTTCGCAGTCAGAAGGAAACCATAATTAAATTTCATCGATTGCAAATGTTACAAACATTCAGGTCAGGCCTTTTGAATAGTAAAATTACCAGTGTTTCGCCCCAGTGTGGCAGTAGGCTCGTCAGTTGGATTGGCAAACCTTTCAAAGACGCTGGCAACTAGTGCGCCGTTGAGACGCCACTGCAAGCCTCCTACAAGCTAATCCCCATATCTTTGTTCAGCATCACTTCAACTCCCCCCTTGCCAGGCCTGCGCTCTACAGTTCCCATGTGGATTATCGGGTAGTCTCAACTCCAGAAGTTACAATTCTCAGGCCTTCTAATTTCGCATATAACCAAGGATGTTCAGTCCCATTTTGGTAATTTCAAGTTGAAATTTTCCAGCTTACCACATTGTATTAGCGCACGGACGTTCCATTTTCCAATTCTCCTTTGTTATTTTGTAGATTTTTTCTTGAAGCGAAATCTCTAACAGTCTCTACCCGGAGATCCAAATGGAGGACTATTTTACCTCCGGACTGTTATACCAGAGCGCGTCTTTCCATCGTTTATCTATCGTTGTAAACGCTGTTACTTATAATTTCCATAGCATCTTCAAAGCGGAGGTTTGCCTTTGCCTTCCGCATTCTACGCCCTTTGACCGTTATTCTCTCCCCAAGGACAGGAGGGTATCCTGACCCCCACTCACTCATCTACCCTCATATGAAGCCGTTGGCAATAGGGAACATGCATGATCCGGGATTTTAATTAAAAATATGCTAATCTGGTTCAAAATTTCATGCAGAATTCAAAAATGTGATCAGAATGTACAAATAATAACTCCAAACATGATACAAATCTAAATTAAAGTACGAAAATGTCACGTGACGCAAGTACGCGATCTCATTGGTCTGACGTCATCGTACAGCATAGTGTGCTGTGAGAAGCAGGATACACTTTGCGTGTTTCTGCTTTATGTTAGTGTCTAGTACAGTTAAATTCGAGGTCTATACATTAGATAATAATCTGAGTGGTATATTTTAGACTTAAAATTAATCCTGCGCAGACAGTGAGGCAGAAAACTTATAAATGGTGTATAGTTCCGATGTCCAATAGCACATCGCATACCATCCCAAACAAATTGTTTATAATAATGTTCCAAAGACGCTAAAACTAGGGAAAAATGGATTTTGGCGAGCCGGAGAAATGCTGGTGATATGTCGGAAAAGTCTACAGTTTATTTTTTTGAAGATCATTTTAACGTAAGTTGAATTTGTTTGAATTTTCAATCACTTTTCCATGTCAGCAGTTCTAGTGGTAAAACTTTAAATTTTAATGTATGGTGCTTTAATTAAATGCTTCAATTACATCTTGGAATATGAAAGTAATAAACAGTGCATTAATTAATGCTGATTATTAAAGTATTCTCCAAACCTAACCTATGTTTTGGGTGATCCATGTCAAGGTAATAAATCAAAGGGGTTATGAACCATATTGACAGCTCTAATTATACCAATTTATCTTGGCATGCGTCAGTTATTTATGTCTTTATTGAAGAGCTTACATTTGTAAAGAAATTTAGGCTATAGCTAAATACTCTATAATATAACAAAAATAGGCGTGTACATCATGAAAGAAAACAACGTGAATTTAACAAATGTATATCTCTACACAAAACCAATGCTTGTCTGTTGGGGTCTTATAAATTAACAATGCTCAATTATAATAATTATCATAATATTAATGAGATAAATAACATAATTGCACACAGGTGAAAATAGTGATGTTGGTGTTTAAAATATTATCCAACTTAGCCTAAGTTTTAGGTTATACAAGCCAAGTCAATAAACCGAAGGGTAAAAATACCGGTCGAGTTGGCCGTGCGGTTAGGAGCGCGCAGCTGTGAGCTCGCTTCCGAGAGATAGTGGGTTCGAACCCCACTGTCGGCAGCCCTGAAGATGGTTTTCCGTGGTTTCCCATTTTCACACCAGGCAAATGCTGGGTCTGCACCTTAATTAAGGCCACGGCCTCTTCCTTCCCATTCCTAGGCCTTTCCTGTCCTATCGTCGCTATGAGACCTATCTGTGACGGTGCGACGTAAAGCAAACAGAAAAGAAAAAAAAGATAAAAGTCACAGCACCCATAGACATTCCTGTATTGAACGACTAAAATGTCACCAAGAGACTTTTCTTGGGTGATATGCTCAGCTTGTTAAAAGCCAAACGTAATTAATGTTATTGGCTCTACGCCTCGTTAACTACTTCTACGGTTTTTGGAGACGCCGATGTGCAGGAATTTAGTCCTGCAGGAGTTCTTTTACGTGTCAGTAAATCTACCTACACGAGGCTGACGTATTTGAGCACTTCAAATACCACCGGACTGAACCAGGATCAAACCTGCCAAGTTGGGATCAGAAGGCCAGCACCTCAACCGTCTGAACCACTCAGCCCGACTTGTGAAAACTAGATGAAGTCATATTTATCTTTATCTTTATCATGTTTGACTTTTTCCCTCCACCAAGATATTTAATGTTTCTCTTTCATGGGCCCCGGAAGTGGATAGGCCAGTTGCCCCAACCATAAATATATATTTTTTCGGGAATGATAGATTATAGACCTTTCTTTGTTTTTTTTCTTTCTTAATCAGTTTTTCCTTCAGGGTTGGTTTTTCCCTCGGACTCAGAGAAGGATTTCACCTCTACCGCTTCAAGGGCAGTGAGACTTTGGGCATGGTGATACAACTGGTGACGAGGGCCATTACCTCGCCCAGGCGGCCTCACCTGCTATGCTCAACAGGGGCCTTGTTGGAGGATGGAAAAATAGGAAGAGATAGACAAGGAAGAGGGAAGGAAACGGCCGTAGCCTTAGGTGCCTGGAGGAGAAGTGGGAAAATACGAAAAACCACTTCGACGTTGGTTGAGGTGGGATTCGAAACCCCTCTACTTAGTTGACCTCTCGAGGCTGAGTAGACCCCGTTCCAGCCCTCGTACTATTTGTTTTCAACTTTCATGGCAGAGCCGGGAATCGAAACCGCGCCTCGGGGGTGGGGGTGGCAGCTAATCACACTAACCACTACACCACAGAGGCGGACTAGTACTATAATGCTACCTATTTGTTTATATTAGTGCTGAAATCCGATTTCTTACTTTACTAATGCTGAAAGCCCGAAAATGTAATGCTATTCTTTAATATGGGAATCAGTCTAGAAGGAAACGTTGAAAGTTATGTGATTTCTATCCAGGTTCGTTGTTATCCTAATACTATGAGTTACAGTACATTGCACGTATATAAAAGATGCCACTTACAAACTTGCTTTTTATCCGCGAATTTCTGCGGCCACAAAAGTCACTATTTTTCAAGAATGATGACATCTACACGTGGTAAGTTGTCTGACTGTGCTGTTCTGAACTTTTCTTCTGTCATTTTGAAGTTATTCACGATCACGAATAATAAACAATCGGCTTTTAGTAACGGCTAATGCACAATGGCTGGTAGAGCTGCATGCGGTACTGGATCGTGACGTCACAGCGCGCCGCTTACGTCAAAGGCCGTTTTACTCGCCTTGCGGAAAGGCACTTTTAAATATTTTTTAATGGTAGAAAACAAGGCAACTTACCACAATGTAATACGTTTATGTACTACTTCATTGGTGTACTTTTCAAAAAAAAAGTTTTGAAAATTATGCATGTTCCCTATTGATAAGGGCTGACTCTTTATCCCGGGAGTATCTCGGCAGACTTCCCTATTCAAAGGGAAAGAGAGTAGCTGTTTGAAAACCCCTAGATACGATAAGAAAATACCCTTCACCCATAATCTCAGAAACCACAGATTAGGGAAAGGGTATTGTTTTCTTATTTTTGATACATGCGGTATACAAGAGTTGATATCCTTTGAATAATTATAAAACACAAATAAATAAATAAATAAATAAATAAATAAATAAATAAATAAATAAATAAATAAATAAATAAATAAATAAAGCGGTGTTCAGAAAACATCATAAACCAATTTTAACACTTAGATGATTTAGGATTTGAACAGAGAATTGAACAGCCTTGAATGAATGTTAGAAACATTATATTAATTGTACCGGTTGGTACACCTATACGCCGCACATTTGAATTTTCCGCCTTAAATTACTCCTCTACAGCTGAAACTCTGAACTTTGAAACTGAATTAATTCAACCGTTTATCAGAAGATGTCACTGTGTTAATTTCGAATTGTTTTTGTTTACTAATTATCAAGAAGTGTGGACATTCTCTCACAGATGTCTCTACCAAAAACTATGATCATGCACCCTGGTGCGAAGTGAAGGAACTTTTCTTGCAGATATTTTGTATTCATAAGTTTGTTCTTTACTAAATGTTGTTCTTTCATTTGTGGGTTGGCAATATTAATCTTTCTTTCCGCCAGTTTTGAAATTAGCCAATCGTAAATTTCTGTCATTAATTTTCAGCCAATGGCGTCTTTCTTCCCCAATGTTGATGTGTAACTGTAAGCTACCCAATAAACGACTGTGGGTGTGTCTTAATCATTCATGGAAGGTCTCGAATCTTCCCCGAGAGTATAAAAACTGCTGATTTTCCTGGCTCTCCGCCACTCGTACAACATCTAGCTTAGTGTATGGAAGTATAGCAGGAGGCGGGGAGCGCCTCTTTCATCCGCCAGCAGCTCTTCTACAAGGTAATGGCCTTTTAACATCTTTATTTCTTGCTTGTTCGGCAGTTTAGCCCTCGGGGAAGGTCCGAAACCTTTTCTTTGTAACCTACCTTTCTAAAAATGTAATTTAGTGCCGGCTTATGTAAAAGTTTCTTATTACTTTAACTGTAAATCGGGGATAGAGAGTGTTTTACCCTCTCGAGCTCCCCTTCATTTTGAGTTGAGGTGACTACGTTTTTATAACCGATTTTCTACTCTTAATGTATTAAAATTTTCTTATACGAGTCACCTCCCTAGTTTGGGAATAGCCCCTGTATCATCGCCCTAGTGCCCTCTAGGTTTTATAAAGTTTCATGTAGGAGTGCAAGCAACGCCTCCATTCATCTTGGTATTTTGGGCCATTTAATTAACCTTTTTTAAGGCCCTGTAGGCTAGGTACGAGATACCCCTGTTTAATTCTTGTAAGTTGTGCCTCGATGGCAAGTTTTTGTAAAGTCTGGTATTGCCTTTAATAGGCATGAAAAATTGAGAGCGGGTCAGCTCTTTCTTGTGTTTGAAAAGTGCCTCTGGGAGGCTTGAGGTTAAAAGTTGGGAGCAAGTGCTCCTTGAATGAAGGGGTTTTCTGCCCTTTGAATAAATGAGTGCACCTTGGTAATGTTGGGCTAGTAGCTCAAGGGTTGTGTAACTGAGGCTCGAAGCCAGAACTTGTAAAGGCCCCGAAACTTGTGCTTTCGTTTGTAAAGTTATCAGTGTACCTGTGTTTTTTATTGTTATTTCACCTAGTGAAAATTTGTTAAATCTTGTTGTCTATTGAAAATATAACCTTTATTGAAATTTTAATTCATCTTTCGGACTTGTAGTTATACCCATTCCAGCCCGCACCTTCTTTCACCTCTGCATTCCACGGATAACTCCGTAACATTAATAAAGGGAACTTTAAAAAAGCAAAACAAAAACAAAACAAAAGAAAACACGAGACTTCTTGGACATGCCATAGAGGTCCATCGGATACTCCGAAAAAGTGACCCCCAAAACGAGGGTCACCACAGTAATCATTCTCAGTCCCTGCATATCACCGCCAACATCTCCAATGAATATTAGGCCTAATATTATATTATCAGAACATGCAGAGATGCCCCTGTTTAATTCTTGTAAGTTGTGCCTCGATGGCAAGTTTTTGTAAAGTCTGGTATTGCCTTTAATAGGCATGAAAAATTGAGAGCGGGTCAGCTCTTTCTTGTGTTTGAAAAATGCCTCTGGGAGGCTTGAGGTTAAAAGTTGGGAGCAAGTGCTCCTTGAATGAAGGGGTTTTCTGCCCTTTGAATAAATGAGTGCACCTTGGTAATGTTGGGCTAGTAGCTCAAGGGTTGTGTAACTGAGGCTCGAAGCCAGAACTTGTAAAGGCCCCGAAACTTGTGCTTTCGTTTGTAAAGTTATCAGTGTACCTGCGTTTTTTATTGTTATTTCACCTAGTGAAAATTTGTTAAATCTTGTTGTCTATTGAAAATATAACCTTTATTGAAATTTTAATTCATCTTTCGGACTTGTAGTTATACCCATTCCAGCCCGCACCTTCTTTCACCTCTGCATTCCACGGATAACTCCGTAACATTAATAAATGGAACTTTAAAAAAGCAAAACAAAAGAAAACACGAGATTTCTTGGACATGCCATAGAGGTCCATCGGATACTCCGGAAAAGTGACCCCCAAAACGAGGGTCACCACAGTAATCATTCTCAGTCCCTGCATATCACCGCCAACATCTCCAATGAATATTAGGCCTAATATTATATTATCAGAACATGCAATTTATACAGAAAATGACGGTTCATTATTTATATGCTACTAGCTATTTGCTTTACGCCGCAACGACACAGATAAGTCTTATGGCGACGATAGGACAGGAAAGGCCTAGGAATTGGAAGGAAGCGGCCGTGGCCTTAATTAAGGTACAGCCCTACATATAAAAATAGACGTGTGTGTTCGTATATTTCATCTAGCAGCCACAAGTATCCATCGCAGACCACTGGTGTGCCTAGTGTGAAAATGGGAAACCACGGAAAACCATCTGCAGGGCTGCCGACAGTGGGGTTCGAACCCACTATCTCCCGATTACCGGATACTGGCCGCATTTAAGCGACTGCAGTTATCGAGCTCGTTTATGCTACTAGCAGTTACCCGCAGCTTCGCTCGCCTAGATTTCGTAAGCGTTCCTCTGTACTGTACTAAGACATTATCTGAAAACCCCTAAAGAATAAAAGCTCACCGAAAAATTGAGTTTCATTTATCCCAGAAACTCTTTGTAAATCACTAAGATGACCATGCGACATAGAACTGTACATGTGAGAAAGTCTTCTCTCAAGTCGAAAAAAAAAACACGTTTATTTTTAAAAGATTCCAAACACCTATTTCCATGTCTGTAATATATTCAGTTTTTGAGATTCAACCCCTTCATCTGTCCTTCCCCCATTCTCACCCCACCTAAGTGGATTTCCGAAAACAAAATAAAAGTACATGTTTCTTTATTTTTAAAGAAGATTCCAAATACCAATGTTTACGTTTGTAACGTGTTACGTTTTTGACATATACCAGTACGCATTTTAAAGTTCACCCGCTTTTTCAATTCTTTTCACCCCTTAAGCGGATCTTCCGAAAACAAAAAATGTGTTTCTTTATTTGTAAAGGTGATTCCAAAAATTCACTTTTTACGTCTGTAACATCTTCAGTTTTTGAGATATAAGTATCCTCATAAAAGGAATTCAACTTCTTCTTCAGTTCTTTTCACCTTCTCCCACTTAAGTGGACTTTCCGAAAACAATAAATACGCGTCTCTTTACTTTTAAAGGAGATTCGAAATAGCAAATTTCACGTCTGCAACATCTTCAGTTTTTTTAGATATAATTACCCTCATACAAATAACTCAACTAATTTTTCAATTCTTTCTCTCTCTTAAGTGGTTTTCCGAAAACAAAAGAATACGTGTTTCTTTAATATTAAAGAAGATTCCAAATAACAATTTTCATGTCTGTAACATCTTCAGTTTTTGAGACATAAGTACCCTTACAAAGAAAACGACTAATTTTTAAATTAATTCACCCTCTTTAAGTGGATTTTCCGAAAACATAAGGATATGTGTTTCTTTACTTTAAAAGGAGATTCCAAATACAAATGTTCGTGTCTGTAACATCTTCAGTCGTTGAGATGTAAGTATCCTCATGAAAAAGAATTAAACTTCTTTTTCACCTCCCCCCCCCCCATTTAAGTTGTTATTCTGTGCTCGGTGTAAGGGCCCCATGGCCACCAACTCACGCTCCAAAGTCAAGAGCTCCTGGGGCCCCTTCTGATCGCCTCTTACGACAGGCAATCCACCACCGGGGGCAAGGGTGCCACAGACCTTCATTTAAGTATATGAAGCGATAATAATGTTGTTGATTTTACGTCCCACCAACTAGTTTTAACGTGAAGCGTCCGTCAACGGGGATCTCAGGCGAAAAATCAGTATGACGCCTTTCAAGTAACGCAAAAAATTATTACAGCTAATAAATAAGTATAAATATAGGAATTGTTTGTTTATTTATTATTTTAAAATAGCAGGAGCCGAGCATGTGCCTGCGGGGGTGTCACGTAGCTATCAGCGGTGAAGCGCCCCCCCCCCCCTCTGTTATAAAGGACCATGTTTGCCAGTGTTGTGCTAACAGCAATAATAGCAGCTGGGTCTAACGATAATGATAGTCTTCTTATGATGTATTACATGAGCATGTAATTAACTTATGTTTTATATCAGTATATTATTATTATTATTATTATTATTATTATTATTATTATTATTATTATTATTATTATTATTATTATTATTAGATAAAATACCCGACGTTGACGGGACAATCACATAGCACGTGCATGATAACATGTTTGTCCACCCCCAACATTGTTCCCCAGATTCTGAGGCACATAATTGGACTTCAACATGACTGCCACTGATATTTACCTGGTTATTCACTGTATCGGAGAAAGGTATACAACAAAAATTCGCCATGAGCTACTTTCGTGTAAAACCAACTATATGAGTGATACATTGAGTTTCATTCTTTAGGCCCCTTCTGAAGCACCCCTCCCCCTGTTGAAATGTTTGGAATACTTATAGCTAAGACCCTAATCGACCTGTTTTGAAACTGTACTACCAAGTTCCATTAAAATTCACCCATCTATTTTCACCTGATATTGAAACAGACACAGACAAATATTAAACTGAACTCGACGTACAACATTACAGTGATATCAGTTTTCTTGTCACAATACAATAATAACCGATTGGAATGTCACGGTTAAAAGCAATATGTATGTTGTATATATATATATTTCGATCGTTCTTCTTCCTCCTTCCATGACTCCCTTTTGTCTTATTCTTCAAGCGATCGCTTCTTTACGTTTTTTCTCATTTTTATAATCATCTTCACAATGTTCCTTGTCGATATGGACCGATGACCAAGCGACTGTACATCTTAAGACAATCATAACAAAACCATCGCCAGTTAACACGACTGAACACTATTTCCATGTTAGCAATGCTCGGCGTTGATATGGAGTAAGCAACAACAGTCTAATTTAATGAGTTCTATTACCACAGTCGATACGGTAAAAATGTATAAGATATAAATGATCGTAACTTAAATTATGTAGTATTTATTGATAGGACCACTTGTAACTTAGATTTTTGAGGATTAAATGTTAGGCCGTCCCCTAAACTACCATTTCACTCAGCACGAATAAAAAATATTTATAGCCTAGATTGTAGTGCCCTATTCGCCGACTTTACATAACGATATTCATTAAATTCCCTATAGCCATTTGCTCACGATGCGCGTACATACATACATACATACATACATACATACATACATACATACATACATACATACATACATACATACAGACAGACAGACAGACAGACAGACAGACAGACAGACAGACAGACAGACAGACAGACAGACAGACAGACAGACAGACAGACAGACAGACAGACAGACAGACAGAAATTACGAAAATTGGGGCAAATGTTCATTTATTCCTTCCTCTGCGAACCATGTGACCTTGCCGCGGTGGGGAGGCTTGCGTGTCCCAATGATGCAGATAGCCGAGCCGCAGGTGCAACCATATCGGATGGGTATCTGTTGAGAGACCAGACTAACAAATGGTTCATCGAAAGGGGGGTAGCAGCCTTTCGGTAGTTACAAGGGTGGCAGTCTAGATGATTGACTGATACGGCCTTGTAATAATACTCAGCATGGCTTAGCTGTGTTGATACTGCTACACGGCTGAAAGCAACGGGACACTACAGCCGTAACTACCTCCCGAGGACATGCAGCTCTCTCTGTATGAATGATGTACTGATGATGGCTTCCTCCCGGGTAAAATATTCCGGAGGTAAACTAGTCCTCCATTCGGATCTCCGGGTGGGGACTACACGAGAGGGGGCGATCATCAGGAGGATGGATACTGACATTCTGCGAGTCGGAGCATGGAATGTTAGAAGTTTGAATCGCTGTGGTAGGTTAGAGAATCTGAAAAGGGAGATGAATAGGCTAAAGTTAGATGTAGTTGGTATAAGTGAAGTACGTTGGCAGGAAGAACAGGATTTTTGGTCAGGCGACTTCCGAATTATTAACACAAAATCAAACAAGGGAAATGCAGGAGTTGGTTTAATAATGAATAAGAAAATAGGGCAGCCGGTAAGCTACTACGACCAGCATAGTGAAAGAATTATTGTCGTCAAGATAGACACCAAACCAATGCCCACCACAATAGTGCAGGTCTATATGCCTACTAGTTCAGCGGATGATGAAGAAATCGAAAGAATATATGAGGAGATAGAAGATTTAATACAATATGTAAAAGGTGACGAAAATCTAATTGTGATGGGAGACTGGAATGCAGTGGTAGGCCAAGGACGAGAAGGTAGTACAGTAGGAGAATTTAGATTGGGACAAAGGAACGAAAGAGGAAGTCGGCTGGTTGAATTCTGCACTGATCATAATTTAGTCCTTGCCAATACTTGGTTCAAACACCACAAACGACGGCTGTATACGTGGACGAGACCTGGAGACACTGGAAGGTATCAAATAGACTTCATTATGATTAGACAGAGATTCAGAAACCAGGTGTTGGATTGCAAAACTTTCCCAGGAGCAGACGTGGACTCTGACCACAACTTGTTGGTCATGAAATGCCATCTGAAGTTGAAGAAATTGAAGAAAGGAAAGAATGCAAAAAGATGGCATCTAGACACGTTGAAAGAAAAGAGTGTGAGGGATTGTTTCAAGGAACATGTTGCAAAAGGACTAAATGAAAAGGCTGAAGGAAACACTATAGAGGAAGAGTGGACAGTCATGAAAAATGAAGTCAGTAGGGCTGCTGAAGAAATGTTAGGAAGGAAGAAAAGATCAACTAAGAATCAGTGGATAACTCAGGAGATACTAGACCTGATTGATGAACGACGAAAATACAAGAATGCTAGAAATGAAGAGGCAGAAAAGAATACAGGCGATTAAAGAATCAAGTGGATAGAAAGTGCAAGATAGCTAAGGAAGAATGGCTGAAGGAGAAGTGCAAGGGTGCGGTAATTTTCACACCTGTCAGCACCGGCTTTCTTGGGAATAGGTATAACAACATTCTGCCGAAAATCAGATGGGACTTCACCTGTCTCATACATCTTGCACATTAAATGATATAACCTTGCCATACTGGTTTCTCCTAAGGCAGTCAGTAATTCGGAGGGAATGTCATCAATTCCAGGTGCCTTGTTCCTATTGAGGTCACTCACAGCTCTGTCAAACTCTGACCTCAAAATTGGGTCTCCCATTTCATCAGCATCAACAGCCTCTTCATGTTCCAGAACCAAATTATCTACATCTTTACCTTGATACAACTGTTGGATATGCTCCTGCCATCTTTTGGCTTTGTCTTCTTTCCCTAGAAGGTTGTGTCTCTGTCCTTCTGAGTCCGAGTTCGCAGGTTCAAATCCCGGCTTGGATCGGTAACCCTTAAAACGGTGTTGAAATGGCAACAGCTCAGTGTCGTTGGTTTCTGACACGTTAATAAAAACTATACATACGAATATTAGCGTCACAAAACTCTAACTTTATACTACTATATTCTGTATCCCAGGCTTGTGAGGAAAGTAATTAACAATTTACTTTACGTCGCACCGACACAGATAGGTCTTATGGCGACGGTATGATAGGAAAGGCTTAGAAGTGGGAAGGAAGCGGCCGTGGCCTTAATTAAGGTACAGCTCCAGCATTTGCTTGGTGTGAAAATTGGAAACCACTGGAAAACATTTTCAGGGCTGCCGAGAGTGGGGTTCGAATCCACCTCCCGGATGCAAGCTCACAGCTGCGTGGCCCTAACCGCGTTGGAAACTAATAGGACAAGGTAAACCCTACATAGCATATGTTGTAACGCGTATTTTTCTTTACCAACTAACAAAAGAACTATACCCGTACGCTTTACATTATTTATTTATTTATTTATTTATTACCGAGCTCGATAGCTGCAGTCGCTTAAGTGCGGCCAGTATCCAGTAATCGGGAGATCGTGGCTTCGAGCCCCACTGTCGCCAGCCCTGAAGATGGTTTTCCGTGGTTTCCCATTTTCACACCAGGCAAATGCCGGGGCTGTACCTTAATTAAGGCCACGGCCGCTACCTTCCACTTCCTAGGCCTTTCCCGTCCCATCGTCGCCATAAGACATATCTGTGTCGGTGTGACGTAAAGTAAATAGTAGCATATTTATTTATCTATTTATTTATTTATTTATTTATTTATTTATTTATTTATTTATTTATTTATTTATTTATTTATTTATTTATTTATTTATTTATTTATTTATTTATTTATTTATTTATTTATTAGTGCCTTCAGTACAATGGCGAAGTTAGGGCTCCAGGTCCTCTCGTACACTTAACCACATACTAATCAGAATCTTAAATAAAATACTGAGATACTTAAAATAGTTAAAACTGCATAAATTAATAAAATTGAAAGTAAATTTAAATAAATTACTTACTAAATTAATATTAAAAACTCTTAAAAATGGCTAATCCTCAGGAACACACACATTCATACTTCAACCATTCAGTCAGCTGTCCTCAGCAGGTAGTTTCTCTGACCTGAACTGGCGGGAATTACATAATCTGGCGACAGTCACCACAAATTATCTATTAATTTTATTTGTGCGGTGCAGTGAAATAGAAAGAATGAATCTAGAACTTGTATTTAAGTTGTGAAATGATGATAAAAAGATGAATTTAGAAGAAATATACATTGGCTGACTTTCAGCTACCACTCTGATCACCATCTTTATAGTGTGTAGCTGCCGACGTTTATCAGACATCAGCCATGAGACAGCCTGTTAGTATGGGGTGGTATGAACATCGTACACGATATTGTAAATAAATCGCAGGCAGGAATTCAGTGCTCGTTGAAGTTTAAGTGTTTCTTCTCTCGTCATGTCAACTAAAACAACGTCACAAAAATCACGAATAGGGAGAATGAGTGTCTGTATTCGTTTGGCCTGTAGCTCAAATGGAAATACATCCCTCTGCCGTTTAAGAGGGTGAAGAACTCCACAAATCTTTTTACGTATTTGTTTCGTGTGATCACACCAATCAACTGCTTTATTCATCATTACGCCGGGATTTTAAACCGTTTTACTGTAGGAAATAATTCAGTAGGATAGGCGGGAATACGACATTGTTTGAGCAGCTCAGTAATTTTCGTGATCCAATTATAATTGTCTGAGTTTTTTCAGTTTAGTATAAGAGAGCTTCGTTGTGCATATACAGTACACTGAGTCGTCGGAGGTCCCTGTTAATATCTTGTCTTGCAGTGTCGATATATTTGAAGATCGTCAGCACAGAGGTCATGTGTGTTATTTCCTGTCACAGATGGTATGTCATTGATAAAAATACAGAAAATTAGGGCCCGTAGAATACTTAAGATGAGGTTAGATTCGAAGTCTGTGTCATCTAGGGTTTGTTTATAATGTCGAAATAACGAGTCACGGTGGGCCATCATTATCTTGCCTTCATCATCTAGCCATGGACAAGAAGGGCGAGTGTGTGTGTATATTGAACCCTTTAGGTCCATATTGAGGGATACCTACCTTTCTTACCTATCAGCAAAGTTCATGAGATCTGTCTCTTGGGTCGTATCGGGTTCTTCGTCACTTGCTGAGCTAAAGGTAGGGTTCAGTAATTCTAATCTATCTACTTGAATGAAAGGTCTGTTTAAAAGATTCCAATTTATTCAGGAAAATTCTGAAGCACTCTGATATGTCAACGATAGCATAGAAGTCAACTGTGTCCACTGGACACCACAATCATTTTTACATAAACGTCAGAACACTGGTGTGAGACTTTAACGTAACTGTCTGATGGGCATTCTTACTAGAAACCATTGTCTCAATTATTAATTATTTAAGAAAGGAAAGTCTGGAAATCCTTAAATTCGGCTTCCATGTGAGACTACATGTACCATCATAGTGATTCGTTATGGTCCAGCCCTCGTAACACGAACTCTGGACTCTGGGTATAATTAAGGCCGTCCAATCGGTGTGTGCCACACAGTGGTTCTACGGCATGGACCCTTAATTGAATCGATGTGACCTGCGTCTATGTCATGGACCGACATCTAATCTTCTAAGTTACTTTAAAGTCATTGTGGATGATGACCGCAAGGAAATGAGGCTACAATGGCATATGGCCCTAATCTAAGTCACTGAGGTTGATGACCCCCTGACCATCCAAGTTTCTAGGCTGAAGGCTAAACACAATTAAGTTACATCGGTTGATGACCAAAGTTTCCACTTTACTATCCCAGCACATTCACTGCTCAATCAATCAAAGTTCAATAATTACAACAATAGCAATGCTCACAAACTTTGTGGCAGTAAAATCCATTTCCTTCGGATATGTCCCTTAATCGTTACTTTATTTTTTAATATTCCCCAGAAAACAAACTAAAATTTGCAGAATGCATCTCCAAGTTATTCGCTTGATTAAAGTTATTTCAAAATGCGGTTTCACTGAATTTAATAATTAAATAAATTTAAATGATTTGACGAAATGTTAACGAACAACAAGTTTTATCTTCGCGGACTCTGGTTTCTTCACAAATTCCTACGCAGCTGTGATGTAAATTCAATATTGTGATATTTATCTGGCTGGAAAAGAATTGTTACATAATTCATGTCCAGTTATATATCTTGTCTCCTGATCTCACACTTTAAAATCTAATCTAGTCCTAACCGTTATTAACACTTGGATATCCTAAGACTCTACGTACAAACCAAACAACTCGCCATATAATTACGATGTCATATCTCGTCATTACCATTTATGAATTTTGCACACCCCTCACAGACAAACCGATCATCACAACCATCGCCCTATATTTTGGACAACCCTGAATTTGGTTACTCTGTTCCTTATACTCGAAGTTCATGGTTTCAAATGTTCAATACGTCCCCAATTAAACAAATTTTACAGTATTTCACAATACTCAGATCATTACCGGCTATGAATTTCAACTAAATCCAGCATTTTAACGTTTTCCCCGGCCGAGAATACAGTACAATCTTAATTCCACGCCTGTCCCGTTATATCCCCGCTGTTTCCCCCTATCAGCTGAGGTCTCTCATCCCCAAGTTCACTTGGCAGTTACATGAAACACCCGGTTCGTTCTACCTGACTGACTTTTCAAATGCTCTCTTTAAACTCTGCCGACAAAATTAAACAAATACGATATTCTAACCAACAAAATGCACAGATTAAGCTTCAAGATGCCCACACTAATTATACGCGTCGCCAATTAATACCGCTATGGATTTCTATGAATTTCTTTCCATTCCCAACCTTATAAAATATACCTCGGGCTATCGTGTCCCGGCTTCAATGACAGGACTCTAACCTGATTCGCACATCTCATCTCAACTCATATAAAACATTCCTCGGGCTTCCGTGTCCCGGCTTCAATGACAGGTCCAACCTGATTCACAAATCTCATATCAACAAAACTAACCTCTGTTTCCCAGCTCCACAATTATCATCGACAAAGAACTGGAATAAAATCCTCACTAGAAATCTCGACGTCTAATATCGCACAATGCATTAATCATGAATAACTTCGCATAAAGGATATCGTATTTAATAACTTGACTTTTACGAGAAATGACTGAAACATTCTACTAGATCTTTTATTGTCAGTCAGACACAGTTTAAAATGGGCCTAGAAAAACGTTTCTCTCCGTGACCAAATTCATCACCCTAGGTTCTCATCCGACAGCGTGCTTCCACTCGATTGAAAATGAGTAACCATGGATTATTATTATTATTAACGTCAAATTGCAGACAGAAAAATTTTACGTCGAATGAACATCTTAATTTGACATCACAAAATATAGGCAGTACACTCACACGGATGACTATCTACATTGGACGTGATATCACTTCGAAACCCTATTCAATAACTTTTACAACATTATACGGCACTCGCCAGACTTCAAAAATTTATCCAAGTGGGAAATAAAACAAATGACTCTTTTAGTCGTACTCTCACATTTACAAAACTTAGTAGGGTGACCACTGCGTCGTATATCCCCATTCAAATACACTTTTAGAGATCATGAGACAAGATATAAGAGGTAGTAAGATGGAAAGTCACCTACCTCATGTCGTCACGCCAGTGTTCGTCATAGGGCTCACCTGCGACCCTGGCATTTTATTTAGCCATTTTTACATTCATGGCTTTACAAACCATTTTTATATATCTTCAGGTTTCCTGGAATAAAGCATTAAAAAAAAAAGAAAATACCCTTCACTTGTTTGCTGAGCGCACACGATGGACTATAATTATTCCGCACACGAATTACTTAATCACATTAGAATTTATTCAGTACTTTGACCGTCCTATCTGGTACAATTATTTCACTCAAGAAAACTATCTCCTCATGGAGACAAGACCTAGCCACACTGGCTGAAATCTGCAGTTGAACTCAGTCTACTTTCGTTGTTTGATTTCGCAGAGCAGCTCAACAATTTTTCGTCCGCTTTGTATCACAAATGCCGGAGAAGGAGACTTCGTCATGGCGTCCCTTCATATTTATAGCAGTTACCCCCTCTCTTCGGATATCTCCCTTTGCCGCCAAGAAAATTTCTATAAATTTTCTGACTTACCTAAACTGTAATTTCAAGAGTTTTGAAAGTGACTACATGCTTGCTACATTTCTGGCGGTAGTGTTCATGGACATTTAAAATTTTTACGGGTTCGATTTGTGAGATGATTGACCTCCTTTGATAGGCACTATATTTTTTTGACTTGGCTTGGGTCACGCCATGTACACGCGCTTTGAAATAGTTCACAAAAAGGACTTGAGATTCTTCCGCCGTCGACACGTGTGGCTGACGTCACGTACCCCAGAGCGTGGGACCTAAGGTAATCACCCCCTCGTCACGTGTCGAATCCATGCTATCAAGAATCCAACTTTTAAATGATTGTCGATTTATGCATAATGTTCTTATGGCACAAAGGTCATGGGTTCAATATCTTTGTTGCATTATTTGTATAAAATGTCACTTCTTTATTGCTTATCACATGACCATTATTATAATAACATTACCGTATTTATTCTAAACCAGAATATTGCATCCTTACTCAAACTGTTTATTCTTGCATTCATTTCACTTGTACTCGGAATATATGAAATGCTGCAGTTATGTTGGGATGGGAGTAACAGATGTAGCCGGTGGACGGGGAGGGGGAGGGGGGTCGTACAAGCAAGTCCAGACACCCCAGGAGTTTTAACGAATGTACTTATATAATGTGCATTAATATTAGCTTACGGAGTCCGACTCATTGGCTGAATGATCAGTGTTGAGGCCTTCGGTTAAGACGGTTCCGGGTTCGATTACCGGCTGGGTCGGGGATTTTAATCGCGTCTGATTAATTCTTCTGGCTGGGGACCAGGTGTTTGTCCCAACATATTCATATTCAGACAACATACTACACTACCAACCACCAAAGAGACACACAACACTGATTACATCCCTCTATATAGGGTTGGCGTCGGGAAAGACATCCGGCCGTAAAACAGGGCCAAATCCACATGTGCGACACAGTTTGCACCCACGACCCCACAGATGTGGGAAAAGAAGAAGAGGAAGAAGAAGAAGAAGAAAATTACTATTATCTTCCGGAATCCGCACGAATCCACCACTCTTACTTGGATCCAAGGACACCCATTTCCTTTTTCGGTATTCTACACCACCTAAACTATAGAAGCTTGGACACCTATCAAAATAAAATTCTGGATGAATGCCCCCCCCCCTCCAAACTGAAATCCTGGCTACGCTACTGCTGAAGATGATAGGGATCAGATACCGAGACCGAAGAATTATCTACAATCTGTATAAAAATCAGTCTGCAGTGATAACAATCGAGGGCTTTGAAAAAGAAGCAGCAATCCAGAAAGGAGTGAGGCAAGGCTGCAAATTGTCCCCTCTCCTTTTCAATGTTTACATAGAACAGGCATTAAAGGAAATCAAAGAGAAATTTGGAAAGGGAATCACAGTCCAAGGAGAGGAAATCAAAACGTTGAGATTTGCCGATGATATTGTTATTTTATCTGAGACTGCAGAAGATCTCGAGATGTTGCTGAATGGTATGGATGAAGTCTTGGGTAAGGAGTACAAGATGAAAATAAATAAGTCCAAAACAAAAGTAATGGAGTGCAGTCGAACGAAGGCAGGTGATGTAGGAAATATTAGATTGGGAAATGAAGTCTTAAAGGAAGTAGATGAATATTGTTACTTGGGTAGTAAAATAACTAACGATGGCAGAAGTAAGGAGGACATAAAATGCAGACTAGCACAAGCCAGGAAGAGCTTTTTTAAGAAAAGAAATTTGCCCACTTCAAACATTGATATCGGAATTAGAAAGATGTTTTTGAAGACTTTCGTGTGGAGCATGGCATTGCATGGAAGTGAAACATGGATGATAACTAGCTCAGAAAGAAAGAGAATAGAAGCTTTTGAAATGTGGTGTTACAGAAGAATGCTGAAGGTGAGATGGATAGATCGAATCACGAATGAAGAGATACTGAATCGAATTGGTGAGAGGAGATCGATTTGGCTAAATTTGACGAGAAGAAGAGATAGAATGATAGGACACGTCTTAAGACACCCAGGACTTGTTCAGTTGGTTTTTGAGGGAAGTGTAGGTGGCAAGAACGGCAGGGGTAGACCAAGGTATGAATATGACAAGCAGATTAGAGCAGATGTAGGATGCAATAGTTACGTAGAAATGAAAAGGTTAGCACAGGATAGGATGGCATGGAAAGCTGCATCAAACCAGTCTATGGACTGATGACTCAAACAACGCAGAAGGTTTCCAAATTCTTTGAAAATGTTTACACGGTGTAGAAAGCCAAGAATAACGGCCGAGATGATTCGTCATGCTGTAGCAGCGGCCGCTCGGTAGGCCAAGCCCTTCGGGGCTGTTGTGCCATACGCGGGGATTGAAAATGCTAGGTAAACAACTAATAGGGAATCTGCCACTTGGGCGACAGCCCTAAATGTAGACCATTGATTGATTGATTGATTGATTGTATCAGCGATATGGGAGTTACATGGATATGTCTTCACCTAAGATCAGGTTCCTTAACATACAGCCTTCAACACAAGAACTGTGGTTGCTGTACTACACACCATATTGAATGGTAACCTACACACCATATTGGATGGTAACATCACCTCAAGCGCCGGACATTCAATCCCATTCATTGAGAATTTGTGCCATACTCCATAACAAATAATGTGACAGCACAATATCTCTAACAAACATAGAAAAGTAGACATTATCAGATGAATGGAGGAAGATACCAGCCGAAAGAAAAATAAGTTATTCAGATCAATCCCAGTAACGTTATTCGTAGAAGAAGATCCCCAGACATGTTTACATGTACTGCAGACGAATGTGTATTTGCAGTGAAATGATGTATGCTACTTTTCTATTTGTGTATTGTTATTCCTACGTGAGAAACATGTACCGATACATTCGTCACAATAATTGAGCGAGCGAGTTGGGCGTGCGGTTAGGGGCGCGCGCCCTTTGAGCTTGCATTCGAGAGATAGTGGGTTCGAATCCCACTGTCGGCAGCCATTTTCAAATTCTGGGGGCTGTACCCTAATTAACCACGGCCACTTCCTTCCAACTCCTAGCCCTTTCCTATCCAATTGTCGCCATAAGACCAATCTGTGTAGGTGCGACGTAAAGCCAATTGTAAAATAATAATAATAATCGAGTGTTATGGTACACACCATAGGCCTATATTTTCTTTTGTATATCCTTAAACTGTCTGTGGAAGTATAAATAATTGTTTGAGCCGCTGTAAATGATTCCCCATCACATCGAGATAGAAAGTTCTTTTTTAAAAAATTTGCTTTACATCGCACCGGCACAGATAGGTCTTATGGCGACGAAGGGATAGGAAAGGCCTAGGAATGGGAAGGAAGTGGTCGCGGCCTTAACGCAGGTACAGCCCCAGCATTTGCGTGGTGTGAAAATGGGCAACCACGGAAAACCATCTTCAAGGCTGCCGACAGTGGGGTTCGAACCCACTATCTCCCGGATGCAAGCTCACAGGTGCGCGCCCTTAACCCCACGGCCAACTCACCCAGTGATATAAAGTTCACCCTATTGGACATCTAAACTACAAGGTCGACGTTTATTATTCGCGATTAATAGTAATTTGTTTATTCGCGCCGGGCTGAGTGGCGCTGGCCTTCTGACCCCAACTTGGCAGGTTCGATCCTGGCTCAGTCCGGTGGTATTTGAAGGTGCTCAAATACGTCAGCCTCGTGTCGGTAGATTTACTGGCACGTAAAAGAACTCCTGCGGGAATAAATTCCGGCACCTCGGCGTCTCCGAAAACCGTAAAAGAGTAGTTAGTGGGACGTAAAGCAAATAACATTATTATTATTATTATTATTATTATTATTATTATTATTATTATTATTATTATTATTATTATTATTATTATTATTTATCAATACGGCCACCTTTGGGCCACGATTACACAATCTTCCTCCTGTCACGCAGACTGATACCCTTCTCTTTACACTCTCGCCAAAGATTCTTGAGTCTTTGACTTCTTCTTGCTCGTTCTTCCACCGAGATGTTCCGTGGCTTCGCATGTTGCTCTTCAGACGCATCCCTCAATCCCGCAACCTTCTTCCTAAATGATGTCCTTTCTTTTATATCCTCCTCCTTGATACCTATTCCTGCCAAGTCATTGTGCACCTGATTATTATTATTATTATTATTATTATTATTATTATTATTATTATTATTATTATTATTATTATTATGTTTATTCGTTTGATGCTTTATTAACTCCAGGTCACTAAGGTGTATTGAGCTAGGTCATTGTTCTCCACGAATCTACTTGTTTATCACTGCTTTGCTTTGCCTCATAAACCTACCACGCTGGCTGTAAATCTCGGGCTGGTATTAGGCCTACATACTGCAGACACACCGGGCAGATAAGAACGACACTTATGTGAATCACTCTTGACTTCCGGAGATGACAACAAAAGCCATGACTCAGTTACACATCCGCAGTTTTATTTTCCGCGACATAGGCATGGACAAGCCGTGAGTTAGTAATATTAATATTAATGAAAGGAAACAGTCACTTAAAAGTCGAATATCTTGAAGGTGCGTCTAAAGTTAAAACAGAAAGAGGAAAAAATAATTACATACAATTGTCGAAGTACTAAACAAAGCATGGATCGCATAGGGAAAGATAACGAAATTATTTTGTATGGCAAAGTAAAATATGAAAATGAAAATCCTCAGCCTATTTCCAGTCATTCGACCGGAACAGGAATGGAACGAATGAAGAAGCCCCATCGAACGGCGAGGAATTGTGCCGGCTGCCGAAGCCCGTCGCACTCCTCTGAGGCAATGATTAATGACTGACAGATGAAATGGAATGACAAAGAAGAGTGTCGCTGGAATGACAGATGACATGGGAAACCGGAGTACGCGGAAAAATAACCTGTCCCGTCTCCGCTTTGTTTAGCACAAATCTCACATGGAGTAACCGGGATTTGAACCGCGGAACCCAGCGGTGAGAGGCCGGCGCGCTGCCGCCAAAGCCACGGAGGCTCGCAAGGTAATATAAAAGAACAGAAAATAAGCGCTTATGTAAATAACTAGCTGATGTACCCGTGCTTCGCTACGGGATTCTTAGAAAGACTACTTTGTGGTTTTCTTAACTGAGATCAACATAGGTCATTACAAAAGCTCTAATAAGAAATATTTGAGAATTATATTTTAGGCCTTCCCCTAAACTACCATTTCACTCAGCGTGAATAAAATAATTTACAGCCTAGACTATAGCGACTTATTTTCTGACTTTGCATACCGATTTTCATCAAGATAGGACTACTAATAACAACAATATTTGAGAATTAAATTTTAGGCCTTCCCCTAAACTACCATTTTTCTCAGCGTGAATACAATTATTGACAGCCTAGATTGTAGCAATTTATTCCCCAACTTTGCATACCCATTTTCTTTAAAATACGACCACTAATAACATGAATAGTTGAGAATTCAATTTACGCCTTCCCCTAAACTACCATTTCACTCAGCGTGAGTAAAATGATTTATAGCGTAGATTGTAGAGGCTCATCCCACGACTTCACATACCGATTTTCATTAGACCACTATAACAGAAATAGTTGAGAATTCAATTTTAGGCCTTCCCCTAAACTACCATTTCACTCAGCGCGAGTAAAACGATTTATAGCCTAGATTGTAGAGGCTCATCCCCCGACTTCACATACCGATTTTCATTAAATTATCTTCAACCGTTTTCTCGTGATGCGTGTACAGACAGACAGACAGACAGACAGACAGACAGACAGACAGACAGACAGACAGACAGACAGACAGACAGACAGACAGACAGACAGACATTACGGAAAAGTAAAAAGTGCATTTTCTTGTTACAATGGACATGACCGATACAGAAATACCATTATTTTCAAATTCTGAGCAATGTGCAGACAAAACTCTTATTTTATATCTATATATATAAAATAACTTGTCCTGACTGACTGACTGACTGACTGACTGACTGACTGACTGACTGACTGACTGACTGACTGACTGACTGACTGATTCATCATCGCCGAGCCAAAACTACTGGACATAAAGGAATGAAATTTTGTGGATACATTCATATTAAGATGTAGGTACTCGCTAAGAGAGGATTTTTGGATATTCCGTCGTTAAGGGGGTGTAAAGGAGGGTGAAATTTGAAAATGAGTGTACCTATATCTCAAAACTTTAAAAGTGTACAGATGTAAAAATTGGTATTTAGAATCTTCTTTAAAAATAAGGAAACACGTATTTTTTTGTTTTCAGAAAATCCCAACAGGAGGGGTGAAAAAGGGTGAAAATGGGGAAAAATGGGTTGAATGCCTTTAAACAGGATACCGGTACTTATATCTCAGAAACTGGAGATATTACAGACCTGAAAATTGGTACATTTGATCTCTTTAAAAAATAAAGAAACACATATATTTTTGTTTTTGGAAAATCCAATTAATCGGAGGGTGAAAAGGGGGTAAATTTTTAAAATGAGTGAATCTATATCTCCAAACTTTTAAAGTGTGCAGATGTAAAAATTGGTATTTAGAATCTTCATTAAAAATAAAGAAATACGTATTTTTTGTTTTCGGAAAATCGCAATAGGGGAAGTGAAAAGGGGTGAAAAAGGGGTTGAATGCCTTTAATGAGGCTACTTATATCTCAGAAACTAAAGATATTACAGACCTGAAAATTGGTGTTTGGCATCTCCTTTAAAAATAAAGAAACACCTTTTTTTCTGGAAAATCCAATGAAGGGGGGGATGAAAAGGGGGTAATATTTTAAAAAGTGTGTATCTATATCTCAAAACTGTTAAAGGTTATAGATGTGAAAATTGGTATCTAGAATCTCCTTTAAAAATAAAGAAACACGTATATTTTGTTTTCGGAAAATCCTAATAGGAAGGGTGGAAAAGGTTTAAAAAGGGGTCGAATGCCTTTCATGAGTCTACTTATATTTCAGAACCTGAAGATATTACAGACCTGAAAATTGGTGTTCGGGATCTCCTTTAAAAATAAAGGAACGCGTATTTTTTGTTTTTGGAAAATCCCATTAATGGGGGGGGGTGAAAAGGGGTGATTTTTTAAAATGAGTGTATCTATATCTCAAAGCTTTTATAGATGTAAAAATTGGTATTTAGAATCTCCTTTAAAAATAAAGGAACACGTATTCTTTTGTTTTCGGAAAATCCCAAGAGGAAGGGTGTAAAAGGGTGAATAATGAGTTGAATGCCTTTAATGAGGCTACTTATATTTCAGAACCTGAAGATATTACAGACCTGAAAATTGGTATTTGGGATCTACTTTAAAAGTAAAGAAACATGTATTTTTTTCGTTTTTGGAAAATCCAAATATTGGGGGGTGAAAAGGGGGGTGAAATTTTTAAAATGAGTGTGTCTACATCTTGGGATGATGTTCGGTCAGCCACCGCTGCTCGCACAATGCGTCGATGTTGACGTGCATCTGTACTACGCAGATGTCCGTAGTAGGGTTGGGCACTATGTCCCTGTTTCGGCACACTGTGCCGGTGCACAGTTATGTTCCGCAGTGATAGCAGTGCAAATAGCATTAAGTATAGCGCCTGTCGCATTGTAGTACGGCAATCATATCGCGAGTAAGAGGATCGTGAGGTGCGCGCTGGACTCTCGGGATGTGCAACTGCTGCGCGTTTCGTTTATATCAAGCGCCAACTTCACGTTGCAATATCTCGGGATGTAATTGACCTATTGCGATGAAACAAACGCCATAACTTATGCGATTTTTCATATTAACGATTGCTTACGAAATACAGGGTATCCATTTAAAAAAAACGTAAGTTGATGTTGAAAGTACTATTTTCCTACGTTTTAGACTGGCTCATAGTATTTACTTTAATTACCCCCTTCCCTGCCTTCATGCCCATGAAAGTCATTTTTCAATATCTCTTGTTGTTCCAGATATATCTGCGGCGAAACGTTTTAAGTGGGCCACCCTGTATGTAAATAACAATGACAATAATAATTCATAACTATTGCAATATGATTGAATATATCAAATATGAATAAAATAAAATACTCAAAAAGTTAATAAAATAATTGAAAGAAATTAAATTAATACAAATAAAATTAATCGAAATGTCCGTAGTATGGGCGCTAGAGTTCACCAGGATGGATGACACGAATTTTGATATAAAATGATAAATTTCTCTCCCAGGGCGTATACATGAAGTGCGTACTGGTACATCTGCTTCAGGCCTTACCTAACCTTCTGAAAACGACTAAATAGGTAGGAACTGCACCTAGGTTCATCAATAACTCCACTGACTCTAAAATAGCTAACTATATTCTGAATAACATCCGTACATGAGCACCTCATCAACACACCAAAATATACATATAATACACACATAAAATATTGCTGGAAGACTCCATATTTGTATCAACAACAATGAAAACAGTGGCAAAACGAAAGCGAGGACCAAGCTACCATTTGCAGCTAGTCCGTTGAACAAAGCACATACATGTAAATAAGTACCCTCCACTGTCTCTGTATCAACACGACTTGCAGATTCACATAATTGGCACTTATTATCTCACACCGATTCTGTACTTTTTTAATACTGTGTTCACTGACTCTTATCACTTGGTTTAAAGATACATTCACTTGAGCAACACACTATTGTCGTTCTGAAACGCAAATTCAAGAAAGTCTGAGGTATAGCACCTCCTATCTTTCACCAACATATAATACCAAGCCGCCACAAGTGATACAATACCCAGTGCCTAAGCACTCCACAGTTCGTAGATCAACCACGTTCCACAAACATAATAACAGCCACGTTCCACAAACGTTTCAAGTCCAGTCCAGTCCAGTGTGTTTAGACGTTCATTCCCGTGTGTCTTCTCGCCGCCTTTTCTTTCGGAAGGTCCCCGAAGCCCTCCCCTCCCCCCGCGTGGCAATCGACTCAATCTACATTGCCTCCGACATGCTATTATTTATAAGAAGAGATAGCAGGGAAGAGTTGGAAGTGATACAAAGATTACTGCCTGTTTCCATGTCAAACATGCTACCAAGGCCAGAGTTTGTGTTAGGTTTGTGGTGTTGAGGCTTGGTATTAAGGGTCAGGGAAAACCACATAGGCGGAAAAAGAAAGAGCCTACATGTAAGGCCTGACAAATTTTGATAGCACACGCAAGGATATGATTTCTGGATAGGTCCAGGTGTTTGTGTTAATAGAGAAGAGGTATCATGCAACAGCCATGATCCATATTCTCGCCAGTCCAGTTATCAAAGGATCAGTACTTCTGGACACTGCCGCACAGCGCCGCCCCCTTGGGTTCCCTCGTACCCAGTCTCCGGTCCTGGAGAATGAGGCCAAGCCCGCCTAGGCGGGGGCCTCCTTGTTGGGGGTGGGTCTTGACGCCGGCCCTCCTTCCTCTCTAACCGTGCCATGGCCCGGTACACAGGGCAACTGCGATGGGAGGCCGGGTGGCCTCCCACGTAGTTGGCTCACACCGGTGCCTCTTTAAATGCTGCGCAGACCGTGTAGTGGTGATCACCCCCACAACAGTTGCACCTCACTAAGAGCCCACACCTATTCTGACGGTGGCCCCACCTCAGGAAGCGAAAACACTGCAAGAGCTGCCAAAGGGGACGTTTCGGTCTCACCTGATTGCCGCTAACCGCTGAGGTCCTCTCTTGATTGCCTCCTCTGTCGACTGCTGTCGTGGGAGCAGTCACAAGCTGCGGTTGGGTGGCCCTATCCTGGTGGGCTTGCGACGTCGTCTTCTTTCTGGTGCGGGGGTGGCACCTTCTTCCTGGCTGGGGCGGTCTCTTCTCGGCTGGGGAAGAGGCCTCGTCCTGGTGGCCCTCCTCCCGACCTGGCGACCCTAGGTTTACGGGTGGCCCCGCTGCAGGGCCGGCTTTTCCCTCCTCCTGGCTGGCGGCGGCGGCGTCGGTCGTTGCCGACATCTGATTGCGTTCCCTGTCCTGTGGGGCGCACATCAATGTCTACAACATGACAGACTCGCTGGCAGGCCGGGCCTGTGTACCAGCCTCCGAACGCCAGGGGGCATTCTTCTCTACTGCAGTACTGCCGTCCGCCGTCTGGAGCGCCTTCCTGGATTGCGCCCTGGTGGTAGGCCTTGGTCTGCGTCCACCTCATCGAGGTGGTCCTTGGAGGAGCGGTCTGCGCCCATTTCGTAGTGCCGAGCCTCTCGGCCTGGGTCGCAGACGGCGTGCTTCACCTCCGTGGTGGCGTCGCTGGTCGCCGGCGTGGATAGAAGTACTAAGTCGGTATTAACCGCCTTGTTCCTCGTCCATGGGTCCTTCCTGGCCGTCTGGGTGGCAGCTGAGCTAGTCTCCGACTTGAGAGCGCCGGCGTTCACTCCTGGTGCGCCTTCCCTTCCTGGTTGTCGGACGATCTCAAACCGGACGGAAAGCTCCTTCGCCAAGCTTTCCAGACGCTCCTCGCTGTGGTGCCGGGCGATCAGGTCTCCCGGGTGAAAGCTCTCGATATACCGCGAAGGGGATAACTTTGGTTATCCGGGAGAGGTGTTGCGCATAATATAGAGGCTTATGTCCCTTTCTATGAGTGCGGGGCACCCCTCCCTGTAGTACACGAGGAGAGCCTGGTTCTCCGGGGTCGCTCTGGTCCCAGGGAAGTCAAAGGCGTCAGGGTGGTCACACCCGTCCCTGTAGGGTTCCCACGTCTAGCTGTCCACCGTAGCAGTGGGGTCACACCCGTCCCTGTAGGGATCCCACATCCAACTTACTACTGTAGTCATCCTGGTCCTCCTGAAAGAGAATGCGAGCACTGAGAAGTGCTTCAGCTAAGACAAAAGCTCTTTCGGAAAAGTACCAACAAGTACAGCTTGCCTGACTAGTACTTGGAAAGTACAGATCACCTGGCGAGGAGAGATGAGTCAGCGGGAAGCATGTACGTCCTCTCGTCGTGACTGCCAAGCTCGTCCTCGTCGTCTTCTCGTCGTTTGATCAGATGCATATATAGACTTCAGCTCTCACATGATAATTCGAGATTTATCCTGGCCAGCCAATCATGAGTAGATTCTCTTGTCAAGACCACGCCCTGAACCTCTTCCGGATCACATGACAATAACAGCATCAACAGACTCTGGGGTGTTTCACATAACTAATCGGAAATGAAGTGGCTTATGGCTTTTAGTGCCGGGATGTGTCCGAGGACTTCGGCTCGCCAGGTGCAGGTCTTTTGATTTGACTCCCGTAGGTGACCTGCGCGTCGTGATGGTGGTGAAATGATGATGAAAACGACACATACACCCAGCCCCCATGCCAGAGAAATTAACCAATGATGGTTAAAATACCAGACCCTGCCGGGAATCGAATCCGGGACCTCTGTGACCAAAGGCCAGCACGCTAACCATTTAGCCATGGAGCCGGACGACTCATCGGAGATTTCCGACTACAGCATCAATGGACTCTGGTTAGTACCAAATGACTCATGCAAAGTTTCCAAGTTAGATAGCAATGTTTTGCTAGCCGTTGTACAAAACAAATTACTCATACCACATATGGAGGACTTCCAGCATAAGATAAAAGAAATAATAAAATAATTATAATAATAATAAAAATCGAATACTGACAATAATACCGCTCACTTCTAAATATAGTGCGAGGGTGTGATATATGTACTATCACAATCCATATCAACGACGAACCACGAGAAAATGAGTGAACAGAAATTAATGAAAATCGGTATGCAAAGTCTGGGAACATGGTGCTACAGTATCGGTTATAAATAATTTTATTCACGCTAGATGAAATGGTAGTTTAGGAGAAGGCACCTAAAATGTAATTTTTTAAATACCTATGGCATTGGTCCTATCGAAACTTCGAATATTTATTACATACCGTAACAAAAGTTATAGAGAATGCAAATCCCAATCGTTGATGTCTTATACAGTTTTACCGTGCCGACCATGATAATTGAATAATGAATTGCTTAGTCCATATCAACGCTAAGCATTGCTAACATGGACATATTTATTCGTGTGAACTGGCGATGGGTTTTGTTATGATTCTTAGGTGTAAAAACGCGTGGTTATCGGTCCGTATCGACAAGGAAAAATGTGAAGATTATATAAAAACATAGAACGTGAAGGAACAATCGCTTGAAGAGTAAGACACGAGGGAGCAATGAAAAAGAAGGAAGGACTGACTGCCTTGGCACTCATTAGATGCTCTTATAAGTTATGTTGACCATCGTTGTGATGTGCTTTGTCTCCTCTGCTGCCACTCATCTCCGGTAGATGTGATTACTGCTGCATCCCGAGGAATACAGCTTGCCGGAATATTGGGGGAAAGTAGCTGGGGAGTTATATAACTTTGCACATTCTACATGACTGACCCGCCAACGACGGGTACTGCAGCTAATGTGTAACTAAAGCATAATTGCACTACCACTTTGAGACTTCAGAACAGCACCTAATTTCGCAAGAGTAACCGCGGTCGAACATATGTGCCTTGAGACTTAAGATAGGTCGGCGGATGCAGAGTGGATTTCGCCCCACAACTGGCCACGGCTGGTCCGTGGTCTAACAGCTCTGCAGTCCGACCGGCCAACCGGGCAGAAGAGGAGTGGCCACGGCTCTACTGTGACTCTCCGCCTCTGCATTCAGGAGACGGAGATGTGCTGGTCCCCACCATCGGTTGTCCTGAGAATGGTTTTTCCGTGGGTTTCCATTTTTCTGCACTAAGGCGAATGCCAGGACAGTTCCTAGTATAGACCACGGCCGTCAACCCCCTCACTTTCTCCGAAACAAATCTCGTGGCCTGACAGACGGCATCACCGTCTAGGAGGCCCGCCTCCCCCTTCAGGGGAGGAATGAAAACATTGAGTAGTAGCACTTAAGACAGGCACATGCTCGGCAGCCATGTTTATTCCTCGCATCCACGCGCCTTCTCGTCAGATGACCATACATGGGCGCCCGCAGGATCTTTTCCAGGGGGGGGGGGCACATTAACAATTTTCTTGAATATAAAAACCAATATAACGCCAGTAACATTAAATTGTTTACAGAAATTGTCAGTTATAACAGACGTTAGATGAAAGTTCAGTTTATGAAATAATCTGGTATGATATTAAACGATTGAACATCAATCTTTTTAGAATTCCAGGGTGGGCAAGCGCCCCCCTCCCCTCCCCCCCTTGCGGGCGCCCATGCGACCGTAGTATATTTTGAGCCTTTGTTTACTTAACGTGCCTGTTTGACATATTTGAACAGTTTGGGTATTATACCATTCATTTGGTAGCGTCCCCTATTGTCACAATGGGGAAAAGAAAGTGTAAGTTTACTGCTGAGTTGGAGATGAGCTACAATTGCTTCAAAAACAGTCGCACTGGCGAGGAAGCAGATGTTACAGCACAAATCTTTGATTCGAATTTGTAAAAGTGTAAAATTAATATACCCTGCTTTTGTCCTGCTTTTTAAAACATATTCGACCGCCTTTACACCCACAACCATCTGGTAACCCTAAATAAATTGCACATATGGGTCCTATTTAATGTCTGCATGTCCCGATAAACGCATCAGATTCAAACGGTAAGCATAGTAATTTAATGTGTTTCAGCATTAGCATCCTAGCATGTAGTTGTCGCCAGTTACTAGAGGGCTGCCTCCCTGTACCAGTCCTTCAGTAGGGAATTCCCTCACAGCTACCTGAGTGTTTGTAAATACAGTAGAGACAATACGCGACACTGAGCGAGATATCGAGGGACAGCTATTGGAGCTCACTCTAGCGGATAGACCTGAACGGTACTGATTCTGTCATAAGAGCACGTGTATTTTTGTGTGAAGTTTTTGGTGTTATGTATGCGTTTTCAGTGAGTTGACATAATTAAATAGTAGCGTGTGTCATTCCTTGATATCTCCTCTCAACATGAGGGGAAAGGTATGTGCTATGTTTGGCTGCAGTAATTACGAAGTAGAGAAAAATGCGCGGTCGTTCTTCAGGTTCCCTCGTGACAAGAACATGTAAGTAATATTGTGTTTGCATATATATTCTTCCAGTGACAGAGATTTTTATAGTACTTCATAATCTTCTGACCTGCTCGACCCATGTTTTAACGGGCTTAAAATATAATACGCATATTTTATTGTATAGTGCAGCAGTTAACCTTCAATACCGATGTGTTGTAGGTGTGATGTGTGGGTTTTGAAATGTCACAGAAGCGATTTGGATAAAGTGTACAAGAAAGAAGGGATGTTACGCTTATATAAGAATTATAAGATCTGTTCAGATCATTTCCAGGCCAGCGACTTTAAAAATCCTCGACTATACAGCTAAGGGTATG
Source organism: Anabrus simplex (assembly GCF_040414725.1). Classification (NCBI taxonomy): domain Eukaryota; kingdom Metazoa; phylum Arthropoda; class Insecta; order Orthoptera; family Tettigoniidae; genus Anabrus; species Anabrus simplex. The sequence goes on along the minus strand of NC_090265.1, from coordinate 415,931,010 downwards.
TAACATTTTTACTCTAATTGTACGTAAATATTCCTCAAAGCATCACTATCAACAACATTCTCAAACTTTTCTTTCTTTTATCTTTCTTCTCACCGGGCGAGTTGGCCGTGCGCGTAGAGGCGCGCGGCTGTGAGCTTGCATCCGGGAGATAGTAGGTTCGAATCCCACTATCGGCAGCCCTGAAGATGGTTTTCCGTGGTTTCCCATTTTCACGCCAGGCAAATGCTGGGGCTGTACCTTAATTAAGGCCACGGCCGCTTCCTTCCAATTCCTAGACCTTTCCTATCCCATCGTCGCCATAAGACCTATCTGTGTCGGTGCGACGTAAAGCCCCTAGCAAAAAAAAAAAAAAAAAAAATCTTTCTTCTCAGATTAAAGCCGGGATTTTATAGATTTTCTTTCTGTTAGTAGGCTTCATGTTAAGAGGAAAATTGTCCAGCTATTAAATTTTAATTCATTGCATCATATGTGTAAGGAATGGGCCGATATTTTTATTGACAAATGTCTTAATGTGATGATACAATGTTTTTAAATGAGGAAAAAAGACAAATCCAACCGTAAGATTTCAGGCAGGTATGCTAAAGCTAAAAAAGTAATGCATAAATGAAAGATCAAGCCATTTCACAGCAGTCCGTTTCACACCTTGTTTATATGTCTAATTTCAGTCTTTGAATAATAACCTTTTAAATCATTCTTCATTCATTTATCCAGAATTGCTTTAGCAACTTCGAAGTTAATATCTCAATACCACTTTCTTTCTAGACGTAATTTATTTATCCATTTCCGTATATACATTTCCATTGATATTTGAATTTAACGCGATTTGTTCAGGTCAAGTCACTAGGAGCGCCACCGTCGAATTGTCTCCCATTTTAGCAAGGCGAAATCCGTAAGTGTCGTGTATTGTCTCTACTATATTTGGTGTTTGTAAGTGACGTCACCAGTTCTGGATAACCTATCCCAAAGATGTTCTTTGTTTTTTTTTTTTTTTTTTTTTTTTACAACTTGCTTTAAGTCGCACTGACACAGATAGGTCTTATGGCGACGATGGGATAGGAAAGGGCAAGGGGTGGGAAGGAAGCAGCCGTGGCATTAATTCAGGTACAGTCTTTGCCTGGTGTGAAAATGGGAAACCACGGAAAACCATCTTAAGGGCTGTCGACACTGGGGTTCGAACCCACCATATCCCAAAGATGTTCTTAAAATTAAACACATGAATTCCTTCAAGTGCTCCTGTAGGTCGAAATTTCAGTAAATTAAATGTGTAATTTTCCCCAAAGATCAGGAATGGCGATGAGAATTTTAAGAACCAATTATTGTATTTGTAATGTAAATGTCAAATGAACCTAAAAGCTACAAGTCGTTCAACTACAATACAATTATGGGAAAACATAATTTCGAAAGTTCCACGTTTATATCATGTTTAGTCTCACCTAGTGATGATTAGCACTACATGTCGCTATGGTAAAAAGAAAAACAACCACAATACGCGGTAGCGGCGATTGTGAATTAAAAATGCGGGGACAAAAAAAAATAGATAAGAGTGATCGCAAATCGGACAATGCTTAACAGGCCAAAAATAAATTAGTCTTGCAATCTATCTGAGTGATCGCAAGTGGGAAGACACCACCAGTAAATCTACCGACTTGAGGCTGACGTACGGTATTTGAAAACCTTCAAATACCACCAGGCTGCGCCAGGGTCGAACCCACCAACCTGAGCTCAGGAGGCCAGCGCTGTACCGCATGAGCTACTCAGCCTGGGTGGTGAGAGAGAGAAATACGAGACCAACAACAGTTGACCAAGGGAAGTAGACGGAAACGATGAAAGCGAGGAAGCAGACAAGGTCCAGTCAGTGGCGAAGTGTGCTAGTATCCACTGTTACTACTGGTAACAGTGTGAAAATATAAAAATAGAATATTCTTTAATATTCATATGTAATGTTTTTGTTTCTTTGCCTGGACGAGTCGCGAGAACTCTATTGCAGCAGTTTGCCACCGTCAAAGCTGAGCGAGAAGCTGTTACCACTCCATGCACTGGTTACGCTTCGAATCTCTTCTAACAGCTAGGCGAGTATTACTGCGCCTGCGCCAAGCAAGGCCCCTTTCCCCTCGACACTGAGATGTAGCCTACTACGTTCTCCGCACGTGTTACCACAGTGGAAAGTGGAAACGAAAGCTATTATAATACGATGTGACTTCTCTTGTTAAAGTGTGAATTTATATTTAATTTATGTTAGGTAAGGACAGCTTATAGGACTGCACAACGTATTAAACATTAAAATGAGTGCTGTCGCTTCCACCTCGAAAATAAGAGAGTTGGCGGGCCCAGAATGTTTGTGTATTGTACCGGGAGGTACACCTCCACTCCGCTAATTTAAAATGTGCGCCAGTTGAAACTCCTCTGCTGGAGGAAGTCTGAACTTTATCTACGCTATTAATTCTTTACCTTCTCAGAAGATGTCACCACGTGGAAAATTTTGAGTTTTTGAACTGTGTCATTTTTGATGTGTTTTTGTTTCGCTTGAAGTAAGAAGTGTGAACTTTCTCTTCTAGAGGACACTACTGAAGATCAACAATAGTGCACCCTAGTGCGGAGTCAAAGAACTATTTTGTTGGAGAAATTTTTATTTCAAATGTTTGTTTCTTGCTAAATTTCTTTCTGTTATTGTTTAAGTTGGCTGTATACCCCTCTTTTCCCCCTTGTTTTAGATTTATCCAATCCCGAATTTCTTTGAGTAATTTCCGACCAATCCGATGTATCTTCCCCCATCTTGGATATGTTTCTGTACCCTAGCCAATAAAGTAATTGTGGGCGGGTGTTTTCATTCCCCTAACGCCTAGAAACTTCCGCGAGAGGATTTAAACTGCTGATTTTAGGGTCTCCGGGCGACTTCTGTTCCATCTTTCAGTGTATAAAGTACATAGCAGGAGGCGGGAAGCGCCTCTTTCCTCGGCAGCGGTCATCAATAAGGTAATGGCCGATTAATAAATTCTTTCTTTGCTAGCTCAGCAGTTTAACTCTCGGGGCGGGTGCGAAGCGTTCCTCCATGTAACCTTTACCTAAAATGTAACGATCTTTTCTTCTATTCTCTTTTAAGCTACCTTCTGGGATAGAGAGTGCTAACCCTCTCGAGCTCCCACTCTTATTGTTTTGAGGTGAACTTATTTTCTCAACCTATTCTTCGTTAATGTAAAACAAATTGCTCTTTTCTAAAGTCACCTCGGTAGTATGGGATTAGCCCTTGCATTAGTGGCCTAGAGCCAGATTAGGTTTTTTTTAAAACAAGTGTATTAGGAGTGCAGATTGCCTCCTCTCAAATTGTTATTTTAGAGGTCATGTAATTGCCCCTTTTCATTTAATAGACCTCAGTAGGTTGGGTATTGTACCCCTGTGTCTATGTCCAGTGAGGACAACTTGAAGGTGGAGTTTGGTGTGGCCTGGGAGAGGCTTAAATTTTGAGAGCGAGTGGCTCTTTTGAAAATTAAGTGTTGTATGCCTCGCGGAGGCTTTTCTGTGTAATTTGGAGCAAGGGCTCCTAGGTATGAATGGGGTTTTCTGCCCCTCTGTTAAAACTCCTGTTTGGGGTAAAACTGAGCTGATTGCCCAAGCTGTGTAAAATCAGGGCGCGAAGCCCAGTTCCTGTAAATATTGTAACTACCCTTTTTGACTTGCTACTTTGTACCTGCCATGCTTGTTATTTCTTGTTTTTGAAAAGAAAATATAACCTTGTTAAATTTTAAATTAATTTTGCTTTCGTAGCTGGAGACCTATTCACACCCGCACCTTCTTTCACCTCTACCTACCACGGAAAAACTCCGTAAGCTGAGCGAGAAGCTGTTACCACTCCATGCACTGGTTACGCTTCGAATCTCTTCTAACAGCTAGGCGAGTATTACTGCGCCTGCGCCAAGCAAGGCCCCTTTCCCCTCGACACTGAGATGTAGCCTACTACGTTCTCCGCACGTGTTACCACAGTGGAAAGTGGAAACGAAAGCTATTATAATACGATGTGACTTCTCTTGTTAAAGTGTGAATTTATATTTAATTTGTGTTAGGTAAGGACAGCTTATAGGACTGCACAACGTATTAAACATTAAAATGAGTGCTGTCGCTTCCACCTCGAAAATAAGAGAGTTGGCGGGCCCAGAATGTTTGTGTATAATAGAAAGCTTAATGAACACGCCATTTTCGTTAAGAACTTTTGAAGTAAAGAAAAAAAAACACATAATTGAAAAAGGCAGACCCACGCCTTCTCTTAAACATTTTTTTCAAGGAATCGAAAAGAAGAGTACGATATTTTCATGACTCGTGGTACATAAATCTGGACTGGTTATGTGGTTGGGCAAAAATGAATAAACTATACTGTTGGCCATGTATTCTATTTTCCTGAGAAAACAATGCTTGGAATAAAGACGGTGTCGATAATTTAGATAGTTTCAGAGCTTTAAAGAGACGCCATGAGGTGTCTCAAGCACACGTCACCGCTGTTGCTGATATGATTCAGTTCGGAATGTCTAGAATGGAGTTCTGTTTAAGTACAGCTTACAGAAAGAAAATTGATGAGCATAATAAACTAGTAAAAAATAACAGATATATTGTCAGCACTTTTATAGATACTGTGTGTTTTCTTTCAAAGCAAGGATTACCTTTCACGGGTCATCGAGAAACTGAAGAATTCGATAAGAGAGGTAATTACAGGGAGTTACTAGCATTACTTGCTAAGAAAGATGACGTATTTCGGCACCACTTAGAAACATCTACAGTATTCACAGGACTTTCATCTGATATACAAAATGATATTATTGAAGCCGTAGCTACTTTTATGACCAGCGATATTAAAGACGAGGTTAAAACTTACTTGACTTATTTCCTGTTGCTCCTCCTAGAGCATAGGGCTTCCGTGAAACACTTCCATCTGTTCCTATTGTTGGCTAACCTCTTCACTTCATTCCAAGTTTTTCCCACTGTTAGACATTCCTCTTCGATCGTCTTTTTCCAGGTCTTCTTCGGACGCCCGCGCTTTCTAGCGCCTTGGGGGTTCCAGTCGAGCGCTGTCTTTTCAATGGCTCCAGCGAGCTTCCTTAAAGTATGTCCTATCCAACGCCATTTTCTCTCCCTTATCTGCATTTCAATTGGCTGCTGGTTAGTTTCTTCCCATAGATCTTCATTTGAAATAACATCCGGCCATATTCTGTTGATGATACGTCTTAGACAGCGATTCACTAAGACTTGCAGTTGTTTAGTCATCTTCTGGGTAACTTTCCACGTTTCACAGTTGTAAAGCAGAACGGACTTAACATTTGTGTTAAAAAGTCGTAACTTAGTTTTTCTAGAAATGTTCTTGTTTCTCCATATAGTATACAATTGAACAAAAGCACCATTCGCTTTCCTGATACGACTGTTAATGTCTTCTTCTGCTCCTCCAGTCGTAGTAACCATACTCCCAAGATATATGAAGGAGTCTACTTGTTCTACCTCTTTATCATCTATAGACAATTTATCATCAATCTTGGAATTGATCCTCATCTCCTCTGCCTCCTCCGACCGCTTAATCTTCTCTTCCATATCTCTGAACCGTTGTGCCAGTAGGCAGATGTCATCTGCAAAAACAAGGTCTTCTAACCTATCTTGTAAGCCCCACTGGATCTCCCTTTTCTCGACCTCGATACACTCTCCTGAGCACACTATCCAACACAAGTAGGAAAAGCGTCAGAGAAAGAATACAGCTCTGTCGAACTCCCGAGGTCACATCTATTGGTTCAGTAAGATCGCAGAACCTGACATTTATAACCCTCGTACATTTCCTTTATAATATTCAGAATCTTTTGTGCTATACCATATTCTTCAAGTGTTTGCCACATCTCTCTTCTATTTACAGAGTCGAAGGCCTTCTCAAAATCAATGAAAGTCAAGTACAGGGTTTCTGCCATTCTGCACTTTGTTCCAAGATAATTCTCAGAGTGTTTATGAGATCGACACAGCTACGGTGTTTATGAAAACCAGCCTGTTCCCTTCTGAGGCGCAATTCCACAACATCCTTCACCCGCTTTAAAATGATCCTTGAAAGCACCTTACTTGGTACCGACAACAATGTAATTCTCCTCCAATTATCACACTTAATAATATCCCCTTTCTTTGGTATCTTAACAATCAGGCCTTTCTTCCATTCAGCTGGTAGCTTTTCTTCATTCTAGATCATTTCCAACAGGGGGTGCAATATTTTTGCCGAGGTCTAAATATCTGCTTTAAGTATTTCTGGCGCGATATTATCCATACCGGGTGCTTTTCCAGTTCTTATCTGATTCAAGGCCTTCTCTATTTATGAACAGGTTGGGGGATGTAAATTTATCCTTGGGTCACTATCTACCGGTTCCATTTGCTGGTTACCATTCTGTTCTGTATCTCTATTGAGCAACTCTGAGAAATGTTCCTTTCATCTCTGTAGCTGTTCTTCCCGGGTGGTAAGTAGTTCACCTCTCTTGTTTTTAACAGGTTTATTCCTGATAAATCCTCTCCTTGACAGTTTCTTTGTGATACTATACAATTCCTTAGCCCCTCCCCTTGCTGATGCCTCTTCTGCCATTTGTGCTTGTTCATCTACCCGCGTATATGATCTTTTCTTACGCTTTTCTTCACACTCTTATCAGCTTCCACATATTCTTTTTGTGCTGCGGCTTTCTGTTGTCTTGTTTTACAGATATTAATCTTTGCCTTAACTAGCTTTCTAGCTTCTATTTTTTTCTCAGGTATCATCAGACATCCATTCCTTCTTGAGATAATTGTGAAATCCAAGCACCTTCTCACTAACGTCTAAATATATGTCCTTGACTTTTTTCCATGATGATTCAACATCCATCATAAGTTCTGGTTCAACAACAAGAGCTTCAAAGCGGTTTCTTAATTCTATCTGGAATTCTTTCCTTTTACTTTCATCTTGCAATTTACCTGAATCAAATTTCTTGTTTCGCCTTTCAAATTTCCTTCCACTTGCCACAATTTTCATTCTAAACTCTGCAACTACCAGGTGATGATCACTTCCAATATCTGCCCCTATTTTATTTCTAACATCAGTCAATGATCTTCTAAACTTTCTACTTATGGCGATGTGGTCTATCTGGTTTTTTGTAAACTGATCTGGCGACACCCATGTAATCTTATGGCATCGTTTTTGAGGGAATAAAGTGCCACCCACTACCAAATCATGGCTAGCACAGAAATCAATGAAAAGCTCCCCATTTTCGTTACAGTCACCAACTCCATGCACTCCCATAATTTGTTCCAGTCCCTCATTGTTAGAACCAACCTTTGCATTTAAATCCCCCATCACAATAATAATATATCTCTTTCCCATTTTCTTAATAGTCTCATTTGGCAGTAGAATTCTTCCTTTTTTCAATCTCTGACATTTCTGTGGGAGCATAACACTGGATCACAGTCATATTGCGAACCCGGGTCTTGAATCGAGCTGTCATCAGTCTTTCTGAGATGGGCTTCCAATCAAGGAGGCTCCTCTTTGCAGTTTCATTCAATAGCAATCCTACACCTTCTCTATGTTCTGCATCCTCCCCCATTTGCCCAGAATACAGGAATGTGCACCTATTAAGAGTCTGTATTTCTCCGAAGTCTGGCCACCGTACTTCACTTAATCCAAGGATATTCAGCCTGCATTCCTCCATCACTTTAGCCACCTGCTTCAATTTAATGCTCTCTCTCTCTTTCTCTCTCTCTCTCTCTCTCTCAGGGCTTTGACATTCCAAAAACCTATTCTCGTTTTCCGTTTCATGCTAGAAGTCGTCAACTTATTATCCATCAGGTTGTGTTTCACTTCGCTTTCTTTATTAGTTTTTATTTAAGGCTGTGCGAGTTATTAGCCCACAGCAACCCGAGCTTGGTGGTGGGACTGTCACCTAAGCCTCCAAGCATGCTGTTTTCTGAAGGGGTTGTCTCCCTTAGCCTTTGAAGATCCCTCTTCACCACAAGGCAGTGGTTCCCCTTGTTTCTTTAAACCCCACGGCAAGAGGGTTGCCTCGTTTGCCAGTTTTGCCGTTCCAAAAGTCTATTTTTTCCGCCATATCTACAAGGTTAAGAAAGCAAACTTTATTTCCGTTATTTTGGATGAAAGTACAGACGTTAACAGGGCATAACTCTCGACTGTATTTAGATATGTTAGTCTCGAAGGCGAAATTCATGAGAAATTTTTGAGATTCAGTGATGAAAGCGGTGACCGTTCTGCTGTTTATCTCTCCAAATATCTCTTTGGAGTGTGACAAGAATTTCAGTGTGGTGAAAAGTTAGTAGCAGAAACATTTGATGGCGCAGCAGTGATGGCAGGACAGCACAGTGGGTTGCAGAAGTTAGTCAGGGATAAATATGACAAGGCTATATTTATTCACTGCTATGGTCATAGGCTCAACTTGGTATTAGAGCAATCTGTTAAACAAATCAAGGAATGAAAATTATTTTTCAGGCCTTGTCCGGGTTAGCAGGTTTTTTTCATCACCCCCTAAAAGGGCCGCTGCTCTTAACAAAGTAATACAGAGACGATTACCAACAGTAGCGCCTACCCAATGGATATATGCTGGTAGGCTCGTTGAAGTTGTGTCATCTCTCTATACAGATCTCCTTGAATTCTTCAGAGAAATGAAAGATAGAGCATACGTACAAATGGGACGGTGGAACGAGAATTCAAGCTAAGGGTTACTATGTTACCTTGCAAGAATTGGTATTTTATTTCCTATCAAATTTATTTGCTGAAGTGCTTCCTCAATCTGAAGTTCTGTATCAGATCATTCAGAAAAAAATAGATGATATTCCCTTCTGCTCCAAAGAGATCCAGCAATTTAAAGCGTTTTTGCAGACAACCAGAAATAATTTTGAAACTATGTGGTCAAAGTTGCAAGACAATGAAGGGAGGCAAGATTACCCTCAAAAGCGCCAGAGAATTGATTTTATAGGAACTAAGAAAACATCGTATCTCCGATTATTTGGAAATAATTGACATCATATCCGTCCAACTATTAGATAGATTTTCTGATGTTAACAAGCTGGAGTTCCTTCAGTTAATTGATATTGACCAGTTTAATAATTAATAATTTCGCGAAGGAGTTCCCGAACAGTGCCTATCAATCATTAGTGGAGACCTATGGATGAAATTTTGACTGCATGAAACTTAAAAGTGAACTGTCTGTCCTCTACACGAAGCCGGACCTTGAGAAAAATAATGCATATGACCTCTACCAATACTCGCACACCAGTGGTCTTAAAAAAGCATATCCAGAAGCAACGAAATTGATTGATCTCATTCTCACCATTCCGGCAACTAGCGCTTCCGCTGAAAGAATGTTGTCGGCCTTAAAAATATACATACCTTCCAAAGAAATTCACAAGTATACAGGGCAGGCTTCTCTGTACTTTCTTTGATTGCGATTGATAAGAAATTTCTGAGTGACTTAATGAAGAGGCCTAATTTCTACGATGCTGTGATAGATATTTTTGATGCCACAACATTCCGTTGTATCGACCTGAAGTACAAATAGAAAATACTGAGGTAAGCCTTGAAGCTCCGTTAGAAACTAATTTTAAACTATATATTTAAGAGTGCATGAGTAGCCTGACGTACGTTTCTCATGATGTGAACTATTTTCAATTAGTGCATGATCGATACTGCTAGTTTCTATGATGTTAATGCTCACTAGTGTTCAATGTATTATGTGCCATTTTATCATTTTCAAATGATGTTATACAAAAGTAATATCAATGATCACGCCTTTAACTTTTATGAAATGACATCTGTACTGCTCATAAAAAATGCTGCGGTGCGAGCGACAATATACTCTCACGAGGGAACATCGGCAATGGTTAAGTCTCCGGTCGCGATGAAATTTGGAAAACACATTGAGGTACACGTAAAAAGATGTCAGCATCAATTTTGGGTGCCGACATTAATTCGGGCGTTAATTAAGGGGCCTAAAATTTGCGATACTTCAAGTTCCGCGCGAACAGCGATGAATACCTGCTGGCCAATGCTAAGCCGTACCCTGCCTGACCTTCGTAAGCAATGTCGTCTGGTATAGGCTAGAGGAATTTTGTTACTTTCATAAATCTGTCTCTGTCTTATCCTTGGCTTTGACAATATGAAAGTGACTGAGGTATGAGCGATACTAGTAGTGCCAATCCTTATGCAGCCAGTCCCTGCTATCAATGGTGTGAAAAATGTTGCTCATAGGGTCGGTTGGTGTATGCATTTCAGTGGGCTTGGCAGACTGATATGTAATAGCAACTCTGGCTCGGCGAGGAAAGCAACGGGAAACTACCTCACTCCTCATTTCCCATTATAGTACGAAAAGAAGCAAAGTATAGCGCCGGTCCCGTTCAACAGCTAAGCCAGACGGGGTCGTCGCGGGGAGAAGGGAAACGTTCGTCGGGAAGCACAGGGCGGGGAGGAGGAGCAGAGTTGTGGCACGAGGCAGGCTTAGCATTGACCAGCAGGTATTCATCTCTATATGCGCGGAGCTTGAAATGTTGCAACTTTTAGGCCTCTTAGTTAACGCCCTACTCAGACGGCAGCGCGTCGGCCTCTCACCGCTGGATACCGTGGTTCAAATCCCAGTGATTCCATGTGAGATTTGTGCTGGACAAAGCGGAGGCGGGATAGGTTTTTCTCCGGGTACTCCGGTTTTCCCTGTCATCTTTCATTCCAGCAACACTCTCCAATGTCATTTCATAGCATTTATCACTCATTAATAAATCACCTTGGGAGTGGCGACCCCATTGTAATAACAGCCTATATATGTTTCATTCATTACATTCCTGACCCGGTCAATGACTGGAAAACAGGTTGTAGGTTTTCATTTTTCAGTTAACGCCCTAATGAATGTCGACACCCAAAATTGATGCTGACATCTTTATACGTGTACCTCAATGTGTTTTCTAAGTTTCATCGCGATCGGAGACTTAACCATGGCCGATGTTCCCTTGTCAGAAGTGTGGTAACACTTTTCAAAACGTCACGCGTCGCCACTGGGTCCAGTCCAACAGCTTCTGGTGGGGAAAAGGGATTAGTGCAGAGCGACTGTATACGACTAAACAAAAAATACTGTATGCCACTTCGGATTCCAAGTAAGAAAAAATCTCTGGAAGACAGATGAGACTGTTTATTTCTGACTGGCTGTAAAGACCAGCTCTCTGCCCCTCTCACTCTCGTACTCGCGCTTTTTTTTTTCCTTTCTCTCGTTTATAGTTGCCAATGTCGTTTCCAACACTACACGTGCCTTCTTTCGTACAGTTCATTCACATTCCGCCGTTGTGAACTGTGATAACCGATAAGCTTCGGAGCATGATGTGTTCACACAGGCTACAGTATTTGTAATGAATCCCGTGATAACTCTTTACGCAAGCAACCGTACTTTGACATTGTTTAATGAGCTAATCTACTCCTATCTAGCGAAACGAATCCTACTGAAAAGCATTTGCCCCAGGTCTTAAAGACAAGAGTTGGGAAGTAAATGAAAATCCACAGCCTGTTTCCAGTCATTCGACCGGGTCAGGAATGGAATGAATGAAGCCTCCATCTAGTGATGAGGATAGGAATTGTGCCGGCTGCCGAAACCAGTCGCACTGATTAATGAATGACAGATTAAATGATATTGGAGAGTGTTGTTCAAATATGACAGGGAAAACCGGAGTATCCAGAGAAAAACCCATCGCGCCTCCGCTTTGTCCAGCACAAATCTCCAGGATTTGAACCAGGGAACCCAGCGGTGAGAGGCCGGCGCCCTGCCGCCTGAGCCACGGAGGCTTTAGTTGGGAAGTAAATGAGTAAAAGTTATCACTTTCTTCTTCTTCTTCTTCTTCTTCTACTACTACTTTTTCTTCTTCTTAATCTGTTTACTTTCCAGTATCAAGTATTCGGGAGATAGTAGGTTCGAACCCCACTGTCGGCAGCCCTGAAGAAATGTTTTTCCATGGTTTCCCATTTTCACACCAGGCAAATGCTGGGGCTGTACCTTAATTAAGGCCACGGCCGCTTCCTTCCCTGTCCTAGCCCTTTCCTGTCCCATCGTTGCCATAAGACATATCTGTGTCGGTGCGACGTAAAGCCAATAGCAAAACTTACCTTCCAGGGTTGGTTTTTCCCTCGGACCCAGTGAGGGATCCCACCTATACCGCCTCAACGACAGTGTCCTGGAGGGTGACTCTTTGGGTCGGTGATACAACTGAGGAGGAGGACCAGTACCTCGCCCAGGCTGCCTCACCTGCTATGCTGAACAGGGGCCTTGGCGGGGGATGGGAAGATTTGAAGGGATAGACAAGGAAGAGGGAAGGAAGCGGTCGTGGCCTTAATGTAGGTACCATCCCGGCATTTGCCTGGAGGAGAAGTGAGAAAGCACGGAAAACCACTTCTAGGATGGCTGAGGTGGGAATCGAACCCCCTCCCCATTCCTTCTACTCAGTTGACCTCCCGAGGCTGAGTGGACCCCGTTCCAGCCCTCGTACCATTTTTCAAATTTTGTGGCAGAGACGGGAATCGAACCAGAGGCTCCTGGGGTGGCAGCTAATCATGCTAACCACTACACCACAGAGGCGGACAGTTATCAATTTGCTTGTAATAGTTACATTCTTACAATTTTTACTTGTAATTGTTGCTTTTTACAACAAGTAATTTTTACGTGCGATTTACTTCTTGAAATAATATTGTAATCGTTACATTCTAGTAAATGATATAGGCACATCGCACGGAAGCAGAAACCGGGAAAAATAAATGATAATGATCACATTTTCAGTTCTATTATAGCAGAACCAGTGACTCCACCAGTTCTGGATGGCCTATCCCAAAGTTCTTAAATATTAAACACATGAATTCCTTCAAGTGCTCCTGTAGGGCGTTATTTCAGTAAATTAAAAGATGTAATTTTCCCCAAAGATCAGGAATGGCGATGAGAATTTTAAGAACCAATTATTTTATTTGTAATTTAAATGTCAAATTAACTTAAAATCTACAAGTCATCAACGACAATAAAATGATGGGCCCAAGTTTATATCATGTTTCGTCTCACGTAGTGATGATAGGCACTTCATGTCTCTATGGTAAAAAGAAAAACAACCACAATATGCGGTAGTGGCAAATGTGAATTAAAAGTCCGGGGGCAAAAAAATAAACAGACAATAAATGTAGTCGGGTTTGTGGGTTATAGCGATCGGCGGTGGGGAGGGGGTGTATATGCATCAAAACTGAAAAATAGCTGCAAAGTGGTTTGTTGATGTAGCTGATATTTTATTTGTAATTTAAATGTCAAATTAACTTAAAATCTACAAGTCATCAACGACAATAAAATGATGGGCCCAAGTTTATATCATGTTTCGTCTCACGTAGTGATGATAGGCACTTCATGTCTCTATGGTAAAAAGAAAAACAACCACAATATGCGGTAGTGGCAAATGTGAATTAAAAGTCCGGGGGCAAAAAAATAAACAGACAATAATTGTAGTCGGGTTTGTGGGTTATAGCGATCGGCGGTGGGGAGGGGGTGTATATGCATCAAAACTGAAAAATAGCTGCAAAGTGGTTTGATGTTGTAGCTGATAAGACAACAGGGCTTGTACAAATGGCTTTTTAAAAAATAATTCCTACTGTATTATTCCTAGTTTCAGCCGGCTAAAATGGAGTAAAAATGTTAAGTTTTCTCCACAAAGTGGAGGGGTGGGCGGTTGCCGCTACGACAATATGAAGTAGGTAGTCTGATATGTTTTCCTTGCACACGGTTGTATTGTTACAGACTCATCCGAAGAAAAATGTCAGTGATTTTTCTTCAGACTAGCGTTCTGTAAAGTAATTGTAAGTTTACTGATTACTTGTTGAAAAAGTTATTTGTAACTGAGTGAACTATTTACCAGATACCTGTTATTCAGCCCAAATACCTTTTTCTTATGCTCATCCTATCACTGGCAACGAGATAATTGGGTAGGTTACCTTTACACAAGCCTGCTGGCCATCATCGTTAAGGAGTCAAGTCTATCATAATCTGACACCGTGATTTGGCGGTTTGAGTCCCGTTGATCGAAAAAGAAATTGAATATCAGAACGTTAGCCGACAGAGGTGGAGGTAAACAATGTATAGGCCCTAATAGTTAGATTGTGTGCCTAAAGCCTGGATTCATTTCCAAACTTCTACGCAGTGTTCATATATGACGCTGTTGATGGTGATTCGTCCGTCGGATGGAGACGTTAAGCCTTGAGCTTGAGTGAGTTTCATCCTCGCCCTCCCTAGTATCATATATCGTATCATTAATTTCATCTCATTAATTCCTCTGGTGAAGTTGACGTCAGGAAAGGTATACGGTCGTAAAAAGTCGCTACGAAGTTTCATCTCACTTCATAAGCGACCCTGTAGAGAAACCCAGGGATTGGACATACAGTGGCTCAAAAAAGTATTGGTCTGTCGAGATATGCTACATGTGAGGATGAGGAATCGAATGGAATGGTGATAAAATTGACATATACTAGAATCCTTGATTGCTTATCATCTTGTGCAACATGTGCATTGTATAAAAACATAATTCTTCCATGTCCATATAACTAAAGAACCATAACTTAAAACAATCATTTTCACTTGCCACCAAAAAAGTATTGGTCTGAATTAACGCAGTTTCTTGATCCTTCGTGAACGTTTCAGTACTTGGTAGGTCCTCCCTTCCTCTTAATAATCTCAGCTAACATATTTGACATAGATCGTACCAAGATTTCCGTAATTTCTTTTGGTATGTTATTCCATTCGGTGAGTAAGGCTTCTTTCAGGTCAGTTTTGTTTGATATTGCATGCTTTCTCACGTTTTGCTTCAAATAGTGCCACAATTTCTCGATGAAGTTGATGTCGGGAGAGTGTGGTAAAGTTTCCATCCAACGCGGTGTATTATATAACAGCTTCGTGTTCAGGGCTGTGTGTTTGGGATCGTTATCTTGCGTAAACGTATACATTGCTGACAGTCCCATTGTTTGTACACTTGATGGAAGATGTGTCTTGAGGATGTTCATGTATGCTTTGTGATCCATAGTACCTTAAATAAAGGCTAATTCACCTACACTATTCGCACCCATACAACCCCACACCATCAGAGAACCACTTCCATGTTTCACAGTAGCTGTCATATTCTTCTCTTCAAGTTCAGAATTCGTTTTCCTCCACACAGTCACTCGTCTGACCTGAAGAGGGTAAATTTACTCTCATCGGTAAAAACGACTGCCTTCCAATCCTCGTAGCTGTAACTTTTGTGCTCTTTAGTGTACGCAAATCTCTTCTTCCTGTTAGTTTTATTGCTGTACGGTTTTCTACGGGCTGTTCTGCCCGCATATCCTCTTTCACGTAGCACATTTCGGATGGTTTCAGATGACGCTTGCACTTCTACATCTTGTTGTAACGCAGTTGCTATCTTCGGCGCACTTAGTTGAGGATTTTGGGCCACTTCACGAACAATTTGACGTTTGTCTTGTACTGATAACTTCGAGGGCGGCTACTTCTTGGTCTATTTTCCATCGTTTTTGTTCTTTTGTACCTGTACGCAATATTTTTAACAGTTGTAACAGCTCATCCAGTAAGTTCACTTATGTCTTTGAAAGATTTACCTTTTTGAAATAGTCGCACTGCAATCCTCCTTTCAACCACGGTTGTTTCTTTCATTTTTCTTCCCATTGCTAGCTGAATGCGGAAACAATGCTGAATATTATCTTCCAACGTGTCAGCACAGACACAATGAGCCCGAGTTGCGGCAGACAGCACGATATCACGATAATATTGTTTACTAGACCAATACTTGTTTGGCGTGTAATGCTGCACGCCGTTGTTTTACTGGTCCATTTGCAAACAGCGTGAATCTCCTTGGCTCCATATTCAACCTACTAATGTAGTTGACTGTCCTACATATCTACATACGTGTAATTCCATTATATGTACCATTATTTGTACTATACTTTTCCGTTCATACCACGGCTATGGGCAGACCAATACTTTTTTGAGCCACTGTAACCTTTACGCTGGCCTCCAAAAGAACGCAATAGAAGCTGGCGCCTTTCAGTGTACTCACAAGATCGTCAATGAGCAACTACATTTTAGAATCATTTGGTTGTTAGTGGGTTCAAAACACACCGTCAGTTGTTCCGAGAAGGGTATTCTGTGGTTTCCCATTGTCACATCCAGACAAACGCCGGGAGTTCGGGACAGTTCAGGCCCACAGCCTGCTTACCCAATTTCACCTTCATTAGCTTCTCACCTGAGGTTGGCGTAGCTGTAAATTGAAGGAACTTACTAGGAACTTAAATCTAGCGAAGAAATCACCTAAGGATAACATGATAGCAACCATAATTGAGACTCATTCAAATTTTGGTGAATGGAAAGGTATGTATACTGTAGGTACTTTAAGGCATAAATTCAGGAAGGACATTCCAGAAATCCTTAATGAACAAAGGGAGTATGTATGTGAGGTTCTACAAAAGGTGAAAATATTCAGTCAGCATAAATTATGTAAAGATTGTTGGTTGCAAGGATAATGTCCAGGTAGAGGCGACTAATACTAACGAAGTATCGAAATTTACCTACGGTAACAAAGACATTTACAATAAGATTAAAATGTTGAAAACTAGAAAAACAGTTGGAATTGATAGGATTTCTGGGTATATACTAAAGACAATGGGTTGGTACATTGTACCATATCTTAAGTACTTACTGCATGAAGGAGCAATACCAATTGAATGGAGAGTTGCTATAATAGCCCCTGTGTATAACAGAAAGGGTGAAAGCCGAAAATTACAGGCCAATCGGTTTGACATGTGTTGCATGTAAGCTTTGGGAAAGCATTCTTTCTGATTATGCTTGCGAAATTAATAACTGGTTCGATAGAAAGCAGTTCGGGTTTAGGAAAGGTTATTCCACTGAAGCTCAACTTGATATAGCAGATATCTTAGATCAGGGAGGTCAAATGGCCTGTATGGCGGTTGACCTATCCATTTGATAGGGTAGATCATGGGAGAATACTGATAAAAATGAGTGGAATTGGACTAGACAAAATAGTGACTGAATGGGTGGCTATATTTCTAGAAAAAAGAACTCAGAGAATAAGTGTAGGTGAAGCATTATCTGATCCTGTAATCATTAAGAGGGGAATTACTCAAGGTCCTGGATCTTTATGTTTTCTCAAATACTGTATATACGATAAGTGTAAAGAACTGGAATCAGAGGTGCTGCTTTTTGCGGATAATGTTACTCTGTATACAGTAATAAATAAGCTACAAGATTATGAGCAACTGCAAAAAAGACCTCGACAACGTTGTGAGATGGACAGCAGGCAATAGTATGATGATAAATGGGGTTAAAAGTCAGGTTGCGAGTTGCACTAATACGAGAAGTCCTCTCAGTCGTAAGTACTGTGTTGATGAGGTAAAAGTTCCTTATGGGGTCACTGTAAGTACCTAGGTGTTAATATACGGAAAGATCTTTATTGGGGGTAATATAGACGGCAAGGCTGTACCCAGGAATATTTTTCGAGGGAGGGGGGTCAGGATTTTTCGGCGGTGTGTGGAGTTGGAGGGTGGGCGCTCCAAAAACAAAAGCTGTATGAACAATAAAATACCCTGTGGTTGGGGGTGGTGAAATACACCCACGGTATCCTCCGCATATCGCAAGACTTAACTGAAACGGTACCTGTCGCTCTCAATTTGGGAGCGTGGGTTGGCAACCACGGCGCCCGTAGCTGAGTCTGCCATTGCTTCTACTTACTTGTGCAGGCTTCTTACGTTCATCTTTCCTATCCGACGTTATTAGCTTTGCAAGGCTAATGGAGTCTTTAACATTCACCACCTTTCTTTTGCCGATGCCTTCATTTTTTGACGGAAGGACGTGGGTTCGAATCCCCGTCAGGAAGTCGTAAAATTTAAGAAACGAGATTTCCACTTCCGGAGGTGCATATGGCCCTGAGGTTCAGTCAGCCTACACCAAAAAATGAGTATCAGGTTAATTCCTGGGGGCAAAGGCGGCCGGGTGTAGAGCTAACCACTCTATCCCATACGTGCCGAGGTTAACAATGGTGGAAGCCTTTACCTTCCACTCCTCCAAGGGCCTTCATGGCCTGTACGGAGGTGACTTTGCTTTGCTTTTTTTTTTTTTTTGCTTCATTCTTTGAAGGTTGGCATCTTCCACATTCCTTCTGATTAGTGTTAATAGAGGCGGGTTGTATAATAATAATAATAATAATAATAATAATAATAATAATAATAATAATAATAATAATAATCACGTATGGCCTCCGGAGAGAGCTCTTTCGAGATGACGCCCTATAGGCTACATGCGCATATGTGAGGATGGGTCCCTGCCTAAGATGAATTCTAATCCTGAAGACGGCTCAAATACTCAACCCCCGAAACCGAAGAATTAACCAATGAATGTTAAAATACCCGACCCGGCCGGGAATCAAACCCAGGACTCATTGGATCAAAGGCCAGCATGATAACCATTTAATCATGAAGCCGGACAAAATTCCTGTCCTTGTTCCGAAGCGATAGAGCTCTTTTCCGAGAAAGCCCCAATGGAGGTGAGCTAAATGTGTCATTTTAACCTTATACCAGCCCCCTGTCATTTTTAAATCTCTGGCAGTACCGGGTCTGTGATGACGGCAGCTAGTAATTGGGGTCTTAACAGTGACTTATTTGCCCTCTCCTTTACATCCTTACTACAACTTCTGTATAACCTCACGATTATGTGATGAGATCCGTAACCATGATTTATAATCCCGTTAATGTGACTGCCGCAGACGTGTCCATTATAATCAGAAATAATTCTTTCCCAGAGCTTACAGGCAACATATGTCAACCTTACTGGCCTGTAATCATTCACTTTCTATTTATCACCCTTTTCTTTGTACAATGGGGTCGCTATATCAACTCATTTGGTAAAGTTTCGCCGGGCTGAGTAACTGAGACGATTGAGGCACTGGTCTTCTGACCCCAGTTTGGCAGGGTTCGATCCTGGCTCTGACTGGTGCTATTTGAAGGTGATCGAATACGTCAGCCTAGTGTCCGTAGATTTACTGGCATGTACAAGAACTCCTGCGGGACAAAATTCCGGCACCTCGGCGTCTCCGAAGACCGCCAGAAGTAGTTAGTGGGACGTAAAACAACATTAATTATTACTTATTAGCTCCTTCATACAAACAGTTATCAAATAAGTACTGGTACTTCAGATATGGTATCCCAATCCATTTAGCATATCACCAGAAATCTTATCACTTCCAGCTGCTTTTCTGGTTTTCAACTTTTATATTCCTTTGTAAATATCTTTCCTTTCATAAGTAAATGTCAGTATTTCGGCAGTATTAGTCACCTCTTCAATCTGGACATTATCCTTATTCGTCTTTGTAAGGGAAAATGTATTGAATGAGAATGCCAGAATTTGTCAGTCGACTAATGGGACAGGAAAGGGCCAGAAGTGGGACGGAAGCGACCGTGGCCTTAATGAAGGTACAGCCCCAACATTTGCCTGGTGTGAAAATGGGAAACCATGGAAAATTATATTTAGTGCTGCCGACAGTGGGGTTTGAAATAAACATATTTTTATATCTAAAGACAGTTCCTTCGTAAGTACAGCTTCAAAGAATACTTTTTTTTTTTGCTCATTTTTATGATCTTATATTTGCCTGAGCATAAAGTAAGCACACTAACCGTTCTTTTATGGTTAATGAAAGTGCAAGTAATTTTGCATTTAGTTCTTGAAACATTATTTTCCACTGCTCGCAGCACAGAAATGATATGCTCGATAGCAACCTTTTCAGTTAACCAAATGCACTGAAGTAAATGAAGAGTCCACACGACTTCACAATCATAATGCTCAAAACTTGTTTAACTGCTCTTCCTTTTAAACATATAAGAATTTACCATAATTAATTAATCAATTTTATCTCCGTAAGATTTTGTTTTGTTAGAATGTAAGTTTATTATCTACAGAGAAAACATTCACCTTGAAATAGAAGTAAGGTCAATGTCTGTTATCATAGCATGTTTTCTGCTACGTAGATATTCTCTACATGGAAATTCAAAATATATTTTAACTATTCTTGGCATCCTCAAATGTTCACACAATTACAACATGATAATAATAATAATAATAATAATAATAATAATAATAATAATAATAATAATAATAATAATAATAATAATAATAGGGATGTATAGAACTAGCACCGACAGAGCGCACTGCAGTTGTACTGGGTAAGCGCACTGCGCTCTTCATTTGTCTCCTGTGTACTCACGCCGCTAAATATCCACGAATTTAAGTTGTTTAAATTGTTATTTTCGTGACTATGTCGACCTATTGCAGTGTTCCTCTTCGCAAAAATCAGGGAAGCCCATTTTCGTTTCACCAGTTTCCACAAAATAAAGAAATGAAGAAGAAATTGTTACTTGCTATTAGAAGGAAAAAATTCGGTGAGAAGAATCTGACAGAAAATATTAAAGTGTGTTCCCATTATTTCCAAGCCGGTGACTTCACGAGAACTTAGTTGGGTAAATGCGATTTACGAAGGGAAAATAATTCCTATTTTCTACCTTTAAACGGATTCGGCATTTCGATAACAACCACCGAATGTGTGCGTTTGTATTTAAAGGTGAGAGAGCAAGATTAAAACCGGGCGCTGTTCCATCGCTTATTCCGTAGACCACGAACACAACAAAAACAAGGAGGAGGCCATACACCAGAAAATTGCCGGATTACCACTATAAGCCTACAATATCGGAATATGCAAAAATCACCTCCATTGAAGTACGGGAAGAAATCGTGAATATACCCGAGGAAGTGAATGCAATATTTGTGACTCCCATTTTCAAAGACATCAGCACTCAAACAAATACTACAGGTAATTTGGTTGATGAGCAAACAATGCGTAAACGTGATGCCATATTGCTTTATACAGGGCTTATTGATGTCCAACATCGTAATTTGGTGTTTACAGATATTCCCTCTTGAACCCAGACTGTGTTTCTCCTTGACAGTTATGAAGCTAAGGAGCAACAAATCTGACAAGGAACTAGGCCTTAACTTCGGAATCCACAAAACTACTGTTGGGATATTATTTAATATTTAGATTAATTTCATGTACTGCCAATTTTAAGAGTTGAAAATTTGGCCTGATAGAGAAAATGTCCTCGAAAACAGCCCCCTCGCTTTTAGAGAGAAATACCCCTCGACTAGAGTTATAACTGGTGCAACTGAGATTATAATAGCAAAACTTGTTCCAAGGGCAAACATTCCACTGTTATAGGGCTAACTGGCCTCAAGGGGGATGCTGAAAAGTTTATAAATTTTGGATGCATGTTTCTGAACACTGAATAATACCAGTCTTGGGGAAGTGCTCTAATACACTGACTGACAGAGCAAATGCAACACCAAGAAGGAGTGGTTCGAAAGGGATGAAAGTTGGGGAAAAAACAGAGACGGCACGGACGATTGATTTTTATTTCAAACCGATATGCAGGTTACACAATGCGCACGGCATCGACTCAGTAGGATGTAGGACCACCGCGAGCGGCGACGCACGCAGAAACACGTCGAGGTACAGAGTCAATAAGAGTGCGGATGGTGTCCTGAGGGATGGTTCTCCATTCTCTGTCAACCATTTGCCACAGTTGGTCGTCCGTACGAGGCTGGGGCAGAGTTTGCAAACGGCGTCCAATGAGATCCCACACGTGTTCGATTGGTGAGAGATCCGGAGAGTACGCTGGCCACGGAAGCATCTGTACACCTCGTAGAGCCTGTTGGGAGATGCGAGCAGTGTGTGGGCGGGCATTATCCTGATGAAACAGAGCATTGGGCAGCCCCCGAAGGTACGGGAGTGCCACCGGCCGCAGCACATGCTGCACGTAGCGGAGGGCATTTAACGTGCCTTGAATACGCACTAGAGGTGACGTGGAATCATACGCAATAGCGCCCCAAGCCATGATGCCGCGTTGTCTAGCGGTAGGGCGCTCTACAGTTACTGCCGGATTTAACCTTTCTCCACGCCGACGCCACACTCGTCTGCGGTGACTATCACTGACAGAACAGAAGCGTGACTCATCGGAGAACACGACGTTCCGCCATTCCCTCATCCAAGTCGCTCTAGCCCGGCACCATGCCAGGCGTGCACGTCTATGCTATGGAGTCGATGGTAGTCTTCTGAGCGGACGCCGGGAGTGCAGGCCTCCTTCAACCAATCGACGGGAAATTGTTCTGGTCGATAATGGAACAGCCAGGGTGTCTTGCACATGCTGAAGAATGGCGGTTGACGTGGCGTGCGGGGCTGCCACCGCTTGGCGGCGGATGCGCCGATCCTCGCGTGCTGACGTCACTCGGGCTGCGCCTGGACCCCTCGCACGTGCCACATGTCCCTGCGCCAACCATCTTCGCCACAGGCGCTGCACCGTGGACACATCCCTATGGGTATCGGCTGCGATTTGACGAAGCGACCAACCTGCCCTTCTCAGCCCGATCACCATACCCCTCGTAAAGTCGTCTGTCTGCTGGAAATGCCTCCGTTGACGGCGGCCTGGCATTCTTAGCAATACACGTGTCCTGTGGCACACGACAACACGTTCTACAATGACTGTCGGCTGAGAAATCACGGTACGAAGTGGGCCATTCGGCAACGCCGTGTCCCATTTATCGTTCGCTACGTGCGCAGCACAGCGGCGCATTTCACATCATGAGCATACCTCAGTGACGTCAGTCTACCCTGCAATTGACATAAAGTTCTGACCACTCCTTCTTGGTGTTGCATTTGCTCTGTCAGTCAGTGTACATAGCTTACTGCTGCAATAAATTTACAACATGCCTTGGGGCCTGCTCCAGCAAAACATTCACATTCCTCTCTTTTAATATCACCCGGTACTCCTAAAATAACCTTCACATTATAGGTCTTATGTTTTGTGTACTCGGATTTCACAGCACTGCATTTTAGAATTTCACCCGATTGAAATTAATCTTGTATAAACAAAACAAACTTTTCACTGAAAAGTCTGTATCCAGCACAACACAATGATCTGTAGTTGGAAATAGGTCCACCATCTATTTCCGATTTTCTAAATACGAAATAATCCATCAATTGCAAATTTGTGATAGTGATCTTCACCTTATGGCTGATGGTCAAATCTTCAAAAGGAACAGGCACTGGGGAAACTCAAGAAATTCACATGCCTTTGGTGGTGGACAAGGCAGTATCTGCAGTTTCGTAAGCCATCAACCTTAAAGAAATAGGCTACATGAATCAAAGCAAGGGGAGCAAGTTCGTATTTAAATCTCTAATTATGATTTAAGTCTTGTGGAGGTTTATTTATATATTTATCAATGTACAATACTCAAGTAATTGTAATCTTTAGGAAAAAGCGTGCTGACTCCTATTCATTATTTGGATAATAACGCGTGTTATAATTTTCTAATGACTGCTGTAGTAATTCTTCCTTCCTGCCGCTAGTTTTAGCGTCTCTGGTCCGTAGCTTATTTTGCAACTGTTTAACGCTTAAACGCTGAAAATCGTCCGTAATATACTAGGGGATATACCTATACAATTAATTAATATAGTCTTGGAGTAAAATTAGAGAAGATACAATTGCCTTTAGCTCAGAAAACTCGGTAACAATCTATACATAACTCGCAACTGACTGGGAGAAACATAAGACGATCGCCTTGCGCTTACCCAGTACTACACGAGCGCTATCTGGCGCGAACTTTCTCTGTCTACATCCCTTTTGTTCCGGGGTATCTGTGGAACGCAGAGGTGAAAGAAGGTGCCGGGATGAATGGGTCTAACTACAATGTCAAGAATTGAATTTAAAACTTAAACTGAAGGTTATATTTTCAAAAACTTCAAACTTCACAATTTTTACAGGAACAAGTAGCAAACATTAAAAAAGTCTAGGAAGGACAAGATTAGTGGTATTAACAGATTGTGGGGTTCAAGTCCTCACTTTACTTTTCCTGAGCTCCTAGCTCAAATTTACAAAAGAGCGCAAATTTCTACAAGGGCAGAAATCCTCTAATTCAAAGAGCACTTGCTCCCAAAATTACAACATCAAGCCTCCCAGAGGCGCCTTTTACAACACTTGAAAAAGAGCTAACGTGCTCTCAGTTTCTCTAGCCTACTCAAGGCAACACACAAAAAAAAAATCTTACACTCTTTGGCCTTCCATGGCCCAACTTACAAACTGAAACAGGGGTATCTCGTACCCAACCTATAGGACCTTTGCGGAAAGAAAAGGTTAAGTAAATGGCCCGAAACACAAACTGAATGGAGGCGTACAGTGCTCCAAGATAGTGAAAACTTAAAAACCTAAAGGGCACTAGGCCCGTGAAACAGGGGCTATTCCCAAACTACTGAGGTGACTCGTATAAGGGTAAATTAATACATTACGGAAAGGAAGAAAAACAGTCACAAACGTAGTCACCTCAAACCAAGATGAAGGGGAGCTCGAGAGGGTACATCACTCTCTATCCCCGATTTACAGTTAAAGATTTTATGAAGTTATTATATTAGCCGGCAGAATTACATTTTTAGAAAAGGAAGGTTACATACTTAATGATTCTGACCTTTCCGTCGGGTTAAACTGCGGGGTAAGCAAGAAAGAAAGATGTTATGTGGCCATTACCTGGTGGATGTACTGCTGCCTGAAGAAAGAGGCCGCCCGTCTCCTGCTTTGACACACATACTTAGTAAGATGACGATCAATTGGCCCAGAAACGTGAAAATCTGCAGTTTATAAACCCTCGGGGAAAGTTCGAGATCATTCAAGATTAAACTAGCCACACCCTCTCACGTTTATTGGGTAATTTCAAAGTTACACTGAGAATCGAAGAAGAAGAAGAAGAAGAAGAAGAAGGAGACTGTGATTGGTAGAAAATTAATTACAGAAATTAGGGATTGGCTAGATTCAAAACTGACGGAAAATAAAAAGGAAATATTTCCAACACAAAAATAAATGAACACCAATCAATAAAAAAAACTTTTGAATACAAAACTTTTTTGAATTATACGTTCTTATACCTCCCACTAGGGTGCATGATCATAGTTTTTGGTAGTGTCATCTATGGGAGAATGTCCAAACTTCTTAATGGATAGCAAACAAAACTAGTAGAAATACAGTCAGTTCGGGAAACTTCACAATAACAAAATTACATCATATTTTAGTGGTGACATCTTCTGAGTAAATTTCTAAGTTGGTGTAGTTCCAGTTTCGCTGTTTCACCAATGGAGGAGTTCATTTAGGCGCTAGATATAAATGCGCGGCGTGGGGTGTACATCCAGCTACAATAATAATAATAATAATAATAATAATAATAATAATAATAATAATAATAATAATAATAATAATAATAATAATAATAATAGTATGGCTTTAGTTACAGAGTTTCAGACTATCTGAAGTGGTGCCATCTAGGTGGCCCGCCTACTAATTTCGACATTTCGATTGTGCTGCTGTAGATAAATGAAAACAGAATGTTGGACGGTTTCTCTGTCAGATAATACTGTGTACACCACCAGATAAAGAATATATTTAAAATATCGGTAACAATTGCAAGGAGAACGGAGAGCCGAAAATTTCGACCACCATAAAAAAGTCAATTATCTCAATTGGAATCACTTGAAGTCATGAGTCGGGCACTGTGCCATTGATCCACCGAGGCAACTAATGACTACATAAGTCCAAGACCTGAGACAGACAGACAGGTGTGTCTTCCAGTGTTAAGTACGGTACTTATAATAATTTTTAAAAAATGGAACGATAATTAGTACTAAGGAAGTGAGAGGTGTGTTACAAATAGCAGAATATAAAAAGTCGGGTTAATTAGAACTCACGGCAAAGGTGTCGTTGCCAGTGGCGCCGACCTTTAGCGCAGGGAGGGGGGCCCAAAGCGTTTTCTGCCCTCCTCCTCACAATGATCTTAGGGGGAAGCAAAGTGTCATTCCCCCCCCCCCCCCACAAACAAAAATTAAATTCTCCTCCTAGATGTTAAGTCCCCTTAAAAAGTGGAGTGTGGTAGCCTTCGGAGGCTACTAAGACGTTAAATCTGGAGACGGTGGTAATTGGTTTTATATTAAGAAATGAGATTAGAAAGCGGGCATTCCTTCAAAGAACTACATTTCCCAATGGAGATACTGTTCAGGCGGTACATCTGATGGTAGAGCTTTGCACATTTTGTATCATGAAATGCATAATATACTGTACAGTAGTCGGACTTCTATTAATAAAATGTATTTATGAAGCAAGTTTTTTTTTTTTTTTTTACTTGTGCTTATTTTTGATAGCTTCATATATAAAACATTATTTATGAACCAAGTTCTATTCTTCTGTTTACTTGTGAATATTATTTAAAAATCCGTACGTAATGACAAGGGGAATGGAGAGCCGAAAACTTCGATCACCCTAAAAAAATCAATTATCTCAGTTGGAATCACTTGAAGTCGTGAGTCCGACACTGTACCACCGATACACCGAGGTAACTAATGACTACATAAGTCCAAGACCTTAGACAGACAGCGAGGTGTGTCTTCCGGTGCTAAGTACTTATAATCATTAGAAAAAACTGGAGTGATAATTAGTACTAAGGAAGTGAGAGGTGTGTTACAAACAAGCTCTATTATTGTCACACTGGGCATTCCGTCTCGTGGGTGCCCAGGAAGCGGGCGGGCGTACGGTATTCAGCCATAGTAACGTGGTTACGTCACAAGCCGTGAAGGTTTGGCGAAGTTCTCCCAGTCACTCTCCACCACTGCGGCGATACCCGAGTTTGAAATGGAGGTAGAAAATAATGAAAGAAATAGGGCAGAAACCTACGTCATTTTCAATTTACGATGTAATAAATTATTTATGTTCATTACAGTTTATGTATTTTGACTGGATACAATAAAGAGTTAGGCCTACAACCTAAAACATTTTTGCAATGTGCCGGTATGTAATGAATTACAATTTTCACTATTCAATTTTAAGAGGTGTTTTAAAAGCATTTCTAATATAATACAGAGTTAAAGTGGATAAGCTGCGGCTTGTGGTTGCTTGGGTTTAAGTTATCTGATAAACTCACCAACAATCCAGTCATACTTACTGGGAATACCATCAGTTAGGTTATTTATTTGAAGGTATACCGTGCATTTATTAGGTAGACACATTTACATTGTTGTTGTACTTTAATCTTGGATATTAAATATCTATGTCCTCAGTGGCGACTGGTGTAGAAAATCAGTTGTGTGCTGTAACCCATCCCCGTCCAAAAATAAAAATATTTAGAAACAAATGCGGTTTTCAAGAGGGTCTCCACTGAGATTTCATACTGAACAAGTACGCAAACAACCCCAACACATATACACATTCCTCATACAAAACTAATTGAACACACAATAACACCTTCAATCACAAAACATTCACGAACTCAGAAACACTTGGTGTGAGCGCACAGAAACAGAACTTCGCAACGTTATAAAAATCATTGAAATAACATCAGAAACATCGTAATGCAAAATTACATGTTATGTTGTTATAGTGAAATTTATATCCGCCTCCGTAATGTAACGGTTAGTGTTATTAGCTGCTGCCGTCCTCGGGGGCCCGGGTTCGATTCCCGGTACTGCCAGAAATTTAAGAATGGCAGAAGGGCTGGTATGTGGTTGAAATGGTACATGAAGCTCACCTCCATTGGGGTGTGCCTGAAAAGAGCTGCACCACCTCAGACGAGGACACGAGTTTACTTAGTGAAATTTATAAACTAGACATTTTGTAATTAAAGAACATCACACTATCAAGTCCTTATTTTGACAACATAAAAAGTACATTTTTCATAGTTCATCGATTTACAAATGTGGCTATGAAATAGGCAAGTTGGGAGTATTAAAGGACCTGCAGCTGATGGCTTTATCTACATTATTTAGTTTCCCGTTTGCTTTGAGCGATCCACTGTTAAATGCTACCGCTGAGTCACCTGCCACGTTCTCATTTCGGTCGAAATGCTGGTGTGATCAGTGCTGCCTCTATGTGGTCGAACGAAGACTCGCTGTGAAGTGGTGTCTTGGCTATTCTTTCTACAGCCTATCGAAGAAGTTAGGCACGCATGCGCAAAAGGCGGAGTTACTGCTTTCTGGTAAAAGGCTTAGAAATTCTCGCTGAGCCACGCTGAGCTGTGATCTGCACAGCCAGCACCCGGCGTGGAACGCACGACTAGAATAGTTACGTGGTTGTGAGGAGAGTTGAATGATTTGTTATTCTTTGGCTGGCGTCTTTTTCATTGCACTGTATTTCATTGTAGATAATATTATTAAAGTAATATATTTTTCAAATCGACAGTGTGCTGCAGCACTTCAGCACATAAGGTACGGCCGCTCCTGTATGTCCTCACTCGTGATGAAACTCCCTCGCCATTTAGACGCTAGCTATTATCATCACTTGAAGTCATTAGTCCGACATTGTACACTGATCCACCGAGGCAGCTAATGTCTACATAAGTCCAAGACCTTAGACAGACAGGGAGGTGTGTTCAAACAACACTACAACACTGTGGAAAATCAAGCAGTAAACTTTTTGAATTATGCAAATATATTACTTTTTGCTGAGTGCAAAACAGTAATTGTACTTTTTAAGAAATTACTGTCATTCCCATCCAAGGAATTGCAAATCGTAACACAAAAATTATAATATGTTAGTTTTCTTTGAATGTATAAATATAAGAAAATAAAACTGACTGTTTATATCGAGCGCAGTATACATCGAACCGCAATATCTTGAAAAGATCGGTTTTCTTGCGATAATAGCGTCTTTCCCTCTTATCAAATAGCATTTCGCTGAGTAATGGACTAGAGCTTGGTAATGACAATCGAACGTCACCGTTCTCTTCCCTGCAAAGTGCGTTCGCTCTCTCACTTCACCGTGACGTATGCTTGCTACGTAAGCTGCCCGCATTTACGTCACGTCAGCCCGGCCGCACTGGGCTAACCTCAACGGCAGCCCATATGAGCACCTCCGTTCTATATGCACCAAAGGCTTTGAAGTGTAAGAGGAATTCCACTGTCTCACAACAAAGAAAAATGACTGCACAGTTTAAATCACAGCAAACAACAAGAAAACCAGACCACACCCTGTAATTGGGAGGCAATAACATTACCGTAAAGATTTTACAGTACGATATGTTGCATTTTTGCTGGTGGTTTAGTGTCGCACTGACACATACAGGTTTTCAGCAATGCTAGACAGTGATGTAGTCGAGTGTATACGCGGGTATACGCCGTATGCCCTCTGGTTAACCCCGCTTATTAGAGTATGCCTACTGATCCCTTGCGTATGCTTTCTACTTTGGCTTCTTTCCTTTTTAATTTTGCCATTCTGTCAGTAAGTTTTAACTCTCCAGTTACGCTTGTAATCGTGGACATCCGGGGTTAAGCTTGATGAATAACATTATCAGCCATGACTTAAGCCGGAATTACACCTACCAAATACTGGGCGCCAACCTGCCCACTCACATCGGCGCTTCATCGCTCTTCAATCGGTCAGTGTAATCCGTCAAGTCAATAGGGATGTATCACGCAAAACTTGTCCGCTAAGCAGCGTAATGGTAATATCCGGTATGCGCTTTCCGCTGCTCGATTGTTTTACATGAGACTTATATGGAGTATTCCTACATTTGTGATAATCGAAACGAAACTTTAGCTTTAAATGCATGAAAACGGAGTTACCATATTCTGCTAATGTTTTTAACAAGACGGGAAACGGTATAGGTGCAATGACGATTGAGGATTTTAAAGCAGAATTGAAGAAAAGGGGCGGGAAAATATCCGGAAAAAAGCAAAAATTGATTGAAAGGTAAGAATTAAATGCAGCAACTCATTCTTTCAGCTTTTTTGTGTTACGATTGAATTCCTAATACGGTATTTTTCTTTTTTTTTTCGCAGGTTAGAGGCGTACATAAGGCACGGCATTGGTGTGACAGTAGTGCCTGGGGCTACATCCAGTACGACTGAACTTTATTTCCCTGCAGCGCACGAACCTCAGGATCTTGTTTCGGACAATAAGACAAATATAAAGATTTCAAATTTGCAATTAATGAATTATTTCGTGTTCAGGAAGTCTGAAATTGATGGTGCTTCAGTGTCAAATATTATAGGTCACTGTGTGATCCAGGGTACCGAAACGCACACGGTGTTATGGCTGTTTTCCTACTTCCTATATCTTCTTGAACTTTGAGTTATTTCCGAGGTACCGGTGCCCACCATGAAAATATCGAAGCCTCCGAAAACCGTAAGAGTAGTTAGTGGGACGTAAAGCAAATAACATTAAAAATATCAAAATTACAGCGTTCTCCTTAAGTCTTCGTCTTTTGCCTAAAATTATTGAAATAGGTCATATTAACTTGTCAGTTTGTCACTACCTTATTATAAAATGATTTCCTTTTTAGTACTAATTAGCTTATTTACCAGTTTCAGTAATGACATAATCTTCAACTGTAAAATGTTTCGAGCAGACCTTGATATTATGAGTCACATTTTTATTTCGTAGGTCCTGCCTACGAATCGCATGCAACCAATTTTAACGGAAAGGATCTTGCTTAGGAAGTTCATGGTATGAATACCGTCGACCTTGATTTTGCGACATTGGGACACAGCAATAGTCAGGCATCACAATTTTCTTGTTGTCTTTGTTGTAACGATATATTAAATATTTAACTTCATCATTTAACTAGGTAACTTCCATTAAAAACACGTACAAACAAATGACGGTCAACAAGCGCATACCGGGTATTACTCGTGAGACATCTATCGGTAGTGTTTCAGCACATCCCTATTGTGTAGGAGTGTTCTTGTGTTGTCTGGCGCTCTTTGATTCGATTTCTTCAGTAAACTGTAATTTCAATGTCGCTGGAATAGCAGCTTGCAAAACAGTGTCTGCCGTTTGAATTTTAGGAGTAATCGTTTCAAGCAATAATCAAACTCATATAACCCCAATATCATAAAAGATCTATATTCTTTAAGATCTTCAGTTTCAAATTCCCATAACTGGGTTGCAGTTCCTCCTTTATTATGTCTTCATACTGGCCAGAATCTTTTCCATAATCATTTTCTATTATTGCTAATTTCATCTTCGATTTTCTTTATTATGGCAGGTATGATCAGGTTGCAATAGTGATTAAAAACTCTGTTAATTTTCCTCATTTTACTCCTTTGCAGACCCGTGTTACCGTACCCTTTAAACATTTCAGTGTACTGACTCGTCCACTGTCTCTTCCTCATGTGATCACATCTACTCCTCAATAAGTTTCTCAGCCGAGTAACAAAGCGAGTGATTCGGCCCAATACTCGAAGGTGTAATTCCGGCTTTATTCAAGGTCACCACTGTTCGTTGCATATGTTGTCAGCCTTATGTTCATACATTCAAATACCTCACCAGTTAACCGATCATTTAAGCTTGAGAAATATATTAAAGACGTGGCTGCAAAACCACCGTACTGCAACATACACCAATTCAAGAGTTTGTTCCAGTGAAAGATGATCGAAAATGAAAAGAGGCGCTTGAAATTTTTTGATAGCTGGAAGTAGGTCCAGTAGAAAACTACTGTGTAAGCAAATTAAGATTTTCAAACTAGTGCATTCAAATATGGGTTTCTTCGTTGTCATAAAATGTCTTTTATATGCCTGATTTATGCAAAATTGCGGAAAGTTTGATGTAACTAACTGAAACCCACTAACTTTAAACGTCAGGGTGTCTTGCATCCGAAATTTGTCGTGCCTTGTCTTAGCGTGCACCCTGTTTGAATTTTGAGACTACAGCGCTGATGCTAGGTTAGGAAAGGGAAGGAAGGTAGAACTTTTAACTAAAAATGAACTAAAATCTAAAAGTGGCTGACATATGCTGTATTTATACAACAGGTCTCATAAATTATGAACAGTACCAAGCAGTTAGTTACACTGTAAAGGTGGTGCAAATGTAAGCCTGCATCTGAGGGATGGGGATATGAATCCCACCATGAGCTGCCCTGAGGATGGTATTCCATAGTTTACGATTTTCACACCAGGTTGTACCTTAATTACGAACACAGTTGCTGCCTTGCCTTATCCCATTGTTGTTGGAAATCTGCATGTACTACTGTGCGGTTATGCCACTATAAAAAATAAAAGTCATCTTGCAAAATTATTTACTTTAAATTCATTTCATTGTTTACCAATTCAAGACAAAATACCAAATGGGGCTGTGTTACGGGCATAGCTGTAAGTTTTGATGTAGAAATTGTACAGACGTGCACATTAATGGTGTCCCGACATAAACAATCAACACTGCCCCACTCCAGTACTGAAAAGAAGCGGAGAGAGTGAAGGGGTAGTGTTGAAGGCCAACCCAGTACAAAACATGGGGGAAGGGAGTGAAGGGGTAGTGTCGAAGGCACAATGACTCACCTTCTCGCTTAACGCATTGCTGCATGGACTGCATGCAGACAGCCCGCTACAAGACTTCGTTGTGATCGAAATGGGCACAGTGGCGGATGTATTGAAGAACAGCGTTAGGTTACCTACTCGTCCGGCCCCGCGGTGTACGGGGCAACGCATCCGGCCGCCCCGGGTTCGATTCCCGGCCGGGTCAGGGGTTTTAATTGTAAATGATTAATATCCCTGGCCTGGGGACTGCGTGTTTGTGACGTCCTTAACGTTCCTCACATTCAACACTCAACACTTCCGCAATTCCAATTACATGCAGGTTCATATATTGTGCAAGTAAGGGCAAAAGAACTCTAAAGGTCGACGCCCCGAACAAATAGCATTTTAACATAAAAATTTAAAAAGTAACCTACTCTGATAATTACAGTATTAAGAGGTAAAGGAGGTTTTTAACCGAAAAGTATTTTATACTAGTTAGGAATATTTTGTAGCTGCGTTATATCGGGTCTACCAATCCTTCTTCACCTCGTTCTTGCCATATTTCTATCCATCTCCAAACTGTCTTAAGACCAGGGGGGTGAAACTCTAATAGGGCTTTTGGTTCCAATCTGTAGCTAGCTTCAGGTAGTTTCAGTCTCTTTTTCTAGATGGCGCTGGAGGTCATTCATAACGTGTAAATAGTTATATACACGTTCTGTAGATGGCACGCAAGTAAGCATGAAATGAGCGATGTTAATAATTAAAGGCAGTTTGTCTCGAAGTGAAGAATTTAAAGTATTTCAAGTCTAACCTCAATTAGTGGGCACTTCTAACAAATTAATTAGTCATAAAACGTCAAGCATTGTGGAGATAATATTGCTCAATTGCATCGAATTCGACTTTACCCAATCGATTAACTTTGTTCGAACTTATATCGATTTTAATCGATAGTTCCCATGATGCATCTGTCTTCCACCTAACACAGCTTCTCATATTTTTATATGCGGCTCTTCCGACCCCTCTATAATAAGGCAAAACACCAGCCAACATTATGAAACAATAATGAGGAAAGGGACCGCTAGATTGAGAAGATATTGAGAATGCTGCTATTTCTAAAACCTTAAATTTCATGGTGTTTTTTCTCCTTATCACAGGTTTTTCGCCTGCAGGTTAATTCAGGCTTGGTTTCTCTCAAAATGTTTGCTCCCGCTCTCCTCCTGACCAGTTTGATGTGATGGATTTCCACTAAGACGATTTTGACAGCGATTTCAAACTGTTTTGTGATTTTTATAAACCAATAGTTTGTAAACTATGAGGTCCACAACCTCACCATGTGCTACTATCATTCATTTCCATCTACATCATTTGTTTTCTCATTCCCTTGTTTCTTAGGTTAACGCAGTTTTTAGTATCTATTATTATTTCAAATTAACACCTGTTTCACTGAATTTTGTCACAATAAGTTGTTTTTTGCTCTGCATATTGATGTAAATATTGTATATTTGTGCTAATTTTGTTTCCGTATAGGCTCTCTTTTGTTTGTTTTTCATTTGCGCTTTCATTATGTTTTTTAGCATTTTTTCAACTCATTATGTAAATTATTCCAACCCCCCTAATTTTTTCACTGAAGATGGCTCAAACGAGCCGAAACATGTCTGATCTTGTTTACTCCGTCTAATGACGGAATATATGATGTATTGATTTGGAGGATACTTTCATTTTTCGCCATTGTAAAGTGAAAACCGTCAATACGGAATGATTCTAATATCTTGTAATAGTATTTGTGTTGTTTGAATTCTAAGTGCTCATGTGCTTGTGATGTAAATCTTAGCTCCTTGTGCTTGTTTATTTGAAATATATCTTCGCCAGTCCTCCTGAAATCCTGTATTTCCTGTTTGAGTACACATCAGGGGCTGAAAGCTGAATGGTTCTATTAATGTAGTTCTATATATTTCCTGTCTCAGTGCATTTAATTCTGTTATTTTTATTTTCATGTGGTACTTGGATATTGATATGATACCCCATTGTATTGCATATGGTGTGCTCTGTTGTCTTGCTTTCGAAGGGATTTCTTATTTGTTATAATATCAGCTTTGTGTTAATGTGTCAATCATTCATTTGAAGTTAAAGCTGCTTTGAGGTGTGTGGATATGTTCTCAGTAACATAGTATGCTATACGAACTAGGGGTATCAGATCATTATTTACAACGTAGTAAGTACTTGGAAATAAAAATATATGAATTACAAAGTATTGGGCATGGAAGTAGTAGAACTGCATTATTATCGCCGTTTAAGGGGGGGGGGGTTCGAGGGGCAGGGAAAGGAGGAGGGATTAGCCGTAAGCATACCCGGATGTGCGTCACTGCGCCGGATGTTAAGTCTCCGCGCTATCTGTTGATAGTAATACTAAGGTATTACACCAGAATGCACACTGTGGCGCTATCTCGGGAAAGAGACTAAAACTACTAGCGCCAAGTGGCTTGGAACCGAAATTTATCATTGAGTTTCATCTCTATTCTATTCTATCCTCTTTGCTTAAGACTGCATGGTATTGCTTGTGCTATTGCTTGGGGGACCATGTGAGCCTCCCACATGCCAATAATACGTCCTCGATTCACCTGTGATAGGATAGAAGCCATCTTATTACAATCTTACAGTATAACGCCGGAATACACACAGCAATACCTGTTCACTCCCTTCCCCTCCTTTTCAGTATTGGAGTGGCCTTCAACACCATCCCTTTACTCTTTCCCCTCCTTTTCAGTACTGGAGTGGGGCAGTGTTGATTGTTTATGTTGAGACACCATTAATGTGCGTGCGTACAACACGATAGGAATTGATGTACAGTAGAAATAATGTATCTAGTCAGTATGCAATTTTTGACAAATGGAGCGGCAGATGTGCTCGGCTGGGGCTCCAGTAACGCGGAACTCACCTCACGATACCTTTGAGATACACCCCATAAGCATCTTTGTCACTCGATATTGGTGATTTTGAATTTTTGGAATTCTGACAAGCTGCTATACTTTCTGGTATGCGTTTTCGATCATTCTGAAGCCATTTCTTGTCCACACGGTATGTCACAACAATTTATGACACAATCTTCTTAACTATTCCCTATGTACCAGTAACGCTGGTCCAAGCTAAAGTCCTCGCACTTCGAACTTGAATTCCGCGCTGCGCGCCGGCTCAACAGCGAGCGATAGCATGCTGTTCATATGTGACGTGGAGCGAGTGACGTCCCAGCTACCCCTCCTTGTGGCCGAGAGATTGCATCAGCCAGAGAACATTCAAAATGTTCTACACTTAATAACTTTTTCAGAAGAATATTTCGATTATGGGAATAACACCATCGTGTTGCCCGATTTTTATTCCCCAATTCTACCAAGTTTGACGTGAATCCAACGTAAATCCAGGGAGATATTCAATGTGCTACAATTCCCGTTATCTTCAAGATTTGAGTATATAAGGAGGACCATTTCTCAAGGGAGAACACGGTGTCTTCTGTACCACGGTCGAACCCGGCCGTTCGGCTCGTGGTGATCGTGATGTTACGCTAAGTGAAAGTCTTATGTCATCGAGTTCCGGACTTTAACTCCGTAGTGTCGAGTGCGGACTTATAAAATTTTCTTCAACTTGTGGGTGATAGAATTATGCTCCAACTAAGAGAGATATGAACTGTGCTTCGTCAAACTCTAATCTTTTTTCAAGTGATTGTTTATTCTGAATGCATGTCTAAGACTTGGGATTCAAAGTTAACGTTGTGAAGAGTGATAGGATTTGAAACAATTTGCTCCTTACTGAGTGACTGAAATATTTGAGAATTCTCATTGACATAACTGTACTTTACAAGTGATCAGCTTTAAAAGCTTCATTTCAAGTAATACTAATCCCGTATTGACTATAATCAATCAGTCAATAAGCAATGCTTATTAAGTTTTAACAAATCTTTCACCAAGGAATACAAATCAAGTGTGCTTTTTACAACAAATGATATTTTAAGATTTTATAAGCAATACTGGTATTTTCCAAGAG
The DNA here is from genome assembly GCF_040414725.1 of Anabrus simplex. Classification (NCBI taxonomy): domain Eukaryota; kingdom Metazoa; phylum Arthropoda; class Insecta; order Orthoptera; family Tettigoniidae; genus Anabrus; species Anabrus simplex. The sequence goes on along the minus strand of NC_090265.1, from coordinate 415,894,578 downwards.
CATCAACAAGAGATATATGGACAATTTGACTGTTTTACCTGTCTTATGACTTACAATTTTAACAAAATTTGAAGATCTTATTTTAAATTGTCAAACATTTTAATGTGTATTTCCAATTTTAATATTTATTACTGATATATTAATGTTAATTTGTTATTAGCTGATGATGTCCCTTAGGGGACGAAACATGTCCTAGATATTAATAAATTATATATTGTATTGAATAGGCGGACCGCTCAATTATAATATTTAAATTTATCTTGAATATTCATTGATTGATAACTGTGCTTTAACTTAGAATTTCTCGAGTGGCAAACATTAACTAGTGGTTGAATACAGAATTAACCTGAACTTAATGACTACGTCATCTGACTTACAATTTGCGTGTGTAGATGATTCTCGAAAACTGTGTAAATATTCTTGTAGATGATAGACTGTAGACTCTGTGTTTGAACCGTGCATTTTCAACTCTGCGAACATTCGAACTAAGGACTGTTGATAAATGGTCAATTTTATTTTATTTTTTCATTAACATGCGTGAACAAGATTGACTTTACGAGTGAAAGATTCTTATTTCATTTCAATCCAAGTGATTACATTTGAACTGTGTTAAGACTTAGAAACAATTCGTGTGGAATAACTTCAGATTATGCCAAGTATCACAAACTTTAAGTGGCTATTTATTAGGTCGAGTTTATTAACATTTGGCGACACACGTTTCAAGTGGCTATTCATTTTATGAGTTTCATTTCATTAAGATTCAACTCAGCTTGTTTAATTTACAAGTGTTAAAACTAAGGTGCGTGTTCGAGTTTATTGACATTCCGCCGCATAGAATTCATTTCAAGTGATTAATGATAGAACAAGGGATAGATTTCAGTGACACTCTACCGTGTGATAATTCTTCAATGATACAGTTCTTATGTGTTATAAACCTTGTTAAATCCATTACTATATATTTTTCTCGTCTTTGCAGAAGCCGCTTTCGCGTTAATACGTCCAAGGCTTAACTGTGTGCGTTCACGTTTATCAATTAGATGATGTGTTTCGACACCCTTACTTCTGCACCGCATAGATCTTTTAGACATCGTATGGATCTTTTAGACATTCTAGATCTTCAAGAACTTCTATCGAGGGAGGAATCGTGGTTCAATGGTGCAGAGAGGAGAGGAGCAGCCGGAGTTCAAGAACATCACCAACTCTAGGACGAGGAAAGAACAATTCCCAGTATTTCTTCTGTACTGAGGTGATATGAAATTTGAGCACTTGTTAATAAATTCGGTCTTTTTGAATCGAACTTTATTTCAATAAACCTCTCTCCCTCTGTAAGCACTCCAGTTCAGTACCTTGCACGCCCTGCGTTGAACCTTATGCTCTGCTAGCCCAAGTACGGCATTTATTGTTACACTATTTAATCTTGTTTTCACCACAGACGTGTAGAACATATCGAGATGAATCAAATAACACATCACACGATGTGATACGTCAAAGTCCAGAGCTACCCTAACTATTACCTGGATGGCACGGCACGCCAAGATAGCAGCACTATTACAATATCATACCGAGGTCACATACTAGCCGCTAAATGCATTGGTCCTCCCTCTTTAACATGAGACATGAGATATTAAATACACGTGTTGTCTAGAAAATATTATGATTTTAAAACTGCCATGTTTTCGCAAACGGACCGAATTGGCTGTGCGGTTAGGGACGCGCAGCTAGTGCTATCCAGTTTCAAGCCCGGATAAAGAAGGAGACACATCCTAAATAGTACGGCAATGCAAACTTGATAGATCTGTGTTATACCTTCAGATTTAGCCCTGTAATAGCACTGTAGGTTATGTTCAAAAACTTATGTGAAAGTCCTCTATTGTTTGCCTCATAAGAACCAATGATTAGTAGCCATCTAACACACTTCTCAATTGACGAGGGCTGAACGGCATAAGAGTCTATAATGAAGATGTATGTATTTATGTATGTATTGACATAGGAACCGCCCATGATCGAAGTGGCGACCGCGCGGTCTGTTTCATCCTTTCAAATTGTGCGCGCTGTGGGCTATGATGCAACGCTTCCGGCGAGCGATCTCGTAGCAGCCAGCTGAGCCAGCTACGACACAACTACGACGTCACGAAGCGCGTGGCCCACACGTCAGAAAGAACCATCTGGAAGCATTTTTTTATATCTCCGCTTCAAGATGAGATATCGACTATCGGACAACGGGACCGTACAGCTTGCAATAACATAGCTCATGTCCAAATTTCATGTTAGTAACTATTTTATTTAAGGAGATATCGCAACGTCAAGACATCAAGTAATTTCAATTACGTGTATCTCAAGGTCAACCCCGGGTATATAAGACGAGTGAGAGGACAAGTGAGGTCCCATTAGCCTCACAACCGGTCAAGGTTACTGATTCCCCACCATCCTCCGAGTCCGGAACCGAACCCGGAAGTGAGATCTCATTAGTCTCACAACCGGCCAAGGTTACCGACTCCCCACCATCTACCGAATCCGGAAGTGATACTCCATTAATCTCACAACCGGACAAGGCTACACTTAACAAACACACTCAAACTGGGAGCAGGCGTAACAAACCTGCCTCCCGGTTAAAACCCCCACCAACACCCAACACTCACAGGACACCTACACGTCACCGCCCCTCCACACTCATTACACAGTGCTACAATTGCCTGCAATTGGGCCACTCTGCTGCTTCATGCACAGAGGCTACGAGGTGCAACAGATGTGGCGGCGCTCACCGCCACACTGCTTGCACAATACCTAAAGCCCAGGCGAGGTGCGCTAACTGCGAAGGCAGTCACGCAGCCTCCTATCCTGGCTGCCCCTACCTAAAGCAGGCAATCAAGGCGCACTACAAACATGCACAACACTTACACACACACCCCTCCTCAGTCCCTCAGCCTCTCCTCCGCACAACCAACACCTCAAACCCAGCACCCACTCACATCCTGGCATCCACTGGCATCCTGGAGGCCCCGCCAAGTCTCGATAACCCTACCCTGCTCAACCTTCTCCTCATCCAACTACTCACGTCCCTTAACCAGACCATGCCAAGTCGCCAGTTAATCATCAACTAATCCCCCCCTGCTCAAGCAATACCCAGCACCCAGACGTTTAACTCCTCACCCCGTGTTACACCATCACCCACTCAGACTGCCCTAGCCTTCCTCCCAACAATTAGGCTAATTCCCAATACTATTTTATGACAGCAACATTGGGCGTGGTCACCTATTGGATGGGTGACCACCCACCCGATGCTGCTCCCCCTCTTCGTTGGCCTCTATTAACTAGAGAACCAACGCCACCCCCAACCCCCGCCCTATCAGGGCACCCTCCCCAGACCATATTCTGGTCAGCTCGATCCCCCACACAACTCCACACTCCACACTACCGTTATGTCAATTACCATCCCACTAAGAAATAGCACTCAAGGCCTTTAACTGGTCGACGGGCTAAAATCATCATTGGTCCCTCGGGACCACTGATGAAGTGGCTTCAGTATTAGGACAGTGCAGCATAGTAGAGACCTGCTGCCCGACGTTGTAACGGCAGTAAAGTTCAACTTTGTCCGCGAGTGTCGAGTCCGAACATCGAACTAAGTACCCGCGAGGTACAGCCGAGAACTCTAACTCATGTTTATGTTCATGTTTATTTCTGTAAATAAATTAAATAACTGGAACGCCAGTATTGTATGATATGTTGACCTTATGAATAATTGATATAGAGAGTTTTCAGAGACCCGTTTGTCGATGGCATCCTGGAGGCCATCGGTTCGAACTCCAAGGCAGACCATGGATTTTTACGTCACACACAATTTTTTTTGTGTTGTACAGCCAGTTGCATGTGCCAATTGCTTATACTTTGTTTTAAAATATGTGTACATGATATTTTTGAATATGCTCCTTGAGTTGTGTTTAATGTTTTTTTGTGTATGAATTCCAGCACGGGTTCTGTCTTGTTGTTCGTCATCGGATTCATTGCGACGTGGGTTCGATTTCTGGACCTGACATTTGTCTAATTTTATTTTGATGGTTGTGATTTTGCCCACTAGTGTTAGCTTATTATTTTGTTTATTTAATTAGTAGTATAATTAATTAGTTAGGCGACCACCCCAAGTTGTCTCCAATTTTCGCATAGATAATGTGTTTCTTCTAATAGTGAAGAAAGCTTGTAATGAGAAACGTCGCATTTACAAGGATATTTCTGTTCTTGAAAATAATTTTGTACCAATAATGATATTGGTACTTATTGTCATGTAAAAGGGGAACGGAACGATTAACTACAGTATTTCAATTGATAAAATGGTCAAATATGAATTTAAAAAATTATTAATGAAAGGAGTGACATCTCCGAATTCATATTTAATCCATCGGACATTGTATATATTTTGTTTTTTATTGTAGAATTGTTCAGGGTTGATTTCAATTAATCGTGATTTTATCAAGGAATAATAAATAGGTTTTTAAACTTTTCTTTGCTTGTCGTTTTGCCGGAAAAAGATTGCATCCTAAATTTCCGTCCGTTCATTTATGCCTTTAAGTTAGTTTAAGTGTTATATTTAGATCTTATGCCGCGAACGCACCATGGCCCTGGGAGGCCGTTAGTTTGATTCTTTGGAACGGAGGAGTGCAGTTGATCCTTGCACGGTCGAAAGAGCTTTTGTTCACCCATCACTTTTAAGTTTATTTTTCCTTGCTTTCTAGATGAGGTGGCATTTGACTCTAGACTTAAAAGGTCCTATACCATCGAACGCCTTGGCGTATGGTGCTATATGGCGGTAGCCCGAAATTATGGGGACAATGATGCTGTCGTATGGTTCTATGGGGCAATGGCGATGGTTGTAAATATATAGATTGTGTTGCAAGAGGTTCTCGAAGAAGAACGAAACATGTACGGTACTTGTAATTTATAAAATAAACATTGTGAACTTTTATTGCATAGGGACTTTTCTGTAGTTTAACAAGCCAAATTAAATTACAAGTAATTTATAATAATCAGTGAATCTATTTCGCCTTATTTTCTTATAAAGTGATTGAAAAAATGCATTCAAATATAATAAGCCATTGCCTTGAAGTGACATCATATACAGTATATCATTCAAATTAAATGTTTAAAAAAACATTAATATGCACAAAAACTAGCTAAAACAGAGTAGGCTTAGAATAAAACGTAGTTAACAAAATATTTAAAAAACAGAAAAATAACTTCTATACACGATAAAATAGGCCACTATCCCTCATAAAACGGATGCCAAGGTCTGCTGACTGCTCATCATCTCGTAGCATGAGGGAGATGATACTCGGAAGTTTTAGATTACTGCGCAGATCGGCAGGTCCATGCACTTCGTAAGGATGTGTACCATGGGAAGATAACCGCCGCAAGTACACAACGGTAGGGGGGGGGGGGGCTTCTTCCTTCAGTAATTAGGAGTGCGTTGCTATACCGTGGCCGATCCGAAGACGACACAATACCTCTGATTGCTTCTCTCCGAGAAACCCGAAGGGAAGTCTTCCATACCTTCGTAGTTCCTTTTATCGTTCTTAGCTTATTTGGAAGAAGGGTGGCCTGCCACTCAATCTCTCAGTGGGACATAACCAAATGTCTCAGCTCAGGATGAATATCGCTGGCTGGAACCTCGCAGGACAACAGGGGACATGTGACCTCTTCCTTGGCAGCCTTATCAGCTAACTCGTTTCCCGCTACACCCATCTGGCTCCGGAGCCATAAAATGTGATTTTGGCGCTAGCACCCCAACACCCGGCCAGCAGGTCCCGGATCGGATGCATCAGAGGGTGCCGAGGGAAAGATGCATCAATAGATTGTAACGAGCTCAAGGAGTCTGTACACAACAAAGTGGACAGCTCGTACCGCAGAGCTTCAAAGATAACACACAGCTCTGCTGTGTACATGCTCCAGTTCTACGACAGAGGTAAAAGAAACTTCTTATTATCGACAACGAACGCACAGCCTACTTTCGCTTCTGCCCTTGAAACAACCGTGTAACCAAGTGCTGAATCCGGACATAGCCAAAACTGGTCGGGAAGAGCCTCGGAGAAATGGAGGTATCCGTGTTTACCCTTGGGCAGACCCAGGCTTTCTTCAGGTCATCGTATTAACCACGGAGGTAACCTACTTGGTCGTTTAAGACAAGGAACTGAAGGTACATAAAATGATCTGTAAATGCAATCCAAGGGTATACCACCCGGCTGCGTTGCTGGTGGATAGGCAACGTACAGCCGACGGTTTGCAATATCTAATACGCAGGGATAGCATGGGTTGAAGTGGCATCTGTCGCAAATTTGCAGCATAGGACAATAACATTTGTTGGCGCTTCAGGTGTGAAGGCGACACATCAGATTCAGCGAGCAGGCTAGCAATGGGGCTTGAACGGAATGCTCCCGTTGCCAACCTAAATCCGCTGAAGAGGACTTTTGATCGAGAAGGGTGTCACGGATAGAACTCTGCAGGCGTACCAAGTGGTCAGTGGTGGAGCAGACAGCTTGAAAATCACATTGGTACTCGATCAAAAGTCCTCTTTTCTCCAAACACCACGCAAGTCGGCAAGTGACCATCCTCTCACGTAGTTTACACAGACAATTAGGGGGACAAATAGGTCTGTAACTTCCTGCATACTTGGGATCTTTGTCAGGCTTGAGGAGAGGAATTGCAATTTTCTCTCGCCACTGTGACGGAAACCCACCTTCCATCCTGATGCGGTTGAACGCCCCTAGAAGATATAAGAGGCTAACCTCGTTGGGGTATTTTAACATCTGGTTATGGACATTATCTGGTCCAGGAGCCGTGTCCTTGCAAAACGCCAAGGCGCTGCGGAGTTCTCACTCCGTAAAGTCCACATTACAATCCTCTGAAACTTTAGTGGCAAAAAACTGATAATGGCGTTCTGCCTCCCGCTTCAGAGCCAGGAAATCAGGATTTGGTAATTCCCGGAACCAGACGCATCTGCGAAATGACTTCCTTGATCATTAACAAACAAGGGAGGATCAGTGACGATACTGCCTTCAGTAGAAGTTCCCGGTACTAAGGATTGTTTTTGTACTCCCGAAATACGTCGAAGTTTATTCCACACTTGAGATGACGCTGTATGTGATGTCATACACGAAACATATCTTTCCCATGAAGCTTTCGCACTCCGTCGAAGAGGAACTCGGGCCTTAGCACGAAGTTTTTAAAAGGTTACTACGTTGAACAATAGGCTGCCTACGATAGCGTTTATGAGCGTTCTTTTGTAACTGCTGCAATTTATTCGTTCCACCGTAGAACGAGTTTTCGTCGAGGAGTCCCAGAATAGGATGGAATGGACTCCTCAGCAGCAGCAGCAGCAGCAAGAATAACTTGTATGATATAAGTTATATCATCGTCTATGCTCCGGCTTTTCGCGTCGTTAAAGACAGCTAGTGATGTGAACTTAGGCCAATCAGCACGTTTATCAATCCATCGGGCAAGATCTTCAATAGATTTCTGTTTCAACAAAGTAAGAATAATGTGGAAATGGCCACTGTCACAGAGGTCATCGTATACATCCCAGCGAAACGCGTTCACAGCTTCATAGACTAATGTTAATGTGGGAGAAGGTACCATGCGCTACGCTGAAATGCGCTGGTTCCCCTGGATTTAAAATGCATAAATCCAGCGCTCCTACTAACCATTCCAACTCCCTTCATCGGACACAAGGTGTTTCAGAGCCCCATAATGGGTGATGGGTGTTAAAATCACCCAATAAAAGGAAAGGAGGTGGGAGCTGATCTATAAGATCAATTACATCATTAATTGTATTGAAAAGGTGGATCCAAAATATATTTAATTCATTGTAATCCCAGTTCAATATGGAACATTATGAAATTCCTAATTTTCAATCAATTACATCATCGATATTAAGAGGCTGGGCTGGTGGGAAATAAACATTACAAACTGTTGTTATGGCAGGCAACGAAACACGCACTGCTACTGCCTCCAGCTGGGTTCTTAGTTGAACCCCTCTGCTGTAGGTATCAGAGCGAACAAAAATACCAACTCCTCTGAAAGCCCGGTTAGCACAATCTTGTTCTGTCGAGTAGTCTAAAATTTCTCCAGACCGTATGATGACTTGGTCTGAGATTTGTTTCTTGAATACAGACTATACTCGCCACGAACTGACTGATTAGCTGACACGGCTCAATAAGATGCCTGTCATAACCGTTACAATTCCACTGTAGCAGTGACATAGTGTGGACTTTTTAGAAATAAGGTTCTAAGCAGCAAGACTCTTCTTAACCCAAACACCAACATCCCTCGTAATAATGCATGTATTTTATAAATACTGCATGTATCTGAGCTGTAGAACACAGTTGGCATTACTATGTAGAAATGATAAAATAAAAAGCATTATGCTAGAGATTCTGTCAGATTTAAGAACACCACCAGCTGATTGAGTCTGTTCTTGCCAGTGCCCACTGAACATCAATTTTATCCAGCTACTTAAAGAATGAAGAAAAACCTGGGATTTTCAAAAAATACAGGTATACTAAATCTGTTCTCAAAATCTGAAGATGCGGTAAGTCTCTGTGATCAGGAGAGAGGGAGGAAGGACCAAAAATAGGGAGTCTCCTGCTTAAATCGAGGGAGTTGACACATCTGTAGCAGGTATTGCCCGGGTTATAAGCACAAGGACTACCTTCCTCGAATAACCTGCAATAGCATGTACCTCATAACGTATTCAATGAAAGTAGAGATTTTTTAAAATAATAACATTTTAACTTTTTTATACCTTTTTTTATAACTTTTACTCATTTTAGTCTTCGAATTTGAAGTCAAAAATTCTGTATCACGTACTGTTTTCTTCGGCAACCATATTCAATATTTTGGTTAATAATTTGATGTTTTATCATAGTTATAGTTCCAGAGTAAAAATTTTACTACACTCAGCGTTCAAAAGTATCTATTTTATTGAAAAGTATGTGCTGATTATTGAGAAAATGTAAAAGAGTTTAAAAATCTTCAAAAGAATGATTACATGCAAATAACTTTGAAAATTATTTTAAACACTTAGCATTTCAGAATGTTGTTCTGGAAGACTTTCTTTTGTGGCTGGGTCCAGAACGCTCAGAGATAAGAAACCAACAGTAGTCAGCAAGCATGTCAGGAGACCATTTTCCTGCTTATTGCCTTTCCATTTGTGATATTTCCTGGTGAAATCTTTCTCCATGCTTGTCGTTGACCATTCCCAGGTTCGGTTGAAAGAAGTTAAGATGGGAGTGCTGGAAATGAATTTGAATGGACAAATTGTAGCTCATCACCTCATAAATGTCATGAACAAATTTTCCACAACTTCAATGTAGTTATCTGCTCTGTAATTTCCCAGGAGTTTCAAACATAAGTCTTTGAACACACACCACGCCACATTTTCTGTTTCGGTGAGTTTTTCCTCGAACATAGAATCCTGCTGGATTTTCTGGATTTGAGGACCAATGAAAATGCCCTCTTTTAATTTTCCTTCACTCAACCTCGGAAATGTCTCTCTTAAATACTGAAAGCCATTCCCATTTTTGTCCATTGCTGCAACAAAATTCTTAATTAAACCCATGGAACGGCGGTAATAAATTTTTCTGAGAATCTATGAGTGAATAAAACTTTACATTTTTCTCGCCTACTACTACAGTGGTCTGAAAGGCCACTCCTTCACTCTGTAATGGTTAACTCTGTCTCGAGAGTTCCACTCACACAAGAAACAACAATATTTTGTAATTCACGGTTGCATTCCGGTTAATAGACCAATTGCTTTTAGGAGGTTATCTATGTTTTCATACGTTTCTTTCATATAAATGGCATAAACCATTGGTACCGAAGAGTAAATATTACCATTGTGCAGCATTATGACTTAACTTTGAAGAATCAATAAATACTGTAAACGCCATTCATCTAGAGTATGTTCTCTTCCTAGCCAACGCGTAAGTTCACTCACATTGTTGCAATAAATAAGATCACCCTTTAAAAAATAATATGTCAATAAGCTATGTTGATACTTTCAATAAAGTGAATGGTACCTGGTTGTAAGAGATTCCATTCCCTTAGTCGAGTTGCTAATAATTCAGACTGGGCTTGTGTGCGATTTAAATCTCTTACAAGATCCTTTAAAACAGACTTTTTGTTTTTTTGGATTCTATGAATTCAGAATCGGAATTGGGAATGAAAGAAGTACTGGGACCAGCCTCAGGAGAAGAACTCAATGCTTCCTCATGTGGGGTCAATTTTCTGGGTGGCATTGGAATAGGAAATGAATCGCCATGCTTAACAGGCCTACGTGCGGAGGGCAAATTTGGATCACACTGTATTTTTTTTAAAATGAGAAACCAAAAAGTTTGGTTAAACAGAAATAACAGTCCAAGAGGTGGTCCTGCTCTGTCCACATCATAAGAATAGCAAACGGCATAGAAGGGCGAGTGCCATTTAACCAGCCTCTCAAATTACGAGAACATCTGCTACAACAATACTTAAGTGAAATTTTTGTCCTTATCTACTTTAGAGTTAAAGTACAATTCATATGTTTTCTTAATCATAGGAGTAATATGTTCTCTTTGACATTTTGTAGGGTTTTCACCACACACATAGCAAAATTCATTCAAAGAATTTATGCACTGATGTGCCATTGTTGCTGTAAATTGCCAACTTGCATGAGTTTTACAAACTTAAAGTCTGTTTAACATACTTCTAACTATTAAAAGCACTGATATTCACAACCAAAAAATTAACATTTGAACTCACAATAAATGCGAACACAAAATTTTATGTAAAAACGTTCTGCACAACAGCAAGTTACTATACTGTCTGAATTTTATTGATACTAACACATATTTAGCAGTGAAGAAACGATATACCTTTCAGAAAGAATGTAAAAGGACAACTTCCACTAGCGTCTCCCTGCAATCTTATTTTATGTTTACAATAAGACCGTGCTGGAGTGCCCACCGGACAGTATTAGCAAAAAGCGGGATTGCATCACTGATACAAAAAAATGGAATGCATTTTTGAATTCTGCGTACACAATATAAATATTTCATACTTCTAAGTTTTGTCAATTTTTGTTTTTGTAAAATGTAATAGGTCCTTCTGGCATTCGGCTGTGTGGGGACCTGCGTTGTGAAATGAATGCTAATGCTGAGTAGACGCTCCCAAATGACTAGACTGAGGTATACCATCTGGGTTCCCCAAGTAACACGCACATCAAATTTTGACTCCGTCTACAACTAACCCTCAAGAAAAAATAAAAAAGGGACTGATGGTCACATAACCCTTTTTGTCTCCTACGACAGGCAGGGATTACCTGTGGATGTATTTAGCCCCTCCCATCCACAGGAGAAACAATACATTCTACCAGTCATGCCTAGGTAGCCTCTTACAACAGGCAGAGGATACCGAGAGTGTATTCTTTTGTCTGCCTTCCCCACCCACAGGGGATGTTGTATTTACAGACATGTAGTAAATAAACAGGCAGAGCTCCCTCTCGTAGCATAGGTGCTAAATGAAGCCTGATGCTTGTACCCGCTGCCATTTTACATCACTACAGATTCACTGTAAACATATAAGATACTTAGCTAAGTGAGGCTTTGATTTCCGTTGTTTTATGCATATGTCGAATTAGTTTTTCAGCAAATTACAGACTGGCAGAATGGTGAATGCCTGCATAATGTTTGAGTGAAACTTTTCCTATTCACAAAGAAAGAAGGAATAGGAAATTCAGTACACTAATAAGTGTCTTAATTTTGTTCATTAACACTTGCTGGTTAGTTATTAAAATAAATACATTTACTGGTACTATTAATGATGCCTAATTATGTAGGAGGTAGAGATCACCTACTTTCAACTTGCTTGTTTATATACGCAAATTTACTGACAATGGGGCCTTCAGGTAGACGGGTCACGGATTATTTTCCATACTTAAACTGTATGCCTTTGCTGGCAAGATCTAGTGTTTACAGTGCACTATGTCTTCTGATATGCTCTAGAGCAATTTTATTACTTTTCTTGATCTGTCTCAGTCTTATCCTTGGCTTTAACAATATGAAAGTGACTGGGGTATGAGCGATGCTTGTAATGCCATTCCTTATGTAGCCAGTTCCTGCTATGAATGGTGTAAAAATATTGCTCATCGGGTCGGTTGGTGCGTGCATTACAGTGGGCTAGTCTCCAAGTGCAATGAGAGCATCGCTGGTTATGTCCCATTGCGTGCATGGTTTTCTCTTTTTTCCCCGTTCCTGTGTTTCATTCTATGTACATTCTAGACAAGAATACAGTATTATAAAATTGTGAGAACTTAACAGTTTAATTTTGCCTTGATATGGAATTTCCTACCTGTCATTTTTCACTTTTGTACTGAACTTTTGAACCGCTAGTTATTCTTACATAGAATATAGGCACAATGACACATAAGGACAAGAATGAAAAAGAAATCCTTGCACGCAGCTGGACTTGAACTGGCAATCCCACAATGCCTAGACTGTGGCACTACCCACTGAGCTACGCACCTGCTTGCCACTTCGTTGATGTTTAGTTAATATAAGGCACTTGAAATTAATCAAAGCCAATTTTCTTGAGAAAGCCTGCATATCTGAACCAATGGCTTCGGGACATTTATATTTGAGAGGACAACTTCACGCACTACAGCATAAGTGTGTTGTATGTTCAGTCCTCAGCCCAAAGGCTGGCTGAATCCTCAACGGCTCCAACATCAGCTTGACGTAAAACACTTAAGAGGAGGGATAAAAACTGAAAAAGGGGATTGATTTTTTAATTTGGATACTTGTATCTCCGAAGCTGAATATATTATAGACGTAAAAATTGGTATTTGGAATATCTTAAAAATAAAGAAACATGTATTTTTGTTTTTGGAAAATTTAATTAAGTGGGTTTTAAATAGGACTGAAAAATGTGTTGAATTCTTTTTATAAGGATACTCATATCTCAAACTGAAGATGTTACAGACATGAACATTTTTATCTGGAATCATCTTTAAAAATAAAGAAATGCGTGTTTTTTTGGTTTTTGTAAAATCCTCTTAAGGGGGTAGGGTGAGTAAAAAGAAGTGAAGAAAGTGTTGAATTCTTTATAAGGGTACTTATATATCAAATACGGAAGATGTTACAGGCGTGAAATTGGCAGTTTGGAATCTCCTGTAAAAGTAAATGAACACTCATAATTTGTTTTCTGAAAATTCACATGAGGGGAAGCATTAAAGGGATTTATTTTTAAAATGAGCATATCTACAGTATATCCCAAAAACTAAACATATTACAGACGTGAAAACTGGTCTTTTTAATCTCTTTAAAAATAAAGTAACATGTAACTTTTTGTTTCAGAAAAACACTTAAGGGGTGGGGGTTGTAAAAAGGACTAGTAAAGGGGTTGAATTCTTTTAATTAGGATACTTATATCTCAAAAACTGAAGATGTTACAGACATAAACATTTGTATTTGGAATCTCTTTTAGAAATAAAGAAACACGTATTCTTTTGTTTTCAGAAAATCCAATTAAGGGGAGGGGGATAAAAGAATTGAAAAATGAGTTGAATCCTTTGTTTGAGGATACTTATACTTCAAAAAAGGATGTTACGGACAAGAAAATTGGTATTTGGAATCTCCTTTAAAAATAAACACATACTGAACCGTACTGTTCATGTGTAATTTACTGATATTTAACACAATTACAATGTTGCACAATAGGATGCTATGATAATTGGCGTGAAGCTAGGTTGGAGGCAGGAGCTTGGTCGCTATCCTCTACTACAGGGGCCTATTCCACAAAAGTATGGTCTTGTACATTACAAGTAAATTCTCTAGTAACTAGTACAAATACCAGAGTTTCTGTTCCACAAAAGAATTTTCTATAGTTGTACTTGACTACTCCATACTTACAAATTACCAGTGAATTTTTATAGGTATGTTCCACAAAAGTACTAGTACTTGTAATTTACTAGTGAATTGGGAACGATTCCCTACCAGTGAAAGGACAATAATATATAAATGTACTAGTGCTATTTAAATATACTTATTTCAGATACATTTTGATAAATATGTGGTCTAGCAGAAGTGATAGTGATGGTAATGAAAATGAAAACTACCGTCTGTATAGGGAAAGAATAAACTTCCAGTTTAACACTATTTGAATACAATGAGAGTTTTAGGTTAAGCACAATACAAGTGGAAGAACTTTTGATGGATATTTATCATAGGTTGAAACATCCTACGAACAGAAATAAATCTCTCTCTGCTAAACAACAGTTTGCTTTGGCTAGGAAATTGTGGTCAGTACCATGGTATTGCACATATGCATGGGATGGCAAAATCTTCGGTCTGTAGGTCAATACATTCTGTGGTAGCTGCAATAAATGATATAAAATTTCCTCAAATTGTTCCTTGACCTGAAAATACTGAACAAACATGTTCCAAGAAGGACATTCCTGGAATCATTAATTCCAAGTAATTCCAATCATTAATCCAACTTTTCCCCCTCAAAAGCTCCATGAGCTTTTCCAAATCAAATATTTCCATCCAACCATTTATTTTGTCTTGTTTTTTCAGACTCTCGCTGAATGCACCGAAATGAATATCTTTCCTTCTTTCTATTTCCTTCAAAATGAATAACTTCCTTTCCTTGACACCATTTTAACAATTCATGCAGTGTGTGCAATTTTGTAACAATTAAGTTTGGCGGCCGAATGTCGTCATTAGCGGCATCCGATTCCAAATTACAGACCAAGGTGGGTATGTCAGACTATCGTGGAACATATGCGAGGATTGCGGAAGAACAGAATGGGTGATAACAACGGAGTAATTTACTATCATCGAAGAAATAAACTGAAAAATAACAATGTAGCATTGAGAAATTCACAGAAATATTAGAGTTCTTTGAATCTTTGCTACATAAATTAACTTAAAATACGATATTAAGATTAATGAGGCAAGCATAACCTACTTCAATGAAAGTAATATGAGGATAAACAGCTGATTCATGCTATGGCGTAGTATGTTTATTGATATGTTGTCACTTGTAAAACTTGTAACAATGCACTAGTAATATACAAGAGACTATCAATCTTTTGTGGAACAGAAATGTACAACTCCATACATTACAAGAACCCACACTAGTAACTTGTAATGTACAAGACCATACTTTTGTGGAATAGGCCCCAGGTGTGGCACTGTGTGTGCGCGAGACAGAAAAATTTAAAACGGCCAGAAGCAGGCGTGACACTTTGCAGGAATTGAGTGATATCTACTCTCCCTGGAGACTTTTAGAGGAAATAAATAGATGACAATGATTCTCAGAATTTTAGGAACATTGTGATGGTCTCATACCGTTAATTTGCAGCGAATTTGATAACTACATTAGCGCGCATCACCATGGGATTATGTCAAGTATCTACATTCCAAGTCAAGAGTGTATTCGGGGTACTCCCCTAGCGTGGCTTAGCTCCAGACTCCATAAAAGTACTGGCTGATTTGGAGGGAGATATCTCATTCTGCAATAAGATTTTCTCCTGTGCGTGTCATGAGTACGTCCGTCAGTTTAATAATCACGTCATAAACTTTGCTTAGGACAAAGACTGTGATTACTTTAGTGCGGTCGCGGTGATAATTATTCAATGGATCGATGATCCGTAAACGTTGTAATAACTGTTCAATTGAATGATTGTACTTAGATGATGTACAGTGCGGTCGCGAGTGTCGAATTATCCGACCATGAACAGTGCCGTACGAATAGACTTTGTGGTGAAGAGGTAGGGGAACTGCTAGGTGCGGAAGAAGTGCATGTATAAACTAAGAAAATTGTGTTATTCCTACTAGAGTTACGTGTTGGTATCAATTGAACAGGTTATATGACAATTCGTTTGACAGATTAGACTGCTAATTTCAGATTGTAGATAATATTAACCGATACACATTCCTGCGTGGTTAAGCAGCTAAAGGGGAATAATGCATTTCAACGTCGCAGATAGCCAAGCTAAAGCACATTCATTCCTTCCTCCAAAATGGTATAGGCCTAACGTACGAAGACAAAATTCCAAATAGTGGTATATATTTTAAATCCAAGGTGTGACATAGGAAGTTATTTTTTATCATTCTGTGCCTAAAGTGTTAAATGAGATTAGCTCCATAAACAAAATTATTCATCCCTACAAAACTGTTTTGACGTACAAAGTTTAATTTTATGAGAATGTCTCCTTTTATGTCCTAGGTGTAAAACAGTGTATACTTCAAAAAAGAAAAAACTACTTGTTCTCTAAGGGATTTGAATGGTGGTTGACTCTCAAAAACACAATATCAATTCTTGCAAAACAGTTTCAGGCACGACTTATTTTTTTTTTAAATGAAGGGTGGTCTTTATATCCTAGATGTTAATAAACATTTAGAAACATTCACCCCTTAAAAAGTATTCATTCCTCCATTACTGTCTGATGTACAAAATAAAAATTTCACAGATCAGTCACTTTTACATCCTAGATGTTAAATAAGATAGGTTTTAAAACATTCAAATTCTTCCGTATGGGGTTCAAATGAGTGTTAGTTCTATTTTTAAAAAATGTAATCTCTGACATTCTAATTCTTACAGAATGATAACTAATGTTTAATTTGAATCTATTTATACAAAAAAACCACATTTATTCACAAAGTATATACATTCAAAAACCACAAGGCACATTTAGTCAAGATTGATACATTCTTAGAGCACATGAAGTGATGACATTCATATAACGCTCCCAAGCATTCTTCAAGTCCAACTCCCTGAAACAAAAAAGGTAAGACCATACAACACACAAATCCTTTACATACAATAAGCATACATCCACAATTTTATCTAGTTTAGTTATATGAATGTTTTTATTCCCATTCATCATGAAATGTTTTAACATGCTATCATCTCTTCCAAGATATCAAAACAAATATAAAATCAGTTTCAAAACCACTTTTTAATATAAAAGAACACTAGAGTCACATAATGTAATATTATCCTGAATTTGCACAGATTGAAAGGGAGGAAAGCTATTTATTTGCATTGGTACAGTAAATGAGTAACATTTCATGAATGATCATATTATCAGGATCATAGGTAATAAATTTCATATTTATCCGTATTGAAGAGCAGTATAGTGCAAAACAAAAGCTAAAGGTTTCCACCTATTCAACTGAATTATCAGAAAGTAAGTCAACAAAATTGGTTTACACATACAGCTGGGGCCTATTCCACAAAAGTATAGTCTTGTACATTACAAGTAAATTCTCTAGTAACTAGTACAAATACCAGAGTTTCTGTTCCACAAAAGAATTTTCTACAGTTGTACTTTACTCCTCCATACTTACGAATTACCAGTGAATTTTTATGGGTGTGTTCCACGAAAGTACTAGTACTTGTAACTTACTAGTGAATTGGGAAGTATTCTCTACCAATGAAAGGACAATAATATATAAATGTACTAGTGCTATTTAAATATACTTATTTCAGATACATTATGATAAATATGTGGTCTAGCAGTAGTGTTAGTGATGGTGATGAAAATTAAAACTACCGTCTGTTTAGGGAATGAATAAACTTCCAGTTTAACACTATTTGAATACAATGAGCGTTTTAGGTTATGAAAAATACAAGTGGAAGAACTTTTGATGGATACTGGGCATAGGTTAAACCATTCTATGAACAGAAATAAATATCTCTCTGCTAAACAACAGTTACTAACAACACTGCATTGGCTAGGAAATGGTGGTCAATACCATGGTATTGCAGATATGCATGGGATGGCAAAAAATTTCCTCAAATTGTTCGTTGGCCTGAAAATACTGAACAAACATGTTCCAAGAAGGACATTCCTGGAATCATTAATTCCAATTATTAATCCAACTTTTCAACTCAAAAGCTCCATGAGCTTTTCCTAAGTCAAATATTTCCATCCAACCATTTATTTTTTCTTTTTTCTTTCTTTTTTCAGACTCTCGCTGAATGCACTGAAAAGAAAATATTTCCTTCTTTCTACTTCCCTCAAAATGAATAACTTCCTTTCTCTTGACACCATTTTAACAAACCATGCAGTGTTTGCAATTTTGTAACAAGTTTGGTGGCCGAATATCGTTATTAGCGGCATGTGATTCCTAATGACAGACCAAGATGGGTATGTCAGACTATCGTGGAACACATGCGAGGATTGCGGAAGAACAGAATGGGTGATAATAACGGAGTAATTTCCTATCATCAAAGAAATAAACTGAAAAATAATATTGTAGCTGTAAGAAATTCACAGAAATATTAGAGTTCTTTGAATCTTTGCTGCATAAGTTACCTTAAAATATGATATTACGATACATGCGGCAAGCATAACCTAATTCAACGAATGGAATACAAAGATAAAAAGCTGATTCATGCTATGACGTAGTATGTTTATTGATATGTCGTCACTTGTAAAACTTGTAACAATTCACTGATAATATACAAGAGACTTTCAATCGATTGTGGAACAGAAATGTACAACTCCATACATTACAAGAACCCACGCTAGTAACTTGTAATGTACAAGACCATACTTTTGTGGAACAGGCCCCAGATCTAGACTACTAGTTAACAACTAATTACAGAATTTCCTCTCACTGAAGTTTTCAAGTGACAAATCAGAGTAGATTTAGAAATAATTTATTTTGTTTGCGAGAAGAATCACGTAAGTAGGAATATACTTGTGCTTCAGTAAAACACCTGATTCAGAATATCAGAACAGTTAAAAGATATGACATTGCTCTTTCAGAAAGTAAGTGAGCTCTTGGATGGAACTATCTTTACATTGGTCTATATATGTACCGGCTTAGATGTACGGGAGTGACAGCAGGGTGAACTTCGGATATCTTATTCATAAGGTGGAAGTAATAAGACATGAAAGTAGTGACAATGATTGCAAGAACAAACAGGTGGGAACAATGTCAAGAGAATACTTGGAATGAGATAAAGGCTAAGTTGGAAATTAACTCTATGGATGATGCTGTACACATAAATAGGCTTCAATGGTGGGGTCATGTGAAATGAATGAAGGACAATAGGTCACTAGGTTACATAGGAGAACAATGGATTTGGCCACAGAAGGCAAGAGAAGTACAGGAAGACCGAGGCGACTATAGTTACAGGTAGATTCCATTTTTAATGATTTAAACATAAGAGGTTTAGAACGAAATGAGGCCGCAGAGCTAGTTACAAACAAAAGATTGTGGAGGCGCTTAGACTTGCAGGCTGAAATGCCCAAACAGTTGCATCAATACACAGTCTGTCCCCTCTGGCGGCAATGCAGGTGTGTATTAGTGCATGCAAACGATCATAAAGGCGCTGAATGGCATCTTGCGATAGATTGTTCCAAGCATCCTGCACCTTTTGATGCAATTCGACATTGGTTCTTGCAGGCTCTGGTAAACTTGCAAGTTCTCACTTCATTGTGCCCCATACGTGTTCAAATGGCAAGAGATCCAGTGATCTTGCTGGCCAGGGCAGTTGTTGTACACCACGTAGAGCATGTCTCATTATGAAACACTCTCACAGTTCACTGGGACT
Organism: Anabrus simplex; assembly: GCF_040414725.1. Lineage (NCBI taxonomy): Eukaryota > Metazoa > Arthropoda > Insecta > Orthoptera > Tettigoniidae > Anabrus > Anabrus simplex. Next base: position 415,874,985 of record NC_090265.1, on the reverse strand, counting down.
GCCGGTGGCTCCAAGTAGCCTACGCAGTGGTCTCCACGGTATGCACTAGCCATGCGTCTTGGTAGGTGTGCTAGGTACCAACTGATGAGACCAACCTAGCACACGGGGGCGAAACGCTGGCGACCAGGAATGAGATAGCTGGAAAATTTATAATGACCAATAATGGGCCATTTATATTGGTATTATTTTTTCAGTTACAGCGTTACAGCGATTATGCTGCATTCATCTTGATTTATTTAGTTTCATTTTCCGTATTGATAACTCTCGTATATTATAGATAAGAAAGGTTCCACCTTATCAATACAAGTTTTATTTATATAAGATTCTACTTACAGTACCGGTTTCGACTTTTTATACAGTCATACTCAGCTGTACATTAGTACCTTCACATAAGTCAAAGTTGGTTAATATGCCTTGCCTAGTAGAAAAGTCATAATAATGGAATGTGTCCAACGTTCAAACTGGGCATGTTTGTAAGTAAAAGCTGGCTATATGTACAATCTAAAAAATGAGTGTGGGTATATCTTTTAGGCCTAAAATTAATGTAGATTAACTTATTTTAAAAGTACAGGTACATAAACACTTTAAAATATATAGTACATATTAAAATCACATATTAAAATATACAGTTCATGTTAAAATCCATTATAATGAGTTTAACATATTGCGTTTGTCGATTTTCTTATTTTTATCCAATATAAATGGAGACTGTTCGTGCTTGTATTCATAGGCGGTGCTCTCTTGGGGTTCTGCAATATGTTAGGCTTATCCACTAGTATGATTAATAGATTCTTCAGTTATTGATGCCAAGTCTAATGTGTAACCAGAGGTAGATAAGTGCAGCTGTGATTGACTGTTGCCTTAAAGTATTAAAATACAGTCTGCTTTTGTGCATAAGTGTCAATTGCAGAATGGTAGCTCTTTTCTCGTCTATAATTGCTGATATATGTCTGTAAGAAACGAAAAATGGAGTTAGGAATTTATAATCTGAAGAATGCCTGCTTGTATGTGTGTTTCCGTGATGAATACTTACTACTGCTGTCGTGGTTGGGTTGTGTTAGATTTGGCTGCCTGGCGTGTACTGTATCGTGTTCTCTTGGTGCTAGTGTCCGCTGCTGTGAGGGGAATGGAGGGGTGGGTGAGGAGAGTTGTTGTCGTAAGAGTAGGGGTGGAGTTGGGCATGTCGGTCGTCTGCGCCGTGGGGCATGTAGAACACTGTTTATTGATTAAATATGGTGTTGTTTTTTTTTCTGTAATTTCATTTCTTATAATTAGGATTGGTGTATTGATCTAGTGATATGTACAGTTCTGTTATACTGAGTAAGGGGCCTTTAGGGTTTATATTTAGTATTTTCATGTCATTAGCAACGTTCATGAAATTGTGTTTGTATTCGTCAATGTGTTGGCCTATTGCGGAAAAATGATAGTGTTTTACAGCATTAATATGTTCATTATATCTGATTGCAAAGTTCCTACCGGTACGTCCTATGTAGCCTGTTTCACAGTTGTTGCATCTGATATGGTATATTCCTGAATGATAGTACTTGTTGGTATTATTGATTGTCTTGGTATTATGTAAGATGTTAATACTATTGTGCATACTCTTGAAGGCTATTTTTAAGTTGTGTTTTTTAAGTATGTTAGTTAATGGATATATGTGTGTGTTGTTGAAGGTGAATAATGCATAGTCCTTTTTAGGTTTGTCTATTTTTGTCAATCTGGTTTTTGGTTGAGATTTGATTTTTTGAATGATTGTATTGACCATTTCTTTCTTATAACCATTATTTTTAGCTATTTCATGAATTAATTGTATTTCTTCATTTAAGTCAGTTTTTGATAATGGTATGTTGAAAGCCCTATAGATCATACTATAATACACTGTTTTTTTATGAGTACTGGGATGGATGGAGTCTATTTTGATCGTGTTCAATGTGTGTGTTGGTTTTCGATATATTTTGAATGATAAGTGGTTTTTGTGCCTGGTTATTGTCAAATCAAGATAATTTAATTTATGGTTGTTTTAGGTTTATTTTGTGAATTTTATGCAAGGGTCTATTGTGTTTAGTCTTCCCAATAACATGTTTTCGCTGGTGTGTCTATTGTCAATGATGACAAAAATGTCGTTGACAAATCTACACCAGAAGAATATACTGTCTATTTTGTTAATGAATGTATGTTCAAGATAGTCTATGTAAATTTCAGCCAGTATACCGGAAGCAGGGAACCCCATTGGTAGGCTTTGTTGTTGGTAGATTGTGTCATGGAATCTAAAATAGTTATTATTAGTGGCAAATTCAAGTAATTTTATGAATTCTTCGATTTCTAGGTTGCTTAATTTGCTGTGACTTCTGAGATTAGACTGAATTATTTCTATGGTTTTTTGGTGGGGATGTTAGGATACATATTGGTTATGTCGAACGAAGCAATGATATGGTATTGTTCTATTTGCAGTTCTTTGGTTTTGTTACAAAAATCTATTGAATTTCTTACGGTTTTGTTTGCTTGAAAAAAGTAATGTTTCTTGAGGAATTTTTGGATGAATTGTGAGAGTTTGTATGTTGGGCTTGCCCTGTAATTTATTATAGGTCTCATTGGTATGTTGTCTTTGTGTATTTTTGGATAGGCTTTTGCAGTTGGTAGTTGGGGGTTCATTGTCGTGAGGTTCGTAGATTCTGTTTCTGTAAGTAAAAAACGTGTGTTTTTGAGTAGGGTTTTTAGATTCCTTTGTACACTGTTGGTTGGATCTTTACGTATGATTCGGAAGGGATTGTCTTTAAAACATTCTTTAGTTTTTGATATGTATTCATCTTTATTGATGATAACCGTGGTGTTGCCTTTATCTGCTTTTGTTATGAAAAGGTTGTTCTGTGTGATTTTATTTTTAAGTTTATTAATGTGTGCTTTATATGCAATATTATTGTTTGACTTGTTACTAATTTTGTTAATGTACTGTGGTAGTTTTTTAATGATGTCATGTCTAACTTCTTCACGAAAGTCGTGTGGAATCTTTTGTATGGCTTGTTCGGTTTCTGTGATGGTAGTTATGATGTTCTGAAAAGCTGACATGTTGCCCCAATTCTGTTTGGGTCCCTTGCTCAATATATCAGTTTTTGTTTCGTTAAATAGAATATAACAGAAGAACTGTACATATCACTAGATCAATACACTAATCCTAATTATAACATAAATGGAATTACAGAAAAAACCAACACCATATTTAACAAAGTTATCCCCGCTTTAAAAAACTATTATCTTAAAATAATCAATAAACAGTGTTCTACACGCCCCACAGCGCAGACGGATGACACGCCCAACTCCACCCCTACTCCTACGACAACAACTCTCCTCACCCACCCCTCCATTCCCCCCACAGCAGCGGACACTAGCACCAAGAGAACACGATACAGTACACGCCAGGCAGCCAAATCTAACGCAACCCAACCACGACAGCAATAGTAAGTATTCATCACGGACACACACATACAAACAGGCATTCTTCAGATTATAAATTCCTAACTCCATTTTTCGTTTCTTACAGACATACATCAGCAATTATAGACAAGAACAGAGCCACCATTCTGCAATTGACACTTATGCACAAAAGCAGACTGTATTTTAACACTTTAAGGCAACATTCAATCACAGCTGCACATATCTACCTCTGGTTACACATTAGACTTGTCATCAATAATTGAAGAATCTATTACAGTAAAACCTCGTTAATTCGAAGTCGTTGGGACTCGAAAATCGGACTTCCAAAATGTATCCAAGAAGGTGCATTTACAGTATTCAAATAATGCACTTGGATATCTCACTGACAAACATAACCTCACGCAACGAAAGAAAGAAAGAAAGAAAGAAAGAAAGAAAAAAAAAGCACGATTCAAAGATGAGAAATCTATGCTGGCTCCCAAGTGCAAGTACTTTATTCATTGAAATACTGTACTGTAAGCATTTTAGATGCCTTGTATTTACAAAGAAAGTGCCCGATGTCCTTAAAATCGAACTTCCCTATGACTATCCTTGTACAATTTCCCGCCATGGCACTTCTCTTGTACTTCAGAAATGTAAAGCGGCCCTTACACGATCAATAATATTGACAATACAGTATGATATTGACAATAATATTGACTGTGTAAGGTGAAAAAACAAGTATTGACGGTAGATATTGAAGCAATATTGATGAAATCCAGATTTTCTGATCTCTGGGCGTCAATATTTGAAAGTGGAGGGGATATTGTCAATATTATTGATCGTCTAGGGGCGAACGTCAATAATATTGTCAATACTCAGTTGTTGCCGCGCTTTAGTAGGGAATGGAAGTGATCTTTGTGCGGTGTATTATGGATTATACAATTGACCTTGAGACGATGTCTGAAGACTTTGGATTGGTAAACGAGTCAGGTGGAAGAAATAATGACGAGGGGACTGAACGCCTGGAAGACGAAGCCCTTCGGACCTTTATTGAGCAATTTGAACTGTCTCCAGAACTGTGGAATTGTGCAGACCATAAATACAGTAATAAAACAGCTAGGATTGCTGCGCTTGACCGCCTCATCCCCTTTTTAGTGAGGATAAAGCCGGGGGCCAGAAGAGAAGATGTAAAGAAGAAAATAAACAGCCTATGAACCAATTTCAGGAAAGAGCTAAAGAAGATTGCCACATCAAAAAGGTCTGGAAAGAGCCCAGATGAGGTGTACAAACCTACCGCATGGACATTCTATGCTCTGTCATTTCTTGAAAGATTTGAAAAGCCAGTTGAGCAGCAGCCAAGTGAAGCAGAAGCACAGGAACCGGTGAGTCGGGTTTTCGTTTTAATTTACCTACTTTCTTCTGTAGACCTACACATAAGTTGTTCTTATCTTGTATCTATATCTTGATATCTAGGATTTCAAAGTTTAATTACAAATTTTCAAAGACAATTTGAGAAAATTGAATTGGTTGAAAAAACTGCTATTTCATTTTTTAAATGATAATTTGGTTGAAAAATAGCCCATTTTTCCTTTTACCATCGTCGGAAAATTCTTCATTTGGTTTGGAACATTCTTAATTTGCCAGAACAGACAGACGTCTGCACGGCGAGTTGAAGTAAGCCTCACTTCTTTTCTTTGTGCAGTAAATATTGTACTACTTATGTTATTGGATTGTGGCATCAAATGTAGGTTTGGGTACACTGTAATTTTAGAAAAGATGTAATAAAATGTCAACCGTTAAAACTCAGACAAAACTGTATTTAAAGTGCAGTAGATAGCATAATGACAATGTTGAAAAGTAAACATTGCAAAACACATTATTGGGTACCTAGATTCATTTTTCCTTCACTGTTATAGTAATGACAAAATTTGTCACGTATTGTCTTGGCACTCGAGGAACTGTTTCTGTGTGAAGTACTTTGCAAGGGTAACAAAGTTTTGTCATCACAACCTCGATCAGTTGAGTTAAGGTATTGTTCATTTTCCTTTGCTAAAAAGTTGTGCAGGTAGCAGCACGCTGTGGTAATAATTGTCGCTATACGAGGCTGTAGGTTGATAGGTTTTCGGAACACACCAAACCGCGAACTCAAGATGCCAAATGCATTTTCAACCACCACGCGAGCTCGTGACAATCTCTCGTTAAACACCTGTCATTCGTCATTAAGTAATCTCTGAGAGTAGGGTTTCAACAAATTGGTATGTAGTGCAAATGCCTCGTCTGCTACAAATACATATGGCAAAACATCCGTTGCATTCGGCAGCGGTCTAGGTGTGGGTAAATTCAGTTGGTTTTCCAGGAACAATTCGCCAAATTTAGAGTAGAACATCACTCCCCCGTCAGATATTCGGCCGTTCATTCCAACATCTACCATTATAAATTCTTTTTTTGCATTAACCAAAGCTAACAGCACTATACTAAAAAACCCTTGTAATTGTAATACAAAGATCCCGAGTTATCTGGTTTGATTATAGGTATATGTTTCCCATCCAGAGAGCCCACAGTATTCCAAAATTGGTATCGAATCTCGAATTCATGAGCAATGTCAATCCATTCTACTGCAGTAGTGGGAAACTGAAAAAATAGAAACATAATACGTTTAAAGTGTTACAGGTTAAAGATTTTTTTTTTTGCTATTTTGTTTAACGTCGCACCGACACAGATATGTCTTATGGTGACGATGGGATAGGAAAGGTCTAGGAAGTGGACGGAAGTGGCCGTGGCCTTAATTAAGGTACAGCCCCGGCATTTGCCTGGTGTGAAAATGGGAAACCACGGAAAACCATCTTCAGGGCTGCCGACAGTGGGGCTCGAACCCACTATCTCCCAATTACTGGATACTGGCCGCACTTAAGCGACTGCAGCTATCGAGCTCGGTGCAGGTTAAAGAGTTGTACAAATGTACATAGTTGAATTATCACATTAGATGTAGGTGTAAAGATAGCTTGGTGGAAATGAAGAACAAATTTTAAAAACGTCTGCCAGTAATACATTCACTGTATTATTCAACTCAACCTCTTGCTTTCAGATACCGATCCACGAAGAGGACGAAGGAGAGAGTGGGCTAATTAGGGACCGTCATCAGCTGGTATGCAATTCATCTGTATCTTCGATCATCCCTCCAACACCTTCTCGCCAAACTCCTCAAAATAAAAAAGCTAGGACGCAAGGTCCGATTGCTAAACAAAATGAGCTTCTACAAAAGGCATGTTCATATTTGGAAAACTCTGTGAACCCTGACAGCAACATACCGACTATCGCAAAAGCTTGAGGAGAAAAACTGCTCACTTTAGATGCCAAGCAGAGACAGTTTGCTGAGAAAGCGATAAATGATGTGCTCTTTGAAGCAAGCTTGGGCACTCTCCATTGCAACTCCGTAAAAGTAAATGAAGTATGTCAATGTCTAAGCCCTCAACGTACCACACAACCGGAAACAAGTAGTGGCAGCATGTCATCCTTATCCACATTCAATTATTCTGCTCCTACTCACAGTGATAACCCACTAAACAACAACAACAACCAACACCAGGATTTATCAGTGGTGACTTTTTTCAACACCTTCACAGATTGAGGATTTTGAATTTTGATTGATTATGATTGCCTTATTTCTTTTTTTCTTTCTGTTTAAGAAATACATAATTACTATCATCTTTTGTTTAAAATTATTTATTCAATATACGTTTCCTTACTTCTACTATCATGATAACTACTTTAATATAGGTAGTGAAGAGGTTGTGTGAAATGGCAGACTGATATACATAGGTAAGTAGGAAGGTATATGGAAAATGTATTGAGAATACTTACTTTCATGTAGTCTCGTAGGACATGAACAAGAGTTTCACACATTTCAATTATAGCTTCGCTGATAGTTGCAGGCGACATGATGACAGAGAACTTCAAATCTTCAAAATCTTCCTGTAGCTAAGTACCTGAGTGTTAAGGCTAATCTTTCATTAACAGGGATGCATTCCCTCATGTTTGTGTTCTGCCTTCTCGAGAGTGGTTCTACCATCTGCAATAATTTTATGAACGTCCTTTCTTTCATTCTGAAATAATTGTGAAAATCTTCCGCATCTGTCAATCTAATTTCCCTCAACAGCCTCAAATGAGAATATTCTTCACGTTTTTTCAACCACTCTTTCACTGAACTCGACGAATACTTCCGATAGCCATAATTATGGCTACACAACCTTTTCTTCGATCGTCCATGTTTTCAAAATACACAACGCCACAAAAATTCACTTGAAAGGACACAATTTGACTAGTCCGAATGGTGGAAACAAATGTACTGAGCACATTTATTGATACAATTATTGACAATAATATTGACCGTGTAGGGTATGGCGATACTGACGGTGATATTGACAGGAGTAAACGACTGTATTGACAATACTGATATTGTCAATAATATTGATCGTGTAAGGGCCCCTTAAACACTTGACGCGTCACAAAGTATTCTAAGACTCATTAATACAAGCAATCACCTCGATTCACGGTTTAAACCTTTCAAATGCTATGAGAAAAAACTATTTCCAACATGTATCCAACAAGGTGCATTTACAATGTTCAAATAATGCACTTGGGTAAATCACTTACAAACATAACCTCACGCAACGAAAGAAAAATATCACACAATTCAAAGACGAGGATAAATTATGCTGGTTCCCCTGTGTAAATGCATTATTTTTTGGATTTCTGTCCTGTTTGCATTTTTAGATGCTTTGTTCTGGCACGGAAAGTGCCCGACGCCCATAATATTGTGGCTTATCGATCTTTCCTATGACGAGGGGATAAAGTTTCTCGCTTCAATGTGCATTGCAACGCACTACAGACGACAATGACCCCCATCCCTCACACTTGTACAATTCCCTGGCTGGCACTTTCTCCTTTAAAACCATATGATCGTTCGGGCTCGCATTAAAATAAAGCAATGCAGTTTCATCGGCAATGACAATATTGTTCGGTACCTACGAATTTATTATATGAGCCACGTTTTTTTTTTCCGTCAACTGTCGGTGTCGCCAGTGCTCGCGGATTCCCGCACACTGCCCGTTGCGTGATATTACAGCGTTCTTTAAAAGTTTGAATACAAAAGAATTCCGATTTCATTCAACTTAGTAATCATGAAGCGCACTGTAGAACCACCGAAGTGGGTGTAAATGCGGAAAGCTACGGTACCTCTGCACGTTCCGGAACACGCGTTTTATTATGACGCGGATAAGTTTCAAGTTGAAATTACTCTGTAACATACTACTGTTTTAAAATGTAAAGGCAGTTTCGAATTAAAAGTCTAAATTTCGGTAATGGGGCCGACATTGTACATCGAATTACGAATTATCCGTATTTCGAATTAAACAATTTAAATAACATGCAAAACTGTATCTCATGTTTCAGGGAACGAGACCTTCTTTGAATTAGGCGGGATTTTGAATTAACCGATTTCGAATTATCGAGGTTCTACTGTAATCATACTAGTGGATAAGCCTAACATATAGCAGAACCCAAAGAGAGCACCGCCTATGAATACAAGCACGGACATTCTCCATTTATATTGGATAAAAATAAGAAAATCGATAAACGCAAGATGTTAAACTCATTTTAATGAAGTGTTCCTAGTCATTATAATGGATTTTAACATGAACTGTATATTTTAATAATTTTAATATGTACTATGTATTTTAAAGTGTTTATGTACCTGTACTTTTAAAATAAGTTAATCTACACGAATTTTAGATCTAAAAGATACACCCACACTCATTTTTAGATTGTAATAGCCAGCTTTTACTTTCAAACATGCCCAATTTGAACGTTGGACACATTCCATTATTATGACTTTTCTACTAGGCAAGGCACATTAACCAACTTTGACCTATGTGAAGGTACTAATGTACAGCTGAGTATGACTGTATAAAAAGTCGAAACCGGTACTGTAAGTAGAATCTTATAAAAATAAAACTTGTATTGACAAGGTGGAACCTTTCTTATCTATAATATATGTTGCATGCAATCGATCACCTCCGGTATCGTTTCCTTGCTATGTCTACTAGCGAGTTATCTCGTTGACATTCGAAGGTGATGTCTGAGTCGATTAGTAATACCCGTCGACTGCTGTTCTGTAAAGAAAATTCTAAATGAAAGAGAACCTTCTTTCGTAACAGATGCGTAAATAACGTGTCCGATAACAGCTGTTAACTCGTTAAAAATAAAGGCTGAATGAACGATCGCTTACCGGTAATTTTAATGCTAAATACTGCAATGAAGTAAGGATGGGATACACCTCAAGATATGGCAGAGGGCATCATTGATTTCAGAGATTAGTTTGTATTTTCTCGCGTCTGTTAAATTACGGAAAGGCTATTATCATGTAAATTTATCTCGAAGTATGTTTTCATCATACGTGTAGTACAGTTAGGTTAGGATAGGTGACACTGTTTGATAAAGAAAACTGAAACGTTTGCCACAAAATGTGATCGATCATCTTCGGTATGGTATAGTTTTCTCGCTATGTGCATTTGCGAGCTCTCTCATCGACATTCGAAGACGATGTTGGAGTCTATTAGTTATTCCCGTCGACAGCTGTTCTCTAATGAAAATTAGAAAAGGGGATAACACGTTTTCGTAATAACACATTATCTTGCGTCTAACTGAATTTCGAAAAGGCTATTCCCATGTAAAATTTTAGCGAGGAGGTTATCATTTCTCTACTTTCGGCAGTAGAAATATGTTTTTATGATATATATACGGATAGGTTAGGTGATGCCGTGTGAAGGAGAATAAGAATAAGCCACAGAAGCCTCTGGAGTGTTACTGTATTTCACCAAATCCAAAACGACGTATTCTCAGAATCTCATGTGGAAAAGCAAGGGTCGTCTTGCATTTGCGGCCTAACAGTAATCAACACCACTGGCAACTACCACAGTAACAATGCTGCTTCTTTGACAATAAAGGACTGCCTCTTTATTATACATCGCTAGCCGCGGCAACCGGTTGTACAATGCTTACATGTAACGTCACTGGATTTCGGGAAATAGTGAAGAGAGAATGACGTTCTGTTAGCCTCTACAGCAACGTTTCTCAAATCTGCAGAATGGCATCAAAACATGTGAGCCTTTGAATTCTTAGAAAGGCCGTGGTTACTCACCAGCAGAGTTATAACGCGTCTTCTGTACCTGACACTTAGTAAAATTAAGTTTTATAGACAGCAGGAATAAGTTCGTGATTGATCATCGTATTGTAAAGATACGTGGAACAGGTATTGCCGGCAAATTTTCAATGGGATCTCATCGATATTATGATGCCAATTTTAAGTTCATGGTTATTAAACACTCAGAAATGTAGAATAATTGTGCAGCTGCAAGGAAATACGTCACAGGCCTAACTAAATCCTATGTTTGGCGTTAGCGTGAGAACAAAGATAGCTTAAAAATGCGTACGTACAAAAAATGAATTCAGTGGCCCGCAACAAGGATGCTTTAAAGAAGTCGAAGTTGAAATTGTGAGGTATGTGCACGAAAAACGCAAAGGCGGAATTGCCATACCGCGGCGCAACAAACTCGTTCGTTAACCTTCAACGTCCGCGATTAGGCCAATACATCGCTAGCCGCTGAAGTTGGCCAAACCCGGCAAGCGAGACGTGCGTGTAGCTACAGCCAGTTATATCTGACGCTGAGTGAAAGTAACAGTTTTATAATATATAAGTAATAATAATAATAACGTAAATGTTTCCACCTTTTCAATACAATATATTCACAAAATTACAAAATTATACGGTACTAGTTTCGACCCATCTAGGGGTCATCATCAGCCGTATTGGAGCAAAGATCATTTGTGGCGAAATCCTAAGACAATATTATTTTAAAGAATAACAAGTGAAATGAGATGTTAAGGGTGCACCCTTCAGCCCCACCTTAAGCCCTCTTCCTAAGCCATATTTCATTTCAATACAAGAACTTACTGATTTCCATGATTATAATTTTTACAACACCCCATTTATACTTTATTCTTTGTTAAAAACCTCTTAGTATGTATATTCCTTGTATTATTAACTATTACCATAACATCTCATTTCACTTGTTATTCTTTAAAATAATATTGTCTTAGGATTTCGCCACAAATGATCTTTGCTCCAATACGGCTGATGATGACCCCTAGATGGGTCGAAACTAGTACCGTATAATTTTGTAATTTTGTGAATATATTGTATTGAAAAGGTGGAAACATTTACGTTATTATTATTATTATTACTTATATATTATTCTCAGTTCAATACGGACCAAAAACATGAAATTCATAACCATCAACAACAGTTTTATAGCAAGCAAGAATATTTTCCTCGTGGATTGTCGAATTGTAGAGGCGCGTGGAATAGGTTTTGCCGGCAAATTTTCAACGGGTTCTCTTTGATATTATAATGTCAATTTTAAGTCAATGGTTATTAAACCCATGGAAATAAAGAATAATTGTGCAGCCTCAAAAAATACGGCATAATTAAAGCCAATGTTCGGCGTCTAAATATAGTCCAAAATGCGTACTATACAAGAAAGGCATTCCATATGCTTTCACAAGCACTTTTTAGGCCTGATTTAATTTCTTTGAAGGAGAATGTGGAGGTCGTCTTGGATTCGGAGAAATACGGTATTAAAACTTTTTCAGAATGAACTCAAACATACACTTTCACATAGTATCGGATTTCGAAAAGTAACAATCAAGTAAGCCGTAGTGTGGAAATTATCCACGTAACACAAGTTATGAACGACATTTTTTTACAAAAAATTGAGTATAACGACAATCTGCTATAGCGAGTAAATCTTCCGCTGTTACGAATTCTCGCTATAATGAACTTCTACTGTATTATGAAAATGATCATTACATAAAATTTAATATTTTGATGAAAAAAAGAGGAAACATGAAGATCTTAAATTTATTTAGGTATTCTCATTTCATTTCACCAAAATATTAAATTTTATGCAATGATCATTTTCATAATATTTCATTAGTTTCTTTATTCATTAATACAGTGAATTAGGATACAATATTCCTTTAAAATGTAAGTAAAAACCAACAGTATTATATGGTTTTATTCCTTGAATTGACATCACTGATGAAGGGAATGGATATTTTTCCTGAAACATGTATGATAACATAAATAATTTCAATAATTAAAAGTGTATTGACAAGATGGACCCAACAAACTATTTTAAATAGTTTTCTTTAATAGATAGTACCACTACATTAGGTACACAATAGGTTTGTGATCGGCAGCAGCAGAGTGTGGTTCACTGTGGGTTTCCAGTACCTGTGATTAGTACCACTATAGGCAGAACACCACGGGCTTACGTTGTGTGTGATTTGTACCATTATGTGAGAAACACCACGGGTCTGGGCAATGCCTGTAATTAATACCACTATATGAGTGACACCATTGGTCTGCATTGTCTGTGATTTGTGCCCACTATGTGAGGAGCAACACGGGACAGTATGAGTCCCTGTGATTAGTACACCTATGTGAGGTGCACCACGGGTTCGCGTTGCCTACGAGTGGTGCCATTATGTGAGAAACACCATAGGTCTGCGTTACCTGTGTGATGTACAATACTTGTGAGTAGTACCATAATGTTTCGAACACAGTGAGTTTACACTACTTTTGATTAGTAATGCAACTTGAGAAAATACCATGGTTCTACTTTACTAGCGATAAGTACCATTATGAGGGATCGTTGACCTGGATTTTGAACCCCTTTAGACAAGAAGCATCATCGATTCAGGACTGTGCTTTGGAAGCAGTCCCATGGTCAGTTTCTGAGAAGGTGAGGCAATGCAGGTCAGATCACTGATTGTTTTAAATTCATATTCATCCATTAATTCTTCATCATCATGTTTTGAATTCTGGTCAGTGGATAAATTTTGAACTTTTAAATTGGCATTGCATTTAATCTCATTTCGTACTGTTAGGGTCCAATGACCTAGATGTTGAGCCCCTTTAAACAACAAGCATCATCATCATCATCATCATCATCATCATCAGCAAATTATTAATAATTTTTTTTCCAATTTGCTTTAAGTCACACCGACACAGATAGGTCCCACGGCAATGACAGGAGAGGAAAGGGCAATGAGTGGGAAAGAAGCGGCCATGGCCTTAATTAAGGCACAGCCCCAACTTTTTTCTGGTGTCAAAAAGAGAAACCACGGAAAGCCATCTACAGGGCTGCTGACAGTGGGATTTGAACCCACTATTTTGCAAATACAAGCTCACAGCTGCGCGAAGCTAATCGCATTGCCAACTTCTTCGGTCAAATTATTTTTAAAAGTGCATTTATCCCATATCATTGATACTTTTTACCCCAAGACATACTTTAATTTATGTTCGGTCTAAGAGTACTATACAATAATAAAAATACATAGTATAAACAATTGCATCGGCAAGCAAGATGTCAAAATTAATTAAATGAACAGAAGGAACACAATTTACCATTTTATTTCGTTGTTCAGAGTTCTAATTCATATATATTTTATCAAATGTATTGTTTAAAATGATAATTATATTTAATGTTGTTTACAAGATAAAAATTACCTTTTTAATTTTCATTGATTCAGTGTCAGTAATACGAAGATAGCACCGAGAATAAATAATAAAAGGACAAATCAGGACAATTGTAAATGTTATGACATTATTTTATCGCTTTTTAATAAAAATTCAGATGATTGCCTGTTGTTTCTTGCAATTGTTCTTCTCGTTAGCATAGTTCACTCGTCAACATACAGTAGTTTCAAGCACTCTCCGCTCAGGAGAAACCCACTCAAGTCCAGGACCTTCGAACAAATATGAGCGAGTGAAAAGCATACATTGCAGTGTTCTAATACATAGTGACTGGAACCATTATTTTGATAACTGCGACTGTTGAAAGCCAGACCCTTATTTTTAAGTATATTTCATGCTTGTTCTGTACATTTATCACATCAGGATTTATCTAAACAGCTGTAAATGAGATAATGAGAGACCGCATTGTTTAGGTTAGGTATGCTACCCGCCCGGATATTGCCAAAAGTTCCACGACGAAAAGAATAAAAATAAATAACAGAAAAGTTTGCTGCATTTATGAATATCTACAGGTGTGGCAGTAATGAATTTTATTATCATAATGTTTAATTTCATACGTTCGTTGTCTATTATTTTATTAATGCATACCTAGTACGTTTTACTTGGCATCTCCGAATATCGTTCAAAGTAAGTGGGGACATAAAATCATTATTATTATTTGTTAGGTATGTTGGCAAGTAAAACAATCGTTATGACTGGATAGTTTTTATCATGTTTTAAACTTACTTCTCTCCAAAAAAAAAAAAAAACCTATATTGGCCCCAGTTACGATACATTAAACAATCACTTTGTTGACACTAGAACCACCGGAATATATTATATATCTGGAATTCCCGATGCAGTCATTTTGACCGCTATAAAAATTATTATACATTCATTCTCGATACGCACGGTTACTCATTATTATAGTTTTGCCTCTGTTTCTGTACATTGCTTTATGAGTTTAAATATTTATTTATCAATAAAACGACGCCAGACGTTTGTTACACTGTTGTCAGAAACATGCCACTTTGAATATGAAGTAAGTCCTGGATTTTCTTTCAAGGGAGTATGGCGAGCAATTCAACCAGATGTCATCTTCCCAATCTGCTACGGTCCACTCCCTGATGCCATCAGATAATCTGCCATGGGAGGCCTTTACCTTGGTTGTCGCATCCCCTATGATACCATGCTTTACAGGTTATTGTTTCTAAGGCTGTAGTAGAATAATTAAAAACTCATCAGTACTCTGCCTATGCGAGGCATAATTATAATTTGAATAGGGTACAAATCAAGGAATTTCACCAAACTTGTTATGCTGATAATAATAATAATAATAATAATAATAATAACAACAACAACAATAATAATGATGATGATGATGATAATAATAATAATAATAATAATAATAATAATAATAATAAT